>NC_064840.1:313030-616060 GCF_024166365.1 Elephas maximus indicus
TCCCCGCCTCACTGTTGGAAGAGCTCCTCAGACCCCCGCCCGCTGTGAGCAAGGAGCCCCTGAAGAACTTGAACAGCTGCCTCCAGCAACTGAAGTACGTGCCTTGTGTTCCCTTTCATTTAGTCTTTACAAATAAAGTTTCATGTTGAACTCGGAACTTGAGCAGGTCTCCATTTAGAAGTGGATACTCTCACACAGCCATGGCATCTGGGTCCATGTTAAATCATCCTTGAGGTGGAGGCTCCCGCCCTGGGCAGTGGGGCTGGTGCTTTGGGGGCCTCTATGGGGAGATAAGGGGCATATCATCTGACCCTGTGAATGAAGTCTTGTGTGACATGGGCCTGAAGTGGGGCTTCCCACAGCAGTCACTCAGTCAGTTGGAACCTCCGTCTTTGTCTGTCCTTCCTCTCCAGTGTAACTTCCCCATTCCAAATGGAAGCACATGTGTGTCCCAGCCACACGGCCTGTTGGTCTCTGTGCACAGTACGGATAACAACACCGGGAGAGCCTCTTAAACTCGGGACCTCAGTTGGTTTTCCTGTTGGCACCACAAATGCTCAGGAGCAAGCTGCCATCTAATTTGAGCTGGTTGCAGATGAACCTGTGGATAGTTGATTTGGCCTCTTTTCAGGAAGCTGAGGGCATCTTTGCCTGGCTCTCGTCTGACATAGTGTTCTTCCTTTGCCTCCTGTCTCCTCCCTAGGCAGGAGATGGACAGCCTACAGCGCCAGATGGAAGAGCACACCATCACCGTGCACGAGTCACTGTCCTCGTGGACCCAGGTTGAAGGCCGCCTTGGGGACCTGACCAGCCCCAGCCCTGCTCCCGCTGGAGATGACACCAACCCCAGGGATGACACAGAGAAACACAATCCGAGCAGTGCCCCCACGGAAGTATTTGAACAGTGACCTCTGCAAATCCTCTCACCTTCTGAGTTGTTTGTAACTATGTAAAGGAAGATTCTTTTATCAATATTATTTATTTGACTTTGTGCTCTCTGTTTTTCTAAGAGATGAAATTTTAGCTTTAGCTTATGCCTGTAACAAGGAGAATAACAGAACGAGCGCCAAGGTTGAAAGTCATTTGCAGAGAGATCACAATTAGCTTTTTCCCAGAAATGACCAAATTTTAAAAATCTCATTTAAATTTAAGTGAGAAATTTCTCAGTGTGTCTGAAGGGTGATTTGCAGAAGGCGGTATCTCACGAGTAATGATAGATGCTGCTCTCTGAGGGTCCCGCTATGCGACATACCACTCTTGGGCGCATTTCAGGGCACGTCCCTGCGGGCTGCACCTGGACGGGTGCTGCTAGGCCTCACTTTCCTGTTTGGTTCCACAAGAGCTTTACTTCCCTGCAGGAATGAAACTTTCTTTTGCACCTTTGGTTTTTTATTTTATTTTGTTCAAAAATAGCCATCCCACCATAGGACGTGTATATACAGAAAATCATTATCTAATCTCTAAAAAATACATGCTTATATCATTTGAGAATGACCTAAATTGTCTTTTTATTCATTGCCTTTTGAGAGTTTGCTGTCAGGACATAATGTACATGTAGGATTTAGGGATGTCAGTCAGAAAAATATATTTTAAGAAATACAGTTATTTTATTTACTATGTCTTCTAAAACCAAATATTCTTGCACAAAAAGGGTTCTTTGTTGTTTTGGTTTCAGTTTATTTTTGAGTGTCTTTTCTTTCACTGTCCTGTCTTTTCAAAAGTGCAGAAGCCCTGCATGATCTGTCTCACACCGTGGCCAACCCATCAGTGAGGAACAGGTCGGGATCTTTCCTTAGACCTACAGCCACCAGGAGGCACCCAGGAATGTCGTGGTTCCTGCAGGTTGCCCTGACATCTGAGGAGAATGGAGACAAGAAAGACCAACACAGGAGAGGAAGGAAAGCAGAGGAGGAGGAGGGAAGGAGCAGCGCTGGGTAGGGGGAGGAGGAGGAGGAGGAGAAGAGAAGAGTGTGGGCCAGGGGCTCCTTGTAGGTACTCCTGTGTTCTACTTGATCCTCCCCCGTTTGCTGATTGTTGGGCAAGGTACCAAGGCTTTCTTGTCCTCAGACTTCTGCACCCAAAGTCAAAGTGTTTACCTAGGGGCTGAAAGAACTCCTCTATCTGATGTAGTCAGCCAGAGAAGCTGAGTGCTGAATTGGTTACCCTGATCAGGTTAGAAGTCCCTTTAGTCACTTACCTGGATAGTGGCATTGATGTCTGCAGGAGATGGGTCAGCACTGTGAAGATAAGCAGTGTGGTCTCCGGGGGCATCACCTTAATAGAATGCCTTATTTTAAAAACAGTCACCCTAAGTACATGTGATTTTATTTGTATACGTTTTTCCCACTTAAAGCATTTACACACTGTAGAAACTGCTGTGAGACTTGAGGTTTGTAGAGTTTTTTCCTCTAGTTTGCTAAGAAAATTTAAAATGATATTTATTGTTATAAATTAGAGAAGCAAGAGAATGGGTCCATGTGGCACCTGTGCAGATTGACTGGTCTGGAAATGAAGTGTTACCGACCAGCACAGATACGCTCATGTTGATATATTACTGTGTCTACTTTGTGGAGAAAGCAGTATGGTATTTTTAAGCTGTTTGTGTTCTCTGGTAGTATGTTGTTAGAGGTTAATTGACAAGGTTAAGTAGCATTAATCACAAAGATGTTATTTAAAAAAAAATTCCCCAGCAAGTATTGGAATTTCTAAAATATGTATGTCATTTGTATAGGGTTAATCTTGAAATAATACTTGAAAACTTCACTATAAATATATTCTACTCTTTATCTTAAGTTAGAAATCATTTTTGGCTGCTTTTGTACCATTAGAGAAGAAAAAGGGTAATGTCCACTCTTATTTATTTTGGTTGTATTGTCCTTTTTAATTTTAAAGCCAAGAAATAACACTTAGACTCATTCTACAGCAGAGCTACTTTCTCGTACTTGCTGATAGAAAGTCTTCAAGTGAGTAATGTTCAGTGTGTACTTTTTTCTTAGGAAAGGGTAAAACTAATTCTGAATGTATTCATCAATGAAAGCAAGTCTGTTCCTCATCCCTTCTTTCCATCATTTAGTCACCCTCTGCACACGCGTATGCGTGTGTGCATACACGCGTACGCGCGTACCCACACATTGACATCCTTAGAAATAGCACCACCTCTTTGTTTTCTGTCATCGTTGTGTGCCAGTTTCACTGTACGTTCCCATCTTTTGGTTCACCGACTACCCAGCCTTTGTCTCTGGTCTGAACTCTCTGGTCACTGCCATTAGGCACTGGGCTGTTCCTGCCCACTGTATATTAGTATTTTGTTTGTTCTTCCTATTTTATTCTAAAGCCTGGGGTTCCAGATAGAGGCCTCTTGGCGTTAAAGCTGACACTGCCTTTAGGCTTCCTTAAGAAGTCACCTTAAAAAGAAAATTGGTTTTTAATTTGCCTGCTGTTGACTTGTTGTGGAGCCCTGGTGGCTAGTAGTTAAAGAGCTCGGCTGCTAACCAAAAGGTCAACAACAGTTTGAATCCACCAGTAGCTCCTTGGAAACCCTATGGCGCAGTTCTACTCTGTCCTATAGGGTCACTGTGAGTCGGAATCAACTCATAGATGGCAGTGGGTTTGGGTTTTTGGTTTTGACTTGTTGTGGGACTCTACTGGCACTTCTGCCTCCAGAGCTACATTCTTTAGTCAGTAAAGTTTGAAATATCGTTCTTGTTGTGGGCAGAAACGGGGAATTATGGAATTTACCCATGGAAAACAACAGTCAAATCTGAAATATTACTTTATAAAAACAGGTTCCCCACTACATCATATTTGCGCATGTTAAATACACACATACTGGATATAATGTCTTTATCATAAGTAATGTTGACTTGGACATGTCATGATGTCACTTGCTTTTCTTAATTTCCAAAAAAATGTATTGCAATGTGGTTATCATTGATTTTTCCATGGTACACGTCATACAGATGCCATGTATCTTACAGATTCAACCTTCGTTCTACCCTTTGGAAGATGTGACAGGCCATGTTTTTAACAGGATGTGAAACTGACTTCTTACTCTGGTCGGTACAGATTAGGGTCCAGGTACTGGAACTCGTCCCCTCTTAGGAGATCCTGTGGTGCAGGTAAAATCCGACACTGCATCAGGAAGCTTTTCATGTTACTCGTCATTCTTTCTTAGTTTAAAAACTTGCATTTTCTTGGTAGAGTGATATTACAGAAGTCATGGTCTGCAGTCACTGTGACATATATTCCTACTTCCATGAGTTTTTTTTTTAATAAAAATTAATGCCATTTGTAAAGATTTCTAGGGATGAAAGTGACCAGTGTATCTGAAAAAGAAACGCCCTGGGGCCTTCCTTTAAAGGCTCTCTGTGGCATGAGTGATGTTGGGATGTGGAGACATTGGGCTTGTTTCAAACAAGTTTATTGACTGGAAGTGCCAAGCAAGTTACATCGTATGGTGGTCTCGGGTTATGATACGATCCTTGAGGGGTAATGTTTCAGAGAGGCTCTAGGAGATCCAGTGGTTTTGAGTCATTAATTCATTTCTGTTAAAAATTCAGTCATAAAAGGGAGTCCTCAGGTTGGGACCTTTCTAGGAAAAATGTGGCATCGTGTACAATTGTAACTTTAAAAAGCATGTTGATTTTCTAAAAATTTAAGCGTGCTTGGGAATTCCTTAAATTTTGTGCAATAAACTATTTTTTGGTAAAGATTTTCATATTTCATTGGGGGGCTTCCTTTTAATATTTAAGTATATTTTGTCATATTTGGGAGTGATTTTTTTAATCTCATTTTGTTAAATACTGTGTTCAAATGCCTTGTTTTAAAAGAGAATTTTACTGTTCTGCTAAAGTTTCAGACAGGTTGTGAAATCTTTTTATTGTTGCTTTTGACTAAAGTAGAAGACCGGCAGCAGTTTACTATATTTCTTCCCTCTCTAGCCCACACTTCATTTGTTGACATATGCAAGTACAGAAGGAGGGAAGGGTTTATAGGAACAACAGATAACATACTTCTGAGGGAACTGAGAGTAGACAGTGACAAGGCTGCTCTTCAGGGCTATCAGCTTGTGCCACTGTGACGCTTCCCACACTAGAGTCTTAGCGTCCTGTCACTGTCGCTCGCTGGTAACAGAACTCAATTTTTTGACTCCCCAGTTCCTACAGTCTTTTTCATCCGTACTTTATTTTTTTTTTTTTATTTTTTTTTTTTTTTATAATAACTTTTATTAAGCTTCAAGTGAACGTTTACAAATCCAATCAGTCTGTCACATATAAGTTTACATACATCTCACTCCCTACTCCCACTTACTCTCCCCGTCTTGAGTCAGCCCTTTCAGTCTCTCCTTTCTTGACAATTTTGCCGGCTTCCCTCTCTCTCTATCCTCCCATCCCCCCTCCAGGCAAGAGTTGCCAACACAATCTCAAGTGTCCACCTGATATAATTAGCTCACTCTTCATCAGCATCTCTCTCCCACCCGCTGACCAGTCCCTTTCATTTCTGAAGAGTTGTCTTCGGGGATGGTTCCTGTCCTGTGTCAGCTGAAGGTCTGGGGAGCATGGCCGCCGGGATTCCTCCAGTCTCAGTCAGACCATTAAGTTTGGTCTTGTTATGAGAATTTGGGGTCTGCATCCCACTGATCTCCTGCTCCCTCAGGGGTCCTCTGCTGAGCTCCCTGTCAGGGCAGTCATCGATTGTGGCCGGGCACCAACTAGTTCTTCTGGTCTCAGGATGATGTAGGTCTCTGGTTCATGTGGCCCTTTCTGTCTCTTGGGCTCTTAGTTGTCGTGTGACCTTGGTGTTCTTCATTTTCCTTTGCTCCAGGTGGGTTGAGACCAATTGCTGCATCTTAGATGGCTGCTTGTTAGCATTTAAGACCCCAGACGCCACATTTCGAAGTGGGATGCAGAATGATTTCATAATAGAATTATTTTGCCAATTGACTTAGAAGTCCCCGCAAACCATGTTCCCCAGACCCCCGCGCTTGCTCCGCTGACCTTTGAAGCATTCATTTTATCCCGGAAACTTCTTTGCTTTTGGTCCAGTCCAATTGAGCTGACCTTCCATGTATTGAGTGTTGTCTTTCCCTTCACCTAAAGCAGTTCTTATCTACTGATTAATCAATAAAAAACCCTCTCCCACCCTCCCTCCCTCCCCCCCTCGTAACCACAAAAGTATGTGTTCTTCTCAGGTTTACTATTTCTCAAGATCTTATAATAGTGGTCTTATACAATATTTGTCCTTTTGCCTCTGACTCATTTCGCTCAGCATAATGCCTTCCAGGTTCCTCCATGTTATGAAATGTTTCAGAGATTCGTCACTGTTCTTTATCGATGCGTAGTATTCCATTGTGTGAATATACCACAATTTATTTACCCATTCATCCGTTGATGGACACCTTGGTTGCTTCCAACTTTTTGCTATTGTAAACAGAGCTGCAATAAACATGGGTGTGCATATATCTGTTTGTATGAAGGCTCTTTTATCTCTAGGGTATATTCCTAGGAGTGGGATTTCTGGGTTGTATGGTAGTTCTATTTCTAACTGTTTAAGATAACGCCAGATAGATTTCCAAAGTGGTTGTACCATTTTACATTCCCACCAGCAGTGTATGAGAGTTCCAATCTCTCCGCAGCCTCTCCAACATTTATTATTTTGTGTTTTTTGGATTAATGCCAGCCTTGCTGGTGTGAGATGGAATCTCATCGTAGTTTTAATTTGCATTTCTCTAATGGCTAATGATCGAGAGCATTTTCTCATGTATCTGTTGGCTGCCTGAATATCTTCTTTAGTGAAATGTGTGTTCATATCCTTTGCCCACTTCTTGATTGGGTTGTTTGTCTTTTTGTGGTTGAGTTTTGACAGAATCATGTAGATTTTAGAGATCAGGCGCTGGTCGGAGATGTCATAGCTGAAAATTCTTTCCCAATCTGTAGGTGGTCTTTTTACTCTTTTGGTGAAGTCTTTAGATGAGCATAGGTGTTTGATTTTTAGGAGCTCCCAGTTATCGGGTTTCTCTTCATCATTTTTGGTAATGTTTTGTATTCTGTTTATACCTTGTATTAGGGCTCCTAGGGTTGTCCCAATTTTTTCTTCCATGATCTTTATCGTTTTAGTCTTTATGTTTAGGTCTTTGATCCACTTGGAGTTAGTTTTTGTGCATGGTGTGAGGTATGGGTCCTGTTTCATTTTTTTGCAAATGGATATCCAGTTATGCCAGCACCATTTGTTAAAAAGGCTATCTTTTCCCCAGTTAATTGACACTGGTCCTTTGTCAAATATCAGCTGCTCATACGTGGATGGATCTATGTCTGGGTTCTCAATTCTGTTCCATTGGTCTATGTGTCTGTTGTTGTACCAATACCAGGCTGTTTTGACTACTGTGGCTGTATAATAGTTTCTGAAGTCAGGTAAGGTGAGGCCTCCCACTTTCTTCTTCTTTTTCAGTAGTGCTTTGCTTATCCGGGGCTTCTTTCCGTTCCATATGAAATTGGTGATTTGTTTCTCTATCCCCTTAAAATATGACATTGGAATTTGGATCGGAAGTGCGTTAAATGTATAGATGGCTTTTGGTAGAATAGACATTTTTACTATGTTAAGTCTTCCTATCCATGAGCAAGGTATGTTTTTCCACTTAAGTATGTCCTTTTGAATTTCTTGTAGTAGAGCTTTGTAGTTTTCTTTGTATAGGTCTTTTACATCCTTGGTAAGATTTATTCCTAAGTATCTTATCTTCTTGGGGGCTATTGTGAATGGTATTGATTTGGTTATTTCCTCTTCGGTGTTCTTTTTGTTGATGTAGAGGAATCCAAGTGATTTTTGTATGTTTATTTTATAACCTGAGACTCTGCCAAACTCTTCTATTAGTTTCAGTAGTTTTCTGGAGGATTCCTTAGGGTTTTCTGTGTATATAATCATGTCATCTGCAAATAGTGATAACTTTACTTCTTCCTTGCCAATCCGGATACCTTTTATTTCTTTGTCTAGCCTGATTGCCCTGGCTAAGACTTCCAACACGATGTTGAATAAGAGCGGTGATAAAGGGCATCCTTGTCTGGTTCCCGTTCTCAAGGGAAATGCTTTCAGGTTCTCTCCATTTAGAGTGACATTGGCTGTTGGCTTTGCATAGATGCCCTTTATTATGTTGAGGAATTTTCCTTCAATTCCTATTTTGGTAAGAGTTTTTATCATGAATGGGTGTTGGACTTTGTCAAATGCCTTTTCTGCATCAATTGATAAGATCATGTGGTTTTTGTCTTTTGTTTTATTTATGTGATGGATTACATTAATGGTTTTTCTGATATTAAACCAGCCTTGCATACCTGGTATAAATCCCACTTGATCAGGGTGAATTATTTTTTTGATGTGTTGTTGGATTCTATTGGCTAGAATTTTGTTGAGGATTTTTGCATCAATGTTCATGAGGGATATAGGTCTATAATTTTCTTTTTTTGTAATGTCTTTACCTGGTTTTGGTATCAGGGAGATGGTGGCTTCATAGAATGAGTTGGGTAGTATTCCGTCATTTTCTATGCTTTGGAATACCTTTAGTAGTAGTGGTGTTAACTCTTCTCTGAAAATTTGGTAGAACTCTGCAGTGAAGCCGTCCGGGCCGGGACTTTTTTTTGTTGGGAGTTTTTTGATTACCGTTTCAATCTCTTTTTTTGTTATGGGTCTATTTAGTTGTTCTACTTCTGAATGTGTTAGTTTAGGTAGGTAGTGTTTTTCCAGGAATTCATCCATTTCTTCTAGGTTTTCAAATTTGTTAGAGTACAATTTTTCATAATAATCTGAAATGATTCTTTTAATTTCATTTGGTTCTGTTGTGATGTGGTCCTTCTCATTTCTTATTCGGGTTGTTTGTTTCCTTTCCTGTATTTCTTTAGTCAGTCTAACCAATGGTTTATCAATTTTGTTAATTTTTTCAAAGAACCAGCTTTTGGCTTTGTTAATTCTTTCAATTGTTTTTCTGTTCTCTAATTCATTTAGTTCAGCTCTAATTTTTATTATTTGTTTTCTTCTGGTGCCTGATGGATTCTTTTGTTGCTCACTTTCTATTTGTTCAAGTTGTAGGGACAGTTCTCTGATTTTGGCTCTTTCTTCTTTTTGTATGTGTGCATTTATTGATATAAATTGGCCTCTGAGCACTGCTTTTGCTGTGTCCCAGAGGTTTTGATAGGAAGTATTTCCATTCTCGTTGCTTTCTATGAATTTCCTTATTCCCTCCTTGATGTCTTCTATAACCCAGTCTTTTTTCAGGAGGGTATTGTTCATTTTCCAAGTATTTGATTTCTTTTCCCTCGTTTTTCTGTTATTGATCTCTAGTTTTATTGCCTTGTGATCTGAGAAGATGCTTTGTAATATTTCGATGTTTTGGACTCTGCAAAGGTTTGTTTTATGTCCTAATATGTGGTCTATTCTAGAGAATGTTCCATGTGCGCTGGAAAAAAAAGTATATTTTGCAGCAGTTGGGTGGAGAGTTCTGTATAAGTCAATGAGGTCAAGTTGGTTGATTGTTGTAATTAGATCTTCCGTGTCTCTGTTGAGCTTCTTGCTGGATGTCCTGTCCTTCTCCGAAAGTGGTGTGTTGAAGTCTCCTACTATAATTGTGGAGGTATCTATCTCGCTTTTCAGTTCTGTTAAAATTTGATTTATGTATCTTGCAGCCCTGTCATTGGGTGCATAAATATTTAATATGGTTATGTCTTCCTGATCAATTGTCCCTTTTATCATTATATAGTGTCCTTCTTTATCCTTTGTGGTGGATTTAAGTCTAAAGTCTATTTTGTCAGAAATTAATATTGCTACTCCTCTTCTTTTTTGCTTATTGTTTGCTTGATATACTTTTTTCCATCCTTTGAGTTTTAGTTTATTTGAGTCTCTAAGTCTAAGGTGTGTCTCTTGTAGGCAGCATATAGATGGATCGTGTTTCTTTATCCAGTCTGTGACTCTCTGTCTCTTTATTGGTGCATTTAGTCCATTTACATTCAGGGTAATTATAGATAAGTAAGTTTTTAGTGCTGTCATTTTGATGCCTTTTTATGTGTGTTGTTGACAATTTCATTTTTCCACATACTTTTTTGTGCTGAGGCGTTTTTCTTAGTAAATTGTGAGATCCTCATTTTCATAGTGTTTGACTTTATGTTAGTTGAGTCGTTACGTTTTTCTTGGTTTTTGTCTTGAGTTATAGAGTTGTTATACCTTTTTGTGGTTACCTCATTATATACCCCTATTTTTCTAAGTAAAAACCTAACTTGTATTGTTCTATATCGCCTTGTATCACTCTCCATATGGCAGTTCAATGCCTCCTGTATTTAGTCCCTCTTTTTGATTATTGTGATCTTTTACCTATTGACTTCCATGATTCCCTGTTATGTGTATTTTTTTTTTTTTTAATTAATCTTAATTTGTTTGTTTTTGTGATTTCCCTATTTGAGTTGATATCAGGACGTTCTGTTTTGTGACCTTGTGTTGTGCTGATATCTGATATTATTGGTTCTCTGACCAAACAATATCCTTTAGTATTTCTTGTAGCTTTGGTTTGGTTTTTGCAAATTCTCTAAACTTGTGTTTGTCTGTAAATATCTTAATTTCGCCTTCATATTTCAGAGAGAGTTTTGCTGGATATATGATCCTTGGCTGGCAGTTTTTCTCCTTCAGTGTTCTGTATATGTCGTCCCATTCCCTTCTTGCCTGCATGGTTTCTGCTGAGTAGTCAGAACATATTCTTATTGATTCTCCCTTGAAGGAAACCTTTCTTTTCTCCCTGGCTGCTTTTAAAATTTTCTGTTTATCTTTGGTTTTGGTGAGTTTGATGATAATATGTCTTGGTGTTTTTCTTTTTGGATCAATCTTAAATGGGGTTCGATGAGCATCTTGGATAGATATCCTTTCGTCTTTCATGATGTCAGGGAAGTTTTCTGTCAGAAGTTCTTCAACTATTTTCTCTGTGTTTTCTGTCCCTCCTCCCTGTTCTGGGACTCCAATCACCCGCAGGTTATCCTTCTTGATAGAGTCCCACATAATTCTTAGGGTTTCTTCATTTTTTTTAATTCTTTTATCTGATTTTTTTTCAGCTATGTTGGTGTTAATTCCCTGGTCCTCCAGATGTCCCAGTCTGCATTCTAATTGCTCGAGTCTGCTCCTCTGACTTCCTATTACGTTGTCTAATTCTGTTATTTTATTGTTAATCTTTTGGATTTCTACATGTTGTCTCTCTATGGATTCTTGCAACTTATTAATTTTTCCAGTATGTTCTTGAATAATCTTTTTGAGTTCTTCAACAGTTTTATCAGTGTGTTCCTTGGCTTTTTCTGCAGATATCCTAATTTCATTTGTGATATCATTAAGCATTCTGTAAATTAGTTTTTTATATTCTGTATCTGATAATTCCAAAATTGTATCTTCATTTGGGAAAGATTTTGATTCTTTTGTTTGGGGGGTTGGAGAAGCTGTCCCGGTCTGCTTCTTTAAGTGGTTTGATATGGATTGTTGTCTCCGAGCCATCACTGGGAAACTAGTTTTTCCAGAAAATCCGCTAAAAAAAAAACTGCAGTCAGATCCCTATCAGAGTTCTCCCTTTGGCTCAGGCTATTCAGATGTTAATGAAGCCGCCTGGGAAGGGTGGGGGAGGGAACAGAGAGATAGGAGAGTAGCACCTCAGAATATAGCCAGAGTTGCTTGTCTTGCTTGGAATGACTGTTATATCTGAGATTCTCGCGGGCGCGTCGCCTATGTGTGCTGGCTGTGTGGAGATTGCCCCCGGGGGGTCTGGCCCGCTGGAGTCACGGTCAGATCCTCCGCTTCCAGCCCCACGCCCAGCGTCAAGGCTCCCCTACTGGGACGGTGCACTCTCAACTCCAAAATCAGTCGCTGCCTCCCGGGGACTTCTCGTCTCTCCAGCCGCGTGGCCGTGCCGCCCCCGTGAACTAGGTGGGCCCCCTCCCGGGGTTAGTTCAGATGGGTGGAGTAGCTCCCTGTGCTTGTGCCGCGACCGAGTGTCCTGGCTGGAACGCTGTTCTCCCCACTCCAATACCAGTCGCTGCCTCCCGGGGACTTCTCCTACCGGCTGCGTCCCACGCCGCCCGCGCGACCCGGCTGGTCCCCTTCCCGGGGTTAGTTCAGGGGGTGGAGCAACTCTCCGTGTTTATGGCGTACCTGCGTGCAGTCCTAATCCCTGCGGGACGGTTCCCCGGCTCGGATGCTGCTCTTTCTGCTCCAAGATCAGTCACTGCCTCCCGGGGACTTCTCCTACCGGCTGCGTCCCACGCCGCCCGTGGAAGCAGCTGGTCCCCCTCCCGGGGTTAGTTCAGGGGGGTGGAGCAGGTCTCTGTGCTTGTGCCGTACCTGACTGGTACGCTGGCTCCAGGCTCTGGAAACAATCGCTACTTCCCCGTATTAGTTCGTTCTCCGTCTCTAAATCTGTGTTTGTTGTTCAGGGTTCGTAGATTGTTATGTATGTGATCGATTCACTTGTTTTTCCGTGTCTTTGTTGTAAGAGGGATCCGAGGTAGCGTCTGCCTAGTCCGCCATCTTGGCTCCGCCCTCCTTTTTTTCCGTACTTTATTTTTGAGCAGAAGAGTTAGCAAGGTGTAGAGAGTTTTCAGTTAAATGTTATCATTAATGACCAGCATGGTAAAAAATGTATAGAAAAAAGAGAAATAAATGGGTGATCACAGAATCTGATTCTTTGGTGGTATATACATACATAAACATATATATATATATATATATTTCTTTTTTCTCCTCTGTAACTCTATTAGGTTCTATAATCAAGGGTCAGGTAATACATGTGGGTCTTTCTTAGCCACTGCTCCACCAGGGCCCCAATACACGCACTACAGAGATCTAAACAAAAATTCCTTTACCACCTTCTGTTGTGGTCTTAACTTCCCAAAATACTGAGGATGCAATCCTTTTTGTCTATAATAACCATTAAGGGGGCTTATATGTATCTGAACTTTTTCCTTTTGCCTGTAAAGTTGCATAAACGTTTGCAGGCACTGAACTAACTAGTTGATGAACTTATTTTCTAAGCTGAATCCACTTGTCAAATAGATGTTCTGTGCTACACCCTCTTATAAAGTTGTACAGTGGGTGTGGCAAGAGTGATTGGCATAAATTTATGGGTACCTACTCCTGGCTTAGAGTGGTGGCAAGCATTGGCAGGAATGTGAATGAAGAGTAGGACCTAGGAGTGCAGACCAGCTGACTAGTCACGGATGGGGGGCACAGTGTTTAAAAATCACCAGGTCACTCAGAGGTCTCATACCTGCTGCAGCATCAGGAAACAAGTTACACGGGAAATATAAAAGAGGATCGTGTACACCTCTGCCATCTAGTTTGATGGATAAACATGCTATTTGTCAGAAAAGTCCCCAGCTTCTCCTAGACGAGAATTATGAGCAACCAGTAACTTCTCAAATCAGAAGCATTTATGGAGATTCTTTCTGCTTGCCTTGATTGATGTTTTCATTTGACAATGAATATTACAGATTCTGGTAAAAAGTATACTTTGAAAAAGGCATTTTTCCTGGAAACAACAGGAGAGATTAAACCGTGTTGCTGAGCTGCCTGCAGTTCTTTGCGGTGCACTTGCCCACATGTCTATGAGGCGTAATTAAGCACTGTCTGTATACTCACACTCACGGGGGTCATGGGGTTTAAAGTCAACGTGGGTACCCGGTGACCTTCGGCAGGCCGTAGGCATTTATGAACTCAGCCTCCAGCTCTACATTAGGACTGGAGTTGCAGCTCCTGGAGGTTATGAAGACCGAGATCATATAAGGAAGTCATTCAGTGGCGCTCCAGGCTGAAGCACTCACAGGTACTGATGACACCAGAAACAGCTTTCCACAAGATCAGTGCCATCAGGGCCCCAGTTGGCTATATGTGTATTACAGCAGCATCTTGTGGTCAGGGTGGGCAACTCAAGGAAGCACCCCCAGGGATTCTGATATATTCAGCCCTCCTTCATCTTGGTTTGGGAAGCACTGAAGTAAATAATTGTGTTTTTTTTTTTTTTTTTAACAATTTGGTTCAGGCTTCACTTTAACAGTAAAATATTTTTATGAATATCATGTCTAAATACCCTAAAAATGTGGCAGAACTCCATAGGGGAACATTACCAGGCCTATAAAGCATCATAAACGATTCACTTGTGTGAAAATCCCTCCTGAGCTTTAAATGTGCATTTCTAAATACTTATGAAATTTCAAAGCGCATTTTCCCAGTATTTAACCCTTCTGTGCCCAGAGGTACTTTTAGCAACCGTGAACTTTTTCAGCCTTCAGGGCTTACTGGGAAGCCACCGTACTACTGACAGTGCGTGCTGCCACAAGGCAGGAACCTTTATGACTTTGAAACTGAAGAAACAGGTGTGTTTCACAAATTACTGTTTTTACAGGGTATTATATGAAGTGTCTGAATTTCTGTAAGGAAAAATAGAAATTCTGAAAAGTTTTATTTGTTATACATATGTACCAAAAGACCCAGGTGGGGACTCGGGGGTATAATTCATATGTACTATCAACACTTAGGGTAGGCTTGTGGGAGAAGGCAAGGAAAAAAAGTCCATACTACCTACCAAAAATGCAGACACACTCAGTGATTTAGCATGCTTCCAATAATGAAAACACATGGTATCAACAAAAAATTCAAAGCAGAAAATAACTGGGTCACCAAAGGGTTAAAGCTGACTGTGAGGAAGTAAACTGCCTCATCTTCATCCAGAAAACAAATCCCCTCCTTTGACTTCTGATTTCTCTGTGCAGTGATACTACCACTCTGGTTTCTTAACGTAAAGGCTGCCATCTTTGACTCTGCCTTCGTCTTGTCTCTGTTATCCAGCCAACTCCATGGCCATAGTACCTTCACAGTTTCTGGACTTCATGCCCCCTCACTTCTGTGGATCAGCTTAGAATCTAGCTTAGTTATGGAAACAGGCCTGTAATGGGTCTTCTGGTGTTCAGAATCTTCTTCCTCCCACTCCTATTCGAAGGACATGTTTGATCATGTCGTCCTAGTGCTTAAAACCTTCAGTGACTCACTGGCCGTTGCATGATCAGGTTCAATACGCAACAGGCTGGCTTTCACACCTTCTACAGCCTAGCCCAAATCAGTCTTTTCACCTTATTTCTTAGTTTATTCAACAAACATTTATTGAGTTCTGTTGTAGTCATTAGTGCTCTCCTTCCTACTTCTCTGCCTCCCCTGGGAAATGGCAGGCTGTATCTTCCTGGCCTCTTAATGCTTGTGGGGATGCGTTGGGGCTAGCTCCAGCAAGTGAGATGGGAGCAGACATGGTATGTGTTGCTTCTAGGCTATAGCACTGAACGGCCACAGCAAGACCCTCCCTCCAGGGCTCTCTTTGCCTCAACCATGGTGACCAACAACATTTTAAGGTGGTGTTACTCCATCAACACGAGTCCCTGACTGAGGACAATGTGGAGCAGCTGACCCACAATGGACATGAAGTTTGGACAAGAAATAAACCTTTGTTCTTTCAAGCCTCTTGAGATTTGTACTGTATCCTGACCCGTACAAGTGCCCGTTAAGTCCCAGCAGTGCCCTATCCTTTGGGAACATAGCAGTAAACAAGACGGGTCCACCCTCAAGGAGCTTATATGCACTTCTACAAATGGTATGCTCCCACATCTTGCCTACTGACCTTGCCCTGATCAAGCATTGTGCTCTCTGTGCTGCCTATGTCTTTCCTTGATTCACTGATCAGGAAAACATTTGAGTGCTTGTTACATGTCAAACACTATACCCAGAGCTGTTTGACGACCAGCTTTCCAGGGGAAAAGCTGATTTGTAGCATTTGAGGATTTCCTAAATGTAAATGCTTGCACCAGGGCAGATTTTAAGCTTCTGACATGATGTCATTGAACTCAGAGTTGGGAAGAGATGTCCACTATCACGGGTATGAGCTGGCTCCAGCTCGCCGCTGACTATTCCCTGGGGATGCATACAACAGTGAATGGAAAACAGACTTAGATCAGATCTTCTCTCCTTTATAAAATCTTCCCTGATCTCCAACCCAGAATGATCCCCTTGTTTGTATATACATAGACCTAGTTTATGCCATTTTGTATCATTTTTCTTTTTATTATGGTTATCTGTAGGGGTTCCTTATTTCTCCTACTAAATGGTAGGCATTGAGGGCTGGAAGATGGGACATTTCATCCTACTCAGTGAGTGACCAAGTGTGTTGAACACTGTGATTTTCACTGAACAAATGAGCCTCATTTAGCCTACTTCAGTGACTTTAAATAGACATGTAAACAATTAGGGGATCTACTTCTTTGCTAATTTGGTATAGAAAAGGTGGATACATAGTTAACTAAAACAGTATTGCTAATACAAGAAATTTAAGAATAGGATCCCAGGCGGCCTAGTGGCTAAGCGCTACAGCTGCTCACCAAAAAGGTTGGCAGTTTGAATCCATCAGGTGCTCCTTGGAAACTCTACGGGGCAGTTCTACTCTGTCCTATAGGGCTGCTATGAGTTGGAATTGATTCAACGGCAACGGGTTTGCCTTTTTTTTTTTTAATCCTTTACTGAGGAGCCCTGGTGGTGCAGTGGTTAGAAGCTCAGCTACTAACCAAAAGGAAACCCTATGGGGCAGTTCTACTTTGTCGCTGAGACAAAACTGACTCGTTGGCAACAGGTTTGGATTCCTTATTGGTGATCTCTGAAAATTTGGCAAGAACCTGACTGTGTAGAATAACCCTGTGCTAATCTGCAGATGAAATTTCCCAGGCTCCCCTGCCAACTAATCTTCAGTTAAATTCAACCAAATACAGATTAAAGGGTGGAGAGAAGCCAGAATGTCTTGACTCCTTTCCCCTTCTGCTGGGGGTGGCGTTTTCCCAATGGCTTCATCTTCTCCATGGCTTTGGTAATCCCCACCAGGAGGCCCCAGTCTCTAGGCTCCAGTTACCCTTCCACCGACAGTGGGTAACAGTGGCTTCCTGCTATTGCTATTCCGTGCTGCCTCCAGTTTGGCTTCCCTGTTCCCAGGATTAAATTTCCTCTATTTAGCCACCTGCCATGGATGCTGTTTCCTGGCTAGACCCTGGATGTAACATTAAATGCAGCTGGATTTCCAGTGTAAACATTTATTTCTTGATAAGTCTTAATGGACATACATCCTTTTAAATAAGCAAATCCAATTAATACTGAAAATATGAATGAAAAAGATTATCAGCTATGATCTTGCTATGATCTAGGGTTTGTTCCTAGTTCCATTTTCTCATGTGTTAAGTGGGGGGATAGTCTCACTTTGCTCCACCTACCTCAGTCACGGAGGATTAATTAAAATACATCTAAATTAGCTTTGTATGGAATGCTATGCATCGATGAAGAACCATGATGAATCCATGAAACATTTCATAACATGGAGGAATCTGGAAGGCAATATGCTGAGTGAAATTAGTCAGTTGCAAAAGGACAAATATTGTATAAGACCACTATTATAAGAACTCAAGAAATAGTTTAAACAGAGAAGAAAATATTCTTTGATGGTTACAAGAAGGGGGAGGGAGGGAGAGGAGTTTTCACTAATTAGATTGTACATAAGAGCTATTTTAAGTGAAGGGAAAGACAACACACAATATAGGAGAGGTCAGCACAACTGGACTAAACCAAAAGCAAAAAAGTCTCCTGAATAAACTGTGCTTCGAAGGCCAGCTTAGCAGGGGCAGAGGTTTGGGGACCATGGTTTCAGGGGACATCTGAGTCAATTGGCATAATAAAGTCTATTAAGATAACATTCTGCATCCCACTTTGGAGAGTGGTGTCTAGGGTCTTAAAACACTAGCAAGCGGCCATCTAAGATGCATCAGTTGGTCTCAACCCACCTGGAGCAAAGGAGAATGAAGTACACCAAAGACACAAGGTAATTATGAGCCCAAGAGACAGAAAAGGCCGCATAAACCAGAAACATCAGCCTGAGACCAGAAGAACTAGATGGTGCCCAGCTACAACCGATGACTGCCCTGACAGGGAATGCAACAGAGAACCCCTGAGGGAGGAGAGCAGTGGGATACAGACCCCAAATTCTTGTAAAAAGACCAGACTTAATGGTCAGACTTAATGGTCCCCAGACTTTCTGTTAGCCCAAGACAGGAACCATGACCAAAACCAACTCTTCAGACAGGAATTGGACTGGACAATGGGATAGAAAATGGTACTGGTAAAGAGTGAGCTTCTTGGATCAAGTAGACACATGAGACTATGTTGGCATCTCCTGTCTGGAGGGGAGATGGGAGGGAGGAGGGAGTCAGAAGCTGGCCGAATTGACATGAAAATAGAGAGTGGAGGGAAGGAGTGTGCTGTCTTATTAGGGTGAGAGCAATTAGGAGTATATAGCAAGGTGTGTATAAATTTTTTTAGGAGAGACTGACTTGATTTGTAAACTTACAGCACAATAAACACTTAAAGCACAATAAAAGTTAAAAAAAAATAGTTTTGTAAGGTATAAACCTTAACGCTGAGAAGATTATTACAGCTGGAACTTAAACTCTTCTCAGGTCACAATATATGCATTAGACAATTTGGGTAATTTACTTTTAGTCATTCATACCTTTATTACAGTCTAAGGTGCGTCATCATAAATTTAAGAAATACTGTCTGAAGGTGTGTGTTACCCCAGTGAGGCATTTTCACAGAATGGCAGTCAGTCCTCAGCAAGGTCTGGTGGTCAGTGTTAGCATTTACCTCGCATTAGTTATGCAAATCCACATCAGACGTCCCTGCATCCACTCCCACACTTTCCCAATGCATTCCACAGGCTGTAGTAGGGGCATCTTTTTATAACAGAAAGCTGATCCTGCTATCCCTCTGATAAAACCCGCTGTGGCTTTCCATTGGTTTCAGGATGAAGTCCTCTGCAAGATCAACAGTGCTTCCCGCTTTCTGGCCTCAGCCTCGTCTACTGCCATCCCAAATTTTTCTTGATTCCCCTAACAAGCCTGTTCTCACCCTTCTCTCTCATTTAAGGATATCCACAAGTGCACATAAAAAACATAACTCCTCACTCAATTGTGGGGACTCACTGTGCCCACTCAATTGTCCCTGGAATTATGTAAGGGCTAGGAGTTCAACAAACTACAATTAGGAATTATATCAAATCTATTGATACCAAAAAAAGCTCATCAATTCTTCCAAGCTTAATTTGGATTCATTCATTGTAAATCCACTCCTACTGCAGTTGCGTACATCTCAAATTTTCTCACTTCTGCCTCAAAGTTAGTGGTCAACAATAGGGCTGGCTTCTTAACAATAGAGTTCTATTTTCCCTTTGGAAAATTAGAGATGGGACCTCTTATTTTTTTCCTCTTTATTATTCCAGTCTTACTGAATTTTGAGTAGACCATACGGCAGTGAAGAGGACAGGGCCAGAATAGGCTCTGTTACAGTTGGCTTGATTCCGTACAAAGTCCTGGAATTAAGATACCAATTAGGGTGGTAAGGCCACTGTAATACAAAAAAAAAAAAAAAATTTTTTTTTAGACACCCCAAAATTCAGTGGCTTAACTGAGAAAAGTTTCTCTTTCATATAACGGGCCCAGAATAAGAAGAGGACTAATCATGGCAGCTTCATGGTGCTGGGGAACAAAAGTGTCTTCTATTTCTCTGCTTAATCTCCAGCTTCCATTTTGCAGTCTAGGACAGCACCTCCAGTTCCCAGTTCATGTCTGGATTTCCAAAGTGAAATGGGCAGAGAGGAAATGCATGGTAGGTTGAGTTCCCAGTGTAAGGTACATACATCACAGTGTGTTCACCTTCCATTGCCTTAGCTTAGTCACTTGGCCACAAGTAGCTGCAAGGAAGACTTGAAAATGGTTTTTAGCTAGACAGCAGTTATGTCCAGCCACAAGGGGAGTTTCTATTATTAAAGGAAGAAGGGAAAATGGATATTGGGTGGCAACGGTCTCTACCACATTTTTTTAAATCACTTCTCTCAGAACTCCTTGGATTTATGTAAACATAAATCCCTTACGATAAAACCTCTTATGATGAGGAGGGCCCGGATACTCCTTAGAGATTTACTCAGTTTCAAAAAATTTAAATAATGTATATAAATTTTTTTTTTTTTAACTGTAAGAGTAATAATGCTAACATTTATTAAGCCCTCACCATGCAGTGGCTCTGTAGCAAAGGCTGGCATATATTACCTCATTTAACCCTCAACTATGAGACAGGTACTGTTATTCCCATTTTACAGCTGAGGATACTGAACCAGAGAGAGATTAAGCAATTCACCCAAAGTCACCCAGCAGGTTAGGGGGGGCACACCAGGCACCACCCCAGATGATCAGGTCCAGAGTCTGGTGCTCACAATGGCAAATATCCATAAAAAGGTCAAAATCAGGAAGGGATTAGGGACAGAGGTCTCACAGTACTTAGTAATTTAAAACAACAAATGGCGAGATTTCATTTGAAGCACTCTTTATTCCTTTTTTAAATGGAGGTATAATTTACACATTAAAGAGGCACTGATTTTAAGTGTACAGTTTGATGAGTTTTGACAAATGTGTAGCTGGATAACTACCAACCCAAAGGAGATACAGGACCTTTCCTTCACACCAACAAGTTACCTCATGCCTCTTTCCAGTTAACTACTCTCCGTCAGAGGCAACCACTGTCCTGATTTCTATCCCTGTAAGCTTTGCCTGTTCTTACTATTCATATAAATGAAATCATATAGTATACACTCTTTTGTGTCTGGCTTCTTTTGCACAGCATAATGTTTTTGAGATTCATCCATACTGTTGAGTAGTAGACCAACACATGACAATTCCACAGTTTGTTTATCCATTCACTGGTTGCTTTTGATTTAGGGCTATTATGAATACAGTTGACATGACCTTTCTTGTACAAGTCTTTGTGGACTTATGATTTCATTTCTCTTGGGTAAATACCTATGGCTGTAGTGCTAAGCCATGTTGTTGTTGTTAGGTGCTAAGCCATAAAAAAAAAAAAGCCATAGGACGGTGTATATTTAACTTTGTAAGAAACTGCCACTGATTCCCAGTGCTTAACCCATTTTACACTCCCACCGCAGCAGATAAGAGTTCCAAAAGCACTCCACGTCCTCACCAACATTTGGTATCTCCCACCTACAGCTGTAGAATTCAAACCCTTTTTACTGTACCTTTCTGTGAGTTCTGACAGGCATATGCACTTGTGTAACCACCATCGCAATCACGATATAGAACACTTCCATCAGCCCCCAACTTCCCTTTTTATGCCCCTTTCAGTTAGCCCTCCAAGCCCAGGCAACCACTGCTCTGTTTTCTGCCTCAGTAGTCTTGCCTCTGCGTGAACGTTACAAGAACGGAATCACACAGCATGGGGCACGAGAAGGCACCTTCGATGCAGTGCTTTCATCTCTTGCTCAGGAAGTTCTAGCCCTCAGAATAGAGTGCTCAGAAAGTAAAACTTAACCCGAGCCAGACCAAGCCGGGCAGATAAGGCCAGCTGCAAAGTTAACAGGAAACGCTCTTTACTCACAAGCACATGCTGCTCAAGGAGAAACTTTCTTCTCTAAAATCCTAAGCTCTCACATTCTCTAAAGGTTCCCACTCTTGCCCGGAGGGTCGACGTCAGGTTGACGCCGAGCAGCCGCCCTCTCCGACCAGGAGCGGAGCCTCAGAGGACCGGCTCTGGGCGCAGCCTCCACGTCCGTCCTAACTGTGTCGTTCCTAAGGCACCAAGGCGCCGTCTCCACAGTCCACACTCCGTGTCGGGCCCTCCCACTGCCCATTTAAACACCATCCTCCCTGCGCCCTTTCCCAAATCCTGTGGGCTCCTTCTCCCGCCAGCCGCGGCCCCGGGAGACAGCGAACGGCCCAACCCAAACCCAAGCGCGGGCTCCACAGAACGCCGGCGTCCTCGCACTCGCTCGACGTCCTCACACTCGCTCGACGTTTACCTCACGGGTGACTGTCTTACCTCACGGGCTGTCAGAAGAAACGCGGAGGTGACAGCATGGCCCCGCGCAGGGTCACGCACGGGGAGGGGCGTCCTCCGGCACCGCCCGGCGCGCGCGTCCCGCCCTGGCTCCGAGCACCCGCCGCCTCAGGCCCCGCCGCCTCAGGCCCCGCCGCCTCAGGCCCCGCCGCCTCAGGCCCCGCCGCCTCAGGCCCCGCCGCCTCAGGCCCCGCCGCCTCAGGCCCCGCCGCCTCAGGCCCCGCCGCCCGGGCTGCCCGCGCCGTCTGCCGCCCGCCGCGCTCGCTCGCCCTGCGCCACCGGGGCCCGGGCCCCCGGCTGCTCACCGGCGCCGGGCCTCCGTGGGCGCCGGGGTGGACCCTGCCCCTTTCGGGCAGCCCGGGCGCCGCGCCGGCCGCGCCCTGGAGTGTTCCTCTCAGGCAGCGGCGCGGGCAGCCCGGGGGCGGGGCGGGGCGGGCGCAGGACCCCGGCTTCCTCGGCGGCGGCGGCGACTGCGGCCCGGGCGGCGGCGATGCCGTGGCAGCAGCTGGCGGCTGCCGAGTGGACGGCGCTGGCCTGGGAGCTGCTGGGCGCCTCGGTGCTGCTGATCGCGGTGCGCTGGCTGGTGCGGCGGCTGGAGAAGCGGGGACTGGGCCGGAGCGGGCCCCCCGCCCCACCGCCCCGCGTCCCCCCGGCCCCAGCTCCCGACCCAGGTGAGGCCTGCCGCCTTCGCGGCCCGCGTCCTCCCGGCTCCCCCTCGCCTCTCCGGCTTCCCCGGCCGGCTCAGCCCCGTCGTCCCGGGACCCGGGCCGGACGAGAGCGGTGGGAAAGAGGCTGGGCGACTGCGTGTTAGGACAGCGGCCAGAGCGCAGCCGAGGGCCCGGGAGGAGGCGGGCGGGCGGGAAACTGCGCCCGTGACAGGAGCCGGGGGCGTTAAACCGGAGAGGGACGTGCCCGGGCCCCCTGCTCAAAGTTCCTTCTGCGGCTGTCGGGATGGAGGGGGAGCCAGAGGCCCCGGCGACGCCGTCCCTGCGCGCTCTGGGGGCCTGTGTGGCTGCATGGCAGGAGCGGCCGAGAGGCGATTTTGAGTGCAGTTTCTCAAGCTAAACGTACTTACCATACGACCCAGCGTTTGTATTCCTGAGTATTTATCCTGGGGAAATGAAAACTTTAACACAGAAAACGTATACACGGGTGTTTATAGCAACTTAATTTGTAATTGCCAAAAAACGGAACGGCCTAAATGGCTCTCGAGGGGTGAATATTTAAGCAGCCGTGGTACATCCGTGCTATGGATTCAGCAATGAATCGGAAGAACTGTGGATACACTCAACAACTTGACTCGATCTCAAGGGCATTAACGCTGAGTAAAAAAATATTGTTTTTCAAAATTACTTCGGTTCTTTCCCGTCCCCACTTCCCCTTCTTGTGTGGTTATGTTATTCGTTTGTAATGCATTTAGGTTCATTTGTTTTCACATTCCATTTGGGAGTCGCCCACCCCCTTCCTTGTTGATTTTATTTCTCTATTATTTTTTGAGTGTGTACATTGCAACTATGATTCTTAGTCAAGACCACTTGGAAAGTTATATGCTAGGAAGTGTCAGTCTCTCCTTCCTCGCAATCTCTTCTCTCTCGTTCACATTTTCCTGTTCTTTCTATCCACTTCCCACCCACCTCATGTAGGTAACCAGTCTGTTTCTGCTTATCCTTTCTTTCTCTGTGCACAGATGAAAGGAGCATACTCTTTATGCACTTGGCTTGTTTCTCTTAGGTTGCATTTTAAAACATTAACACGTGGTCTAAATCAGTAGGCTTACTATTAATATTAGTAACAGTGTACGTTTCTGTTCTTTTTAAAACGGATTTTGTAGCACATTATGTATTTGTTATGAGAGAGGTGAATAAGCCTATATTTCTCGATAGCTGTAGCCGACATCTATTGAGAAAATTTCAGTGTCACAGTGTACAGACTTTACATACTGTATTTTTTTTCTAATTCTCTTTGCAACCCTAAGAAGAAGACTATTATGTTCCTTTTATAGATGAGGAAACTGAGGCTTAGAGTTTAAACAGTTTACACAAGGTCACACAGTTAGCGATGAAATTGTAATGTAATGTAATTGTTCTTTTCAGAGCTTTCTTGATTGCAAGAGCGAAACCTCCCTCAAACTAGCCCTAGTTAACAAGGTAGCTTAAGGGTAAGGACTCAGAGATCTTATGAAAAATGAGATATTGTCAGGAACTGGTATAACTCCTCTCTGTTCATAGTGCCTGCTCCTGTCACCCTCAGTCTTCACCTCATGCTTTTGCCCTGCACCTGGCTTTTCCTTGTCATGTTCCTACTCCAACCTAGATTTGTTATCACCTTTCTTATCAGTTCCTTCTCACTGAGCCATGTCTGTTGCTGTTAACATCAATTTGTACAGAGAGAATCTAGTTAGACATCCATCCCTGTGCGGTATACTATGGTCAGTAGGCCTCCCCTTTCAAGCTCCTTGGTAGCTTCAGAGTGGGCTGTGTAATATGGTCAGTGTATAAAAGCCTAATCTCTTTGTGAATAAGTAATAGCCATTTTTGAAATCTTGGGGCGGGGTATGGAGAAGGCGCAGGGGTGGATGGGTATGATGTTGATGAGCCTTGGTGGAAGATGACATTTGAGGGCTTTTTATCCTAAACTCTTGGTGGCCATGGAAGGATTTTAGGAAGGGGAGAGAAAGGGAGAGGTTTGCAGTCTTAAAGACTTCTCAATCAAGATGCACTGATAATTACTGGTGTTTGGAATGTGAAAGTTGGAAACAAAGAAGAAGGATCAGTAGTTGGAAAATACGGCCTTGGTGATAGAAACAATGCTGGAGTTCAAATGATAGAATTTTGCAAGACCAATGACTTCTTCATTGCAAATTACTTCTTTAACCAACATAAACAGCGACTATACACATGGACCTCACCAGATGGAACACACAGAAATCAAATTGACTACATCTGTGGAAAGAGACAATGGAAAAGCTCAATATCATCAGCCAGGACAAGGCCAGGGCCCGAGTGTAGAACAGACCATCAATTGCTCATATGCAAGTTCAAACTGAAACTGAAGAAAATTGGAGCAAGTCCACGAGAGCCAAAATATGACCTTGAGTATATCCCACCTGAATTTAGAGATCATCTAAAGAATAGATTTGACGCATTGAACACTAGTGACCGAAGACCAGACGAGTTGTGGAATGACATCAAGGACATCATCCATGAAGAAAGCAAGAGGTCATTGAAAAGACAGGAAAGAAAGAAAAGATCAAGATGGATGTCAGAGGAGACCCTGAAACTTGCTCTCGAACGTCGAGCAGCTAAAGCAAAAGGAGGAATTGATGAAGTAAAAGAACTGTACAGAAGATTTCAAAGGGCGGCTCAAGAAGACAAAGTATAATGATACGTGCAAAGAGCTGGAGATGGAAAACCAAAAAGGAAGAACACGCTTGGTGTTTCTCAAGCAGAAAGAACTGAAGAAAAAATTCAAACCTCAAGTAGCATTAGTGAAGGATTCTACGGGGAAAATAATAAACGACGCAGGAAGCATCAAAAGAAGATGGAAGGAATACGCAGAGTCATTATACCAAAACGGATTAGTCAATGTTCAACCTTTTCAAGAGGTGGCATATGATCAGGAACCGATGGTACTGAAGGAAGAAGTCCAAGCTGCTCTGGAGGCATTGGTGAAAAACAAGGCTCCAGGAATTGATGGAATATCAATTGAGATGTTTCAGCAAACAGATGCAGCTCTGGAGGTGCTTACTCATCTATGCCAAGAGATATGCAAGACAGCTTCCTGGTCAACTGACTGGGAAAGATCCATATTTATGCCTTTTCCCAAGAAAGGTGATCCAAACGAATGTGGAAATTAGACAACAATATCATTAATATCACGTGCAAGCAAAATTTTGCTGAAGATCATTCAAAAACAGCTGCAGCAGTATATTGACAGGGAACTGCCAGAAATTCAGGCCGGTTTCAGAAGTGGACGTGGAACCAGGGATATCATTACTGATGTCAGATGGATCCTGGCTGAAAGCAGAGAATACCAGAAGGATGTTTACCTGTGTTTTATTGACTATGAAAAGGCATTCGACTGTGTGGATCATAACAAATTATGGGTAATATTACGAAGAATGGGGATTCAGAACACTTAATTGTGCTCATGAGGAACCTTTACATAGATCAAGAGGCAGTCGTTCGGACAGAACAAGGGGATACTGATTGGTTTAAAGTCAGGAAAGGCGTGCATCAGGGTTGTATTTTTTCACCATACCTATTCAATCTGTGTGCTGAGCAAATAATCCGAGAAGCTGGACTATATGAAGAAGAATGGGGCATCAGGTTTGGAGGAAGACTCATGAACAACCTGTGTTATGCAGTTGACACGACCTTGCTTGCTGAAAGTGAAAAGGACTTGAAGCACTTACTAATGAAGATTAAAGACCACAGCCTTCAGTACGGATTGCACCTCAACATAAAGAAAACAGAAATCCTCACAACTGGACCAGTGAGCAACATCATGATAAATGGAGAAAAGACTGAAGTTGTCAAGGATTTCATTTTACTTGGATTCACAATCAACAGCCGTGGAAGAAACAGTCAGGAAATGAAGAGACCCATTGCATTGGGTAAATCTGCTGCAAAGGACCTCTTCAAAGTGTTGAAGAGCAAAGATGTCACCTTGAAGACTAAGGTGCGCCTGACCCAAGCCATGGTAATTTCAATCGCATCATATGCATGTGAAAGCTGGGCAATGAATAAGGAAGACCAAAGAAGAATTGATGCCTTTGAATTGTGATGTTGACGAAGAAGATTGAATAGACCATGGACTGCCAGAAAAGCGAACAGATCTGTTTTGGAAGAAGTACAACCAGAATGCTCCTTAGAAGCAGGGATGGTGAGACCGTGTCTTACATACTTTGGACATGTTGTCAGGAGGCATCAGTCCCTGGAGAAGGACATCATGCTTGGCAGAGTACTGGGTCAGCGGAAAAGAGGAAGACCCTCAACGAACGAGGTGGATTGACACAGTAGCTGCAACAATGAGCTCAACCATAACAACAGTTGTAAGGATGGCTCAGGACCAAGCAGTGTTTTGTTCTGTTGTGCATAGGGTGACTATGAGTTGGAACCGACTCAGTGGCACCTGAGAACAGCAACAACAACCAACAAGTGATTAGATGGTCATTTCCGTACGTCATCCACATTTTTTAAAGAGGGTTGATTGTAAGGTCTTCCAAGATCTGAACATCTATTAGCAACTAAAGTAGGGTGTTTAATATTCAGCTTGTCTCTGATTCCCTGTGTTTATCCATTTATATAGAAAGCTAGATTACTTTACAAATAAAAATTTCTTTGTTGAAGCACATTAGAAATTCCAATTTACCAAGAGGTTTTTTGTTGTTGTTGTTGTCAACTTTATTGAGATATAATTTACATTCAGTGAAGTGTATAGTTCAGTGAGTTTTGAGAAATATATACACTCATGTTAAACCTCCCCCCATTATAGAACATTTCCATCGTCCCAGAAAGTTCCTTTGCACACCTTTGCGATTGTCTTCATTTGTTGTCTCACATTTCCTCTTTTCTTTATCTGACTGGCCTACCATCTACTTCCAACACTCACTCTTGCCTAGATCCTATTGTGAAATCCAGAGGCAGCTTTCTTAAAAGCTTTATTGAGGTTTGATTGACATATAAACTGCCAATATTTAAAGTATACAATTTGATGTTTGACATATCTGTTAACTATTGCTGTGTAACAAATTACCCCAACACTTGGCAGGTTTGAACAACAAACATTCGTTACCTCACCCAGCTTCTGATGGTCAGGAATCTGGGAGGGGCTCAGCTGGGTGGCTCTTGCCCAAGGTCTCACCAGGTTGCAGTGAAGATGTCGGCTGGGGCTGCAGCCATCCGGGCTCAGCCGAGGATGGGGAATCTGCCTCCATGCTCGTTCACAGGGTTCTTGGCAGGCCTTGGATCTGTGCTGGATGTTGGCTGAGGCTTCAGTTTCTCTTCACCTGAGCCTCTACTGGGCTGCTCACAATGTGGCAGCTGGCTTCCCACAGTGGATGATCTGAGAGAGAGTGTCCAAGTTTGGACAGTCTTTATAAACTCATCTTGGAAGTGACATACCATCCCTTTTGCCAAATACTGTCGGTCACACAGACCTGCCTCATTGCATCATGGGAGGGGACTACATTCAGCTGTAAATACCTGGAGGTCATTTTGAATGCTGACTACCACACATGTATATGCTCATTGGACCATTACCACAGTGAAGATACATATTTGTCTCCCTAAAGCTTTTATCCTGCCTGTTTGTAAACTCTCTCCCTGCCCCACCCCTTATCTCTAGGCAGTCACTGATCTGCTCTCTGTCATTGTAGATTAGGGTGGATTTTCTAGAATTGTGCATAAATGGAATCATATAGTGTATACTTGTATACTATCTTTTTGTCTGGCTTCTTTTACTCAGTGTCATTATTTTGAATTTATACATGTCGTATGTATCAAAATTCAGTCCTTTTTGTTGCTGAGTAGTATTGCATTGTAGGATATTCCAGTTTGGGGCCATAACAAATAAATCAGCTATGAACACTTGTGTGTAACTATGCACTTATGCTTTCATTTCTCTTTGGTAAATAGGAGTCTGATGGATTGATCAAATAGTAGGTGTATGTTTAACTTTTTAAGATGTTGCAAAACTGTCTTCCAAAGTGATTGTACCATTTGACATTCCCTCCAGTAGTGTATGAGGGTTCTAGTTCTTCTGTAACCACGTGAGCACTTGGTATGGTCAGTCTTTTTTATTTTTCTTATCCTAATAAATATGAAATGGTATCATTGTTGTTTTAATTTGCATTCCTCTAACAGCAAATGATGTTGATCATCTTTTTATGTGCTTATTTGCATCTGCATGTTTTCCTTTCGTGAAGTATCTGGTTCAGTTCTTTTGCCCATTTTGGGGGGAGCTATTTGTTTTCTCATAGTTTTCAGCATTCTTTATATATTTTGAATCCAAGTCCTTTGTCAGATATGTGATTTGCAGATATTTTATTTCAGTCTGTGGCTTGTCTTTTCATTCTCCTAGCAGTGTTTTTTGGAGAGCAAAAGTTTTTAATTCTGATGAAGTCCAAATCATCAGTGTTATAGGATGGTGTTTTTAGTGTCATATATATGAAATATTTGCATAACTCAAGGTCACAAAGAGTTTCTTCTGATTTCTTCTAGAATTTTTATAGCTGCTGGCTTTCCAATTAGGTATGTGATACATTCCAAGTTAATTTTTGTTGTATGGATCAAAGTTCTCTTTTTTTTTTTTCCATACGGATATTCCAATTATTTTAGTACAATTTATTGAAAATATTGTCCTTTCTCCACTAAATTGCCTTTGCACCTTTATTGAAACTCAGTTGTCCATATATGTGTGGGTCTATTTCTGGACTCAGTTCTATTCCATTGATTTGTCTATCTTGGAGCCAAAGCCACGCTGTCTTGATTATAGTACCTTTGTAGTAAGTTTTGAAATCTGGTGATGTGGTGAGTTCTCCAACTTTGTTCTTCTCCAAACCTGTTTTGGTTATTCTGGTTTCCTTCTACCAAAAAAAGAAAGCCTGTTGGAATTTTGATTGGGATTGTGTTGAATATATAGATCAACTTGGGGAGAATTGCCATCTTAACAATATTGAGTCTTTCCGTTTATGAACACTGTGTATCTCAAGGACACTTTTTAGACTTTATTTTACTGGACTGCTTTGTGATTTTTTGACATGTTTGCACTTTCTTTTTTCCCATTATAAGATATTAAAATTGAAAAAAAAAATTCACAGATACAGAATAGATACAATGAGCCCCTCATACCCATCTTGTTTTTTCTGTCACCACTTTGGCACTCCTGCTGAACTCATTCAAAGCAACTCCTGGCCATCAAACCATTTGATCTCTAAACACTCCTTACAACAACCCTCTGCTTCTTGATTCAGTGGCAGTGTCTCTATTATTGATCTCCTCTGCGAGTTTTCTTTTTCCTCCTCATGTCTTTAGTCCTTGATACTACTCAGATTCCTTTTTAGTTAGGTTCACTATCCTTTTGTGTGTTCCCTCGTTGTCCCTGGTTTAGTCTCTTGGTTTCATAACCTCACTCGTATGCTTTGTTAGGTGCTGTCGAGTCGATTCTGACTCATAGCGACCCTGTGTACAACAGAACGAAACCCTGCCCGGTCCTGAGCCATCCTTACAATCGTTGTTCTGCTTGAGCTCATTGTTGCAGCCACTGTGTCAGTCCATCTCGTTGAGGGTCTTCCACTTTTTCTCTGACCCTCTTCTTTACCAAGGATGATGTCCTTCTCCAGGGATTGGTGCTTCCTGATAACATGTCTATAAAGTTTGTGAGACTTAGCCTTGCCATTTTGCCTCATTCTGGGTGTACTTCTTCCAAGACAGATTTGTTCTGTATGCTGATAACTCCCAAATCTGTTTTTCCCACACTGAACTTCTGTCCTCTAAACCTCAGATTTGAAAATCAAAGTGCCTGCTTGGTGTGTAATAGATGTTTCTAATGCTCAATGCCTAAATCTGGAAAAAAAGAATTCCCTCCATTTGTTCTATCTCTAACATTCTCTGCCTGGGGTAGAATCACCTCCTAGGCATCTAAACTGGAAATCTAGGGATTATCCTAGGGTTCTTTCAATCCCTCAAACCCCTCCCCTATGGCATTTAATTAGTCCATCATTGATACAGCCTGTGTCTTGAATCTGATCCCTCTTCTCCATCCCCATGACTGCTAAAATAGTATGAGACCTGTCCTTTTTTACCTTCTCCCCTCTAAATCCAGCGGCCACGCTTAAGTCTATGCTCCATAGATTATTTCTCCAAGTGTATTGATGAAAGCTGTAGCTCAGGCTCACATCCATTTGTTTGTTGGCTTTTAACTTGTTTGTTACAACTTAACCACTTGTTTGTTAATGTATCAGAACTTGGGCCTCCACCTCTCTGTGCTTTGGGCTCTTTATCTGTAAAATGGGGCTAACAGTAGTAATACCACGTGAAGTTATCGTAACTGTTAAATGGCTTAATTTATGTGAAATGTTTAGAGTAGCACCAGGCACATGGGAAGCCCCCAGAATGTAAAATGCCAGAGCTATCTGGGTGGGTCCTCTGTTTAAAATCCTCACCCAATTTCCTGTCGCTTATTGAATGAAGTGCAGCTGTGTCAGTAGGCCACATTCTGAGAGCTGGGATTTTTGTAGATGTTGTCGAGTAGGCTTCCATAGGGTTTGTTCCAGATTATACTCTAAAAAGCAACAAATGGGTGTGCCTTTTTTCCCAATCCTCTTACCTGCTTAGAATGTTGATGTGGTAGTAACACGTGATAGTACTAGGTTATAAGAGTCTTACTGAAATGAACCAGAATATGCTTATCTTAATTTTGTTTAGATTATTAGAGATACGGAAGCAAAATTTATAAAAACTTAGGAGACTCCATTAACTCCAGAGAATATGGAGAAACACTGGATTAAAATGGAACTTTGAAGCAAGTTTTTTTGCCACTTTTTTTTTTTTTTTTTTAAATAAAAAAAGACATGCTTCTAGCACTCCAATTAGTTTTTGTTTTCTTGGGCCTAGGTGAAATGACAATGGATGCCATCTTGGCTCGATTGAAACTCCTGAATCCAGATGACCTTCGAGAAGAAATTGTCAAAGCTGGATTGAAATGTGGACCCATTACGTCAACCACAAGGTTCATTTTTGAAAAAAAATTGGCTCAGGCTTTATTACAACAAGAAAGGGCCTTGACTTCCTCTCCTGACCAAGATGTGGCAGGCATTGCAGCTCTCAGCCAAGAAACACAAAGGGTTCTAAAATTTGCTGTGGGGAATGCAACTGAGCAGGCCAGTTTTTCTGAAGACAAAGATTTTGGCTATAGTGTGGGCTTGAATCCTCCTGAGGAGGAGGCTATAATGCCTAACGCCTGCTCAGCAACTTCCAGTGCCCCGCTGGAGGTCGACACCCACGGAGCCGCTGTGGCCGCTGCTAAGGAGCCTCTTCTGTACTATGGAGTGTGCCCAGTGTATGAGGACATCCCAGCGAAAAACGGTAAGGCAGCACTCTTAGTATTTCTTTACTCAGACGGTACACGTGACTGCAGATACATTGGACTCATCCCTGCTGTCTAATTTTCTTTTCCCTTGCTATGCTTTCTAATTGTTTTCTTTATTTCCCCTTTGACGGGCTGGTCTAGTTTTCTAGGTTCCTTTTTTCTGCACTAATGGTTTTAACGTTATATATTTTATTTCTCTTCTGAACAGCCTTTAGCATTTTCATCCACATTTGACTGCATTTTCATAGCACCTATTTATAACCAGCTAATAATCAGTATCCGTATCCCCCCTTTGGAGTCCTGGATAGTGCAGCTTAAATACGCATGGGGTGGCCATGAGTCAGAGCCCACGTGATGGCACCTGGCTTAAATCCCTCTCCGGGGGCAGTGTTAGTTCAGTGGTAGAATTCTCACCTTCCAGGTGAAAGAACTGCATTCAATTCTCGGCCAGCATGGAGGCTTATGTGCTGCTATGATGTTGAACAGATTTCAGTGGAGCTTCCGGATTAAGTCAGACTAGGAAGAAAGACCTGGCAAGCTGCCTGTGAAAATCAGCCAGCAAAAAGCCTGTGGATCGTGGGGTGTGCATGAGGTCACCCTGGGTTGAAGGCCAACTTGCAGCAGCCAACGACAACAATGTATCTCTCTTCACACCCCCACCCCTTACCCTTCTCCCTGTTTTATCCCATGGTGATAAACTCTGGACCCAAATACCAGATGATTAATTCATTTTTGCAAACGGCACTTACTTAGAATTACATTTTACCCGTTTTTTCAGTTGAGAAGTATAGCACACCTGCAGAAAAAGTGCATAAAACACAGATACAAATAATCATTACAAAGCAAATACCCGTGTAACCACCACAAGAGCTGTGAAAATAGAACGTTGCCAGCACCCTAGAATACGTTAAAAGTCTTTGGACCACAATATCAACAGACAGATTAGGGTTGAGGAATTACAGTCAAGCATCACTTAATGTCCATGACACGTTCTGTGAAATAGGATGTTCTGTGATTTGAACATTGTGCGAACACTGTATTATCTACTGACAGTCCCTGGGTTACGGACTTACGTACAGCCCATAGTTACAAACCAACCCCCATAAAGCCTCTTATATTAAAAATTTGAGGTACGTACAATGGTTCGTTATATGAGCGCCTAGCAGTGCAATCATTTTGTATATAAGAGACGCGAGATACACGTGTTGCATCTAGGGAGTTGTTGAGTTTGCTACGTCCCAATCTCCAACCGAGATCTCTGAACTTAAGGGACCATGGACATATTTGCATTTGGATGTTGCCTGAATGGACGTTAGGCAGTGCATGACTGTAAGTTGACTTGTCATATTCTGTTTTCATTAATAAATACTTTAAAATATCTTTTGAGCCTATTTGCCATTTCTGTATCTTTTGTGATGTCTATTCAGATATTTTGCTTGTCATATTTGGCATGTTTTATGAAAATACAATGTTGCCAACACCCAGAACATGTTCAGAGTCTTCACACACAAACTTGACAGCTTCTTCGTACTTACTGGTAAAAGACTAAATTCTTCCCCCTAAGGTCAGAAACTGAGCAAGGATGTCCACTCTCACCACTCCTTCAACATCATACTGGAGATGCCAGGGCTACAGTGCAGTACAGCAAGCAGAGAATTAATGGTCTTTATTACTTTTCCCACACAGAAAGGATTCATGTTTATGAGGATAAAAAGGAAGCCTTGCAGGCCGTCAAAATGATCAAGGGATCTCGATTTAAAGCTTTTTCAAGCAGAGAAGATGCTGAAAAATTTGCTAGAGGAATTTGTGATTATTTCCCTTCTCCGGGCAGAACCTCCTTACCACTTTCTCCTGTGAAAGTAGCTCCAGCCTTTAGCAATGGTGAGTTAAAAGGTAAATTATGTAACAATTCATATGTTGGCTTTACTTTCAGTTTTACCTGAGAACGTTCTGTCTCCTCTTACTTGATATATCGTGGCTAGTTTTCTCTGTCTGCGGTAAGTCTGATCTGCCAGGAACTGGGAACTTGAGGCCCAGGCCTTGGACCAGCCATGGAGAAGGGGTGCAGGCTGGTCTAGGGCAGGGCACGTGTTGTAAGGTGAGGAGAGGATCGGGGCAAGGGAGTCTGGGTATGGAGGCAATTGGGATCCAGGGTCAGCCAGCCGTTCCGTGGAGGCCCTGATGCTGAGGAGCCAGGACTTGGATCTGGCCTGTGGGCACCCACTGCCCCTTCTATTCGGTTCTTTCTGTCACCTTTCCCTGCTGCCTCTTAACTCAGGATACTTTGTAGATACTGAGACCAGTCCTCTTCCTGCCCAAGCCCATTTGTTCTCACTGGATCCGCATGCTCAGGGGTCCTGCAAAATTCAGGTTCACTTCAGGAGCCTTGCAGCTGGAATCTGACCAAGTTCTTCCCGTGTAAAAATGGAGTGGGGGCACTGTCTGACCTTCTCTAACTTCTCAAAGGGGAAGGAGAATCAAGATCAGAAGCCCAAGGCTGATTCCCATGAGACGGAGGTCAGACGTGCCTCTCTCTCCTCCGTCTTTACCAGTTCTGACACTGACTATCCCTCCCACAGCACTTCCTACTTTTCTGCTGAGTTCGATAATTCATTGCAGTGGCCACACAGAACTCAGAGACAATACTTACGATTATGGGGTTTATTAGGGAAGTAGCAGTTTACACTTCAGGTTCAGGAATGCTCAAGATACGGTTTTTCCATCAGAACAGCCTCTTCCCAGCCGTGCTTGCCGGCGTGCCTCTCCCTGGCCCTTGGCTTCTCCCCAGAGGCACTCAGCTTTCTCTCTCCATGGACCGGGAAACCCACTGCACTGTCTCCTGCTGGTGTCTCCTTCCTTGGTGGTGATAGGACCCTCTCTCTGCTCTGGAATTGGCTCTCTTTTAAGTCTAGCGGGATGGCAAAACTGCCCAATCCCCTTGGTGAGCCACAGTTGCCTTGTTCTCACGGTCTCACCCATGCACTTGGTTGGGAGTTACAAGACCACGGTGAAAAAGGCCACACAAAAGCGACCATCGCACTACATGCCCTGACTCCAGGACCAGCAGCCCTGCTCTGCATGCCCTTGGTCATTTGGCTCTGTGCAGAGCCCAACCATCTCAGCTGTGCTCAGGCCGAGATTCTCATCCACTTGTCCCAGCTCCCCTAAACTGGCTTGATTCCCAGGGCCAATGCCCTCTGCTTCCGGACACCATTCTCCCGTGAAGAATCCTATCTGCCCCCCTCTCCCCTGCCCTACACAGCCTTACACAGTGCTTAGATGGAAACCAATGATTGAAAACCCTTAGTTGTGGAAATTCTCCTGAAGAAAATCTCTCGAGATTTCTCCAGGTGTCATAATTAAACAATAGAAGTCACTTTGGAGCATTCACCTTTACAGGACTCCTCAGTTCACTCCGAAGGCCAAATTCGTTTGCTGGCAGTGTTTCCTGGCCAGCGCTGCCTTACCCGGTTCCACCACGGAAAGCCTGTTTACTGTTCACACAGCCATCCTGGCCTACTTACTGTTGAGATTCACCCGTGACCCTGCGTTCACACAGCCATCTCGGCTAGACTCCAGTTGGAGTTGCTTGCTCTGTCATTTGTGTGTTTATCACAGTGAGTCTATGTCGCTCTTGTAGGGAGGAGTACGTCACCTGCTCTTTATTAGAACTTTTCCCTAAGCACTACTCCCAGCTAGCCTGTGGGTTTCCAGGACAGCTTTTACCTCTCAGGTCCAGCATGTAGTGGGTAATGGGAAAGTGTTTATGAAATTCAGCGTTCTTACATTCTGTCTCTTAATGACAGATGGTTTATACTTATCAGAGTCGGAAACAGTCAACAAAGAGCGAGCCAATAGTTACAAAAATCCTCGTACGCAGGACCTCACAGCCAAACTGCGAAAAGCTGTGGAGAAGGGAGAAGCAGACACCTTTTCTGACCTTGTCTGGAGTAACCCCCGGTATCTAATTGGTTCAGGGGACAATCCCACCATTGTACAGGTAAGCCTGATTGCAGCACTGGCATCAAGTAGACTCAGTTATTGTCGTCACTGTGCTCATGACAAAAGGAGAGATGAAACTCAGAATGGGTCATTTTCTTTCAGGAAGGGTGTCGGTACAACGTCATGCACGTTGCTGCCAAGGAGAACCAGGCTTCTCTCTGCCAGCTGACCTTGGAGACTCTGGAGAATCCCGAGTTCATGCGGCTCATGTACCCGGATGATGACGAGAGCATGCTGCAGAAGCGCATCTGCTATATCCTTGACCTGTATCTGAACACGCCCGACAAGATGGTGAGCGGGCTTCTCCATTCTCTTCTCAGCAGAGACATCCTGTGCCGAGTGTCCTGAGTGTGGTGGCTGCCTGCACTGGGCAGCAGTGTGCAGGTCAGAGCTGAGGTGTGGCTGGAACTTGCAGCAGTGCCCCTGGCTGCTTTAGGCTGAACGCTGTGGACGGAGGAGAGCTGTGAGCTAGGTTCTGATTGAAGAGGTGAACTCCAGAAGCAAAGAGAAGATCTACCCTCCCTTTTGGCAATCCTGGCAGGCTGTGTGTCCGTCATTTCTCTCCTCAAAGACTGGGAGCCCCCAAGCTGTAGGCTGTTATTCTCTCTCACTGCCCGCTCTCGCACTGTTTTTCCTGCAAGGGGCATGTTGTTTGGCAAGGTGGCTACTCAGGATACGTTTGGTCGTTCATCAAGTGCCAAATAGTTGCTTACTTACTAAGTGCCAGATCACCAGGCAGCTGTCTTGAGCCTGGCGTGATGCTCCATGGGGCACATGGTGCTCGCAGGTGACCCTGCAAAGGTTTTGAAGCCCCCGCACATGCCTGTGTGGGGGAGGCCCTTGCCATCTCAAGTGCTTTACTCCCAGATTTTGGTGTTGAAGTATTGTCAATAGGAGTGTGAGTCCACCAGCTGACCAACCAGTGCCGTGAGACGGATAGGGTATGAGACGGTGTGGGTGCCCACACTGACGTGAGGCCTGTTAGCCTTCAGAAATGGGGATAGCACAAACCAACACTTAAAGACAAAGTGGCTGACAAGCACAATAATTAAGCTGGGTCCTCCCAGCAGCCCTGGAACTGGGGCCTCTAATTGCAACCTCATGTTAGACAGAAAAACACATGAATCCACATTTTGTTTGAAAACGGCCCAAATTCGTGGACATTACTTTATGCTGGACGTTGCCTTCATCTGTGTATCTCACCTTTGAGCACCATTTACGTGGCAGACGTTGCACCAGGCCCTGAGCATCACTGCTGCTGTTGCCTGAGCGCGTGCTGTGTCCCCAGCTAGATAAGCAGCGCTTTCAAGGGCCAAAGACCTGGCACCAGATCCACATGCTGAGTCCTGTGTGTACTAACATGCCCATCAGTTTTTAGTTACAAAAGGGAAATGGTGTATTTTGTGGTGTTTTGTTTCTGTTTCTGCAGCACTTTTTTTACTAAATACGTATTTTCATTGTACAGCAGCCTCGTAACATAAGAAACTCGGGTATGCTTCTGCTCTTTTTCCAGGGCTATGACACACCCTTGCATTTTGCTTGCAAGTTTGGAAATGCAGATGTGGTCAACGTCCTTTCTTCCCACCCTTTGACTGTAAAAAATCCAAGGAATAAATATGATAAGACACCTGAAGATGTAAGTACTTCTTGAGATGCAGTGGTGATATGGTGTTAGAAATGAAAGCACGTGAAGATGGAATCTGTGATGGCAACGCGTGGGGTCCTGCTGCTTTGGCTGTGTGAGCTTGGTTGCCTCGGGAGTGGCCTTAGAGCCACCAAGAGAGAGGTGGCTCCAGTCTAGAGAACCAGGAGGGAACAAAACTGCTGAGTGGGTAGTGTTGGGATTGCAGAACTCTATCTCTAAAAAAAATTATTTTTTATTTTTAGATGGTATAGGCATTTTTCTTTTTTTAAATTACTATTCTTTTCTAGTGTATAATTATTGTCTGATTTGAGTAAATCAGCATTTGGTAAATAAAGATGCTGCCAGTGACCCAGTATGCTGATTTAGTTTTCCCTGGAACTGGGGACCAGTTGTTCTGAGCAGCCCGTAGTCTTTTGTCAAGTCTGTCCTCTGAGTACACAGCAGCTGACCAGGCCCAGAGAGGACGGCAGCGGTGGTGATGTGGAAGGACTGACATACGTGCATTCCATGTGTGCCAGGCTGTGTGCTCAGCCCTCACGTGTGTTCTCACCTTGTTACAGTCAAGCAGAGCGAGCCTGCTGAGGGGAGGGTTTTGGGAAGAGGGAGTGCTGTGCCTGTGGAGTGAAGAAGGAAATGGGACCATACAAGAACCAGAGACTGGTGTGTCTCAGGCGCTGGTGCGGTCAACTAACCTGAGCGTCCTGTTTTGGTGCCCCTCCCCTGCCTCCATAATTGCTGTTATCATATAGGTAATATCTATAGTAATACTGTAGATGAAGGTTTTCAGAACAAACTAGCTTCTCATTAAACAGTTAATATACATATTGTTTTGTGATGTTGGTTAACAACCCAACATGTCATCACTCTCTTGACCTTGGGTTCCCTATTACCAGCTTTCCTGTCCCCTCCTGCCTTCTAGTTGTTGCCCCTGGGCTGGTGTGCCCCTTTAGTCTTGTTTTGTTTTATGGGGCTGTCTAATATTTGGCTGAAGGGTGAACCTCAGGAGTGACTTCATTACTGAGCTAAAAGGGTGTCCGGGGCCATACTCTCAGGGCTTCTCCAATCTCTGTCAGGCCAGTAAGTCTGGTCTTTTTTTATGAGTTAGAATTTTGTTCTACATTTTTCTCCCAGGTAATACCCATTTTATATGGAAAGTTTACTATATACAAATAAACAAAAAATAAAATTATCAGAAAATTCTACAGCTCGGAGATTACCATTATTTTGCATATATCTAGCTCAACTTTTATGTGTGTATGTAGGTTTCTTAGTGTAAAATGATTGATAGTAATCAATTTTAAAACTCGTGATTTTTTCCAAAGCGTAGGACTTCTTCTAGCCATCAACTACAGACTTAAAATTTACCTAGTTGCATTCATTGGATACATTGTACAATTTTAGTTTTTTTTCTCCCACTGATTGGCAAGAGATGGTAATTTTGTGGTTTCCCTCTTTCCTCTTACTCGAAGGTTACTAGTTTTTCATTGTTTCTAGCAGAGTTGTTCTTATGGCTACAATTCTCCAAGGGCTGGGAAAGTTGATTCCTAGAGTTGCAAAAATATTTGTGTTCCACACCAGACAGGAGTTCTATCTCAATACAGGCAAACAACAAGAATAGAATTTATGTATGGAGAAAGGCTCCTGGGCAGTAAATTTATAAAGCTGAGAAACTTCTCAGGAGGTCCACATATCTCTGCTCAGGCTCAATAGTGCACTTCCCAGACTTTGCTGTCCTTGAAGGAAACTAGAAGATGCAGAGCAGCGTGAGGAAAGAAAGTAGAGCTCATCCATAGCCAGAGCGTGCTCTTTCCACCCTGTTCCCTGAATCATTTACAAAACGTCTTAGAAGAAAGACTCTTCCATTCAACACTCAGTTTTGATGTGGGCTTTATGAAATCTTCAGCATTTAGAGACTGTCTTTAATGTGTTGAATTGAAAACTTGGTTTTATGGAATAATCTTAATAAGAAAATGTAATAAATTAAGATTTAGTGTTCATTCATTCTTTTTTTTTTTTTTGATAGGTAATTTGTGAAAGAAGTAAAAGCAAATCTCTGGAACTGAAGGAGCGAATCAGAGAATATTTACAGGGTAAGTGCCGGACACCAGTGCCAGAGCTTGAAGCCTGTTCTGGGGGATCCACAGACAAGTACCCAGGCCTGAGCCATGATTGCTGGGGGCATGGCTCAGGCAAAAAAGTTTGTCAGAAATGCATTTCATCCTGATCTCAGAGATGTTAAAGTGAGGTATAGTGTTTTAACTGCTATAGTTGCCCATATTTTTTACAATGAAAATATGGTACTTTCATAATAAAATGTATAGATAGTAGTAAAAGCATTTAAAAATGAAAAATTACCTGGCATCGGCAACTAGCACGAGCGACTGTTCCTCCTGGCAAGCCCCTCCCTGTGGTGGTGGGAGATCAGTGATTGTGATGGATGATCAGCAAATGTAATGGGTTATTGGCAGTGGGTGATCAGCAATCGTGATGGGTGATTGGTGGTGGGTAATCAGTGATCGTGATGGGTGATCAGCGATCGTGATGGGCAATTGGTGATTGTGGCAGGTCAGGAGAAATGGGTGAGGAGGTGGAAGGAGGTCCCACGCAGGCCCTTACAGCACTTCAGCTCTGGGCTTTCCATACTTCCAGTCAGAGTGTTACCTTGATTCCAAACAAGTTCAGAGATGTCTGTGATACAGAGTTGTACAGTACAAAAAGAATAGGGAAATACAGGATGTCATGGATTGAATTATGTCCCCCAAAAATATGTGTCATCTTGGCTAGGCCACGATTCCCGGTATTATGTAGTTGTCCTCCATTTTGTGATGTGTTGTAAGTCCTAATCTCTGTATGTTAATATGGAACGCTGGTGGCGCAGTGATAGACAGCTATGGCTGCTAACCAAAAGGTCAGCAGTTCAAATCCACCAGTCCTCCTTTGGATACCCTATGGGGCAGTTCTACTCTGTCCTACAGGGTTGCTATGAGTCAGAATCAACTCAACAGCAGTGGGTTTGGTTTTTGGGTTTTTTCTATGTTAACGAGGCAGGATCAGTGTGGGGCATATCTTGAGTTACAGCCTTACTTAAGTCACACCTTGCTTGAGTCACACCTTTTATCTTACAAAAGATAAAAGGAGAGGAAAGCGAGCAGAGAGGGGAGGAACCTCACTACCACCAAGAAAGAAGAGCAGGGAGTGGAGTGCATCCTTTGGACCCGGGATCCTGTGCTGAGAACCTCCTAGACCCAGGGGAAGATTGATGCGAAGACATGTGAAGATCTCCAAGGAACACCAGGTCCACAGAAATTGAAAGGAGACAAGGACCATCCCCCAAAACCAACAGAGAGAGAAAGCCTTACCCTAGAGCAGGCACCCTGAATTTGGACTTCTAACTTCCTAAACTGTGAGAGAATGAATTTCTGTTTGTTAAAGTTTCACTTGTGGTATTTCTGTTATGGTATTTGGTACCAGGAGTGGGGTGCTGCTCTAACTGAGACTTAAAAATGTAGAAGCAGTTTTGGAATTGGGTAATGGGTAGAGGCTGAAGAGTTTTAAGGTGCCTAATTGCAAAAGCCTAGATTGACTTGAAGAGGCTATTGGTAGAATTATGAATGTCAAAGGCAGTTCTGGTGAGGGCTCAGAAGGAAATGAGAAGAGCTACAGACAAAGTCTGTATCATCTTAGAGGATACATGTGGCACCAGCAACACAGTGTTACTAGAAGTGTGGATGTTAAATATGCATCTGGTGAGGCTTTAAAACAAAATGATGAATGTGTGATTGGACAGTGGAAGAAGGGCAGTGCATTTTATGCAGTGGCAAAGACCTTGTCAGAATTGTGTTCAGATGTTTGGTGGAAGGTAGAACTTGTAAGTGATGAACTTAGATATCAGGCTGATGAGATTTCTAAGCCAGATTTTAAAGGGGCCGCATGGTTTCTCCTTACTGCTTATAGTAAAATATGAGAGGAAAGAAATGGACTTAAAAATGAACTGTCCAAAATGAAAACAGAACTTAAAGATTTGGAAATTCTATTGTCCGAACTAAGGACACGTGTCCTAAAATGTTCACCGAGGATGTGGCTACACAATGCTTTGTTAAAAAGATTAAGCCTGTGACTGATGGATCTAACCAGCTACCATAGCAGTAAACCCATCAGCTGAGATTGAAGGGGACAGAGAAAGAATGAAAGGAAAGACCACCGTCTACCTCTTGAAATTCCACAGGCAGGAAACAGGCCAAAGGAGCTATATCTGTTGTCCTCCAAGAAATGAAAAGGACCATCCCTGGAGCAGCTTGGAGATCAGCAAAACTGTTGGAAGGAACACAGGAAGCGGGGCTTTCTCGGCTTCAAGGGGTGGGGCAACGGTCTCTGGATCTCAAAGGGTGGGGCCACAGCCTTCTAGGATTCAAAGAGCCGCGCCTTCACCAACTTGGTTCTGGAGTGTGGGGTTGCCGTTAAGGTGTGCCAGGTGGGGTGAGGCTGCCGCCCAAAGCTGAGGAGGCAGGGCTGCCATGCCCAAGGGTCAGAAGAACAGGACCTGCTGGGGCTGAGGGAATGGTGTTGCCACTCAGATGGACTAGGAGGAGAATGGGGCTGCCCAAAGCCAAAGGAGCAGAGTTTTCATCCCTTTGGGCCTAGAAGGCATAGCTGAAATCTCAAGGCCAAGATGCCTGCACCCAGAATCTAGATAGCATGGCCAACACCCAGAGTCTGGAGGGCAGGGCCATTGCCTAGGTGGTCTCAGAGAAGAAAGGGTTATTTTCAACCCTTGAGAGTTAATGTAAATTGTTCTGCTGGATTTTGTACTTGCTTGGTGCCCATTATCCCTTCTTTCCTTCAGTTTGTCCCATTTGTGATGGAAATGCCTACCTTGTGCTGATTCTGCCTTTGTACACTTTGGAAACAGATAACGTGCAGTCTAGATTTCACAGCTTCACAGATGAAGAGGAATTTTGCCCCAGGATGAAGTATGCCAAAAGTCTCACCAATAGGTGATTTTCATGATCCAGAAGATGAGATTTTAGACTAGGAGTTGACTTAAGACTTTTAAGATGATATGATGGGGTGAATGCATTTTCCATGTAGCAAGGACATGAATTTTGGGGGTCCAGAGGATGGAGTGTCAGAACTGAATTGTGTCCCCCAAAAATACATGTCAACTTGGTTAGGCCATGATTCCCAGTATTGCGTGGTTGTCATCCATCTTGTGATCTGATGTAATTATCCTCCATTTTGTGATGTGTTGTAAATCCTCACTTCTATGTGTTAATGAGGCAGAATCAGTATGGGATGTATCTCGAGTTACAGCACAGTGCTTACCTTGTTTATCAGATCATCTGTAGTGAACAATTTCACCTTTTTTTGCTTCAAAGATTCTTCTTTTAGGTTTGACTGGCATCTGTCTCCCAACCGCGCATCACCTTCCTGCAGAATCAAAACCTTTTTCTCAAATTTACAATCCCTGACAGGGACGGATTACCCAATGAGCAAGGTAAGCATGGACTTACTTGTGCTTTCTTCCTAACCTGTAGTGAACAATTTCACATGTTTTTCACCACATCTTTGAAACCCATGGGAAATTGTTCACTACAGATTAGGAACACAAGTAAGCCTGTGCTTACCTTGCTTATTGGGTAATATGCCCCTGGGACTCAAACCTTTTATCTTACACGAGATAAAAGGAGAGAGAAGTGAGCAGAAAGAGGAAGGACCTCACTACCACCAAGAAAGAAGAGCTAGGAATGGACTGTGTCCTTTGGACCTGTGGTCCCTTTGCTGAGAACCTCCTAGATTCAGGGGAAGATTGATGCCAAGACACATGAAGATCTCCAAGGAACGCTGGGCCCCCAGGCGTTGAAAGGAGATGAGGACTGTCCCCCAGAGCTGACAGAGAGAAAAAGCCTTCCCCTAGAGCTGGCGCTCTTAATTGGGACTTCTGGCCTTCTAGACTGTGAGAGAATACGTTTGTTTTTTAAAGTCACCCTGTCTGGAGAGAAGGAGTGTGCTGTCTCATCAGGGGGAGAGCAAATAGGAGTACATAGCAAGGCATATGTAAATTTTTGTATGAGAGACTGACTTGATTTGTAAACTTTCACTTAAAGCACAGTAAAAATTAAAAAAAAAACCAAAACCCTATGGACAGAACCAGTCACTTCTCAGGATTAGTTTTCTTGGTGTGAAGACTTACGGTCATAGTCCCGGGACAATTCAGTCAGTAGGCACAATATAATTCATAAAGTTTATGTTCTACATTCTAGTTTGGTGAGTAGTGTCTGGGATCTTAAAAGCTTGCAAGCACCCGTCTAAGATATAACTATTGGTCTCTATTTGTCTGGAGCAAAAGAGAAAGAAAAAAACCCAAGAATCAGAGAAGGAACGAGACCACAGGATTGTCTTCATGAATCACGACCTCCTCTGCCTTGAGAACAGAACTAGATGGTGCCTGGCTGTCACCACCGAACATTCTGCTCAGGGATACAATAGATGAATCCCACTAGAGAGGGAGAAAAATGTGGAACAGAACTTCAAATTTTCAAGGAATCCAGACTTAACTGGACCCACTGAGACTGGAGGAGTCTCTGAGACTGTTGCCCTGAGATACTCTTTGAACCTTGAACAGAAACTATCCCCCAAAGTCACCTTTTAACTAAACAGCAGATTAGCTCAAAAAGTAAAGGGTTTCTTTAAAAAAGAATTACATATAAGAGACCAATGGACGATGGTTATTCTGAAGCATAGATGACAGGGTTGGGACAGTGAAATTAAGTTGAGAGGAATGGAACAGCTAGAACAGAAATAATGAGAATGTTGACACAATGTGAAGAATGTAACCAATGTTACCGAACATGTGTAGAATGGGAACCTGTTTTTCTGTGTATACTTTCACTATAATTACAGTAAAATATTAAAAAGTAAAAAAAAAGTCACCCTGTCCTGGATTGAATTGTGTCCCCCAAAGTCACCCTGTCCTGGATTGAATTGTGTCCCCCAAAAGTATCTGTCACCTTGGCTAGGTCATGATTCCCTTGTGTGAGTGTCCACCATTTTATCGGCAGATGTGATTTCCCTCTGTGGTGTAAATCCTGTCACTACGCTGTAATAAGATGGATTAGCAGTAGTTATATGGATGAGGTCTACAAGATTAGATAGTGTCTTAAGCCAATCTCTTTTGAGATACAAAAGAGGGAAGCAAGCAGAGAGACATGGGGACCTCATACCACCAAGAAAGCAGCGCCAGAGCAGAGCACATCCTTTGGACCTGAGGTTCCTGCACTGAGGTGCTCCCAGACCAAGGAAAGACTGATGACAAGGACCTTCCTCCAGAGCCGACAGAGAGAGAAAGCCTTGCCCTAGATCTGACACCCTGAATTTGGACTTCTAGCCTACTAGACATTGAGAGAATAAACTTCTCTTTGTTAAAGCCATCCACTTGTGGTATTTCTGTTATAGCAGCATTGGATAACTAAGACAGAGGGCAGATAAAATGTAACATATCTCATGTTTACTAAGCCCTCACTGTATGCTAATCCTGTTCTTGGAGGCCTGCCCTCTCTGCCCATTTACCTGCTGGGAGAGGGACAGTGAGCTTATCAGGTTGAGTGAGTTCCCGGACAGCACATGGCAAGGAAACCACAAACTGGCCCACCGGGCCTCTTGGCTCCAGAGCTTGTTTCCTTTTATTAAGTCCGTTTGCAAAACCCCAGGTAAAATGAAATACATGGTTTCTTGCGCTGCTTACCCAGACACCTGCCGTACATGTTAGGGTGATAGGTCACCATGAGCAGGACGCTCAGCCACACTTGTCCCTCTCCTACAGGTCACTACTACGTGCCGCTCCTGCGAGCAGAGGACACGTCTTCTCCAGTGATTGGGGAGCTGTGGTCCTCAGACCAGACGGCTGAGGCGCCGCACACTGGCCGCTTTGGGGGTAGCCCCCGTGACCCTGTTCTGACCCTGAGAGCCTTCGCAGGGCCCTTGAGTCCGTCCAAGGTGAGCTGCTGTGGAAGCTGCCGGAACCTCTGCCAGGTGTTCCCACGCAGCAGAGCTTGAGCACTTGCTGCGGGGGGGCTTTGTTCCACAGTACCCGGAAGGCCGTCCAGGCTGGCACCTCAGAACGTTTGCTGGGTGTCCTCAAGTGTCCTGACTGCATGCCTTCCTTGTTAACCTAGGCAAGTGTGGTGACACGTCTGTGCTTGTTAGGGAGGAAGGTGTACCAGCCAGCCCTGCCCAGCCATCGCCGCCTGTCTGTTCCTTCCAGCTTCACCAAGTTGTCTGCTCCAATGCTATAACTAAGAAACTCCCATTTCAAGTTTCAACTCCGAGGTTCACCTCACAGACTGCGTTCCCTGTAGCTTATCTTCCATTTGCTTCCTGTCAGAATGCTTCGAGCCATTAGCCTTGCTCCGCTTCCTTGAGCTTTATCACTACTGTCACTACATCCACACCTCAGCCCTTTGGCATGCCCTCGTCTCCCTGATGTTCAGATAAACCCTTAACACTGCGCTTGCTGGTCGGGGTCTGCGAGCTTCCAGTGCCAAGTGACAGCGGACCGCTCCCCCTACAACTGAATGTTGCACACGTTGGCTAATGTGTGGTCGTCGCACACGTTGGCTCACATGTGGTCGTTGCACACGTTGGCTCATATGCGGTCTTTTCTGATGTTAAAAACCCGCTAAATAATCAGTGATCGGCAGCCATAACAGCATCTCCAAAAAAGCTGGTCTCAATTAGGTTTAGATTAGTTGCGTAAAATGTAAAAACTCTAGTGGGAATTTATTTTTCTTCTGCGTGGTGGGAAGAATGAACTGACACTGTGAGGGCAGCCCCTTGGGGTTTGTGCTCTGTTCTGCTGGCCTCAGGGTGTGGCTTTCATCCTCAGGCTGCAGGAAGGGAGAAGGGCCCCTGTCTCTTAAGGCACCTTTCCAGAAGTCCCTCCACCTCCTGGGTCAGATGCAGTCAGGTTGTAGTGGAGTGGGACCATGGGCTCCTAGGCCACACATGCCTGGTTCTGTAACCACTGGGAGACATGGGGTCATCCCCGCAGTCCAGGGCTGTTTGCATGATGCAGTTCATGTTTTCATCTTCACAGGCAGAAGAGTTCCGCAGACTTTGGAAAACTCCACCCCGGGAGAAAGCAGGTTTCTTCCACAATGTCAGGAAATCTGATCCAGAAAGAGGGGTTGAAAGAGTGGGAAGGTACTGAAAGGGCCATATGTGAATATTAAAGAGATAAGCCATGATGCTCTTCTCTGGGTCATGTGTTTACCTGGGTTGGTGGGACAACCTGGTTACAGTGATCTTCAAGATGGTAGTTCCAGGAGTAGCTCCCTGATGGGCTTTAGAGCATGTTTTTTAAGGGCTAATTCCTTGCAAGCTTCACGTACACTGCAATTGGTATAGCAGATGTATTAGTTAAAGTAGTCCTTCCCAGATCTTAGACTAATTTTGCATCATTTATCAGAGGGATCTTTGTAATTTCTTGTATAAAGTACTGTACGGGTGGGGTGTTTTCTCAGAAATAAAGAAGGCTAAATACTCTCTCTCTGAATTATAATGGTGTAAGAGGTGGTTGTGATAGAAACTACAAGAAAAAAAGCCCCTGAGAGGTGTTTTTCCTAGAACCAAGAAGCTGAATTAGGGTGTAGATTAAGCTTCTTTGAATGTTGTAGAATCTATTCTCACAACGTGCACCCAGGTTCAGGTTTAAAAGTGACCTGGAAAGGACCTCTGAATTTTTCCATGTCAGAGCTAGAGTCCTGTGCTGCTTTATACAATGGTTGTATGAAAACAAGTACATCTGTTTGTGGGATTTTACTCTTGGCTTGGGGTCTGTCTCACCACCTCTCTTCCGGAGACCTTTTTCTCTCTCTAACATGCCAGAGCGAGCGAAGGAACTGCCAGGCTTTAAAGCACGCTAAGAGGAGCGCTGTTGCAGAAAATGAGAAGTGTAATTATTCTAGCTCAAGTTCAGGATAAGATGAGATTGCAGATACTGTTTTGGCATTCCTAGTATAAAGCTGCTGTTTTCCATGTGGTCAGTTCTGTGATGGGTCTTTTCTGCTTTCACAACTGATGGATTTTGTTTTGTTTGTTACAGGGAATTAGCGCATGAGCTGGGGTACCCCTGGGGTGAATACTGGGACTTCCTGGGCTGTTTTGTTGATCTGTCTTCCCAAGAGGGCCTGCAGAAACTGGAAGAATATCTCATTCAGCAAGAAATGGGCAAAAAGACCCAACAAGAACCGGGAGAAAATGAAGCCCATTTCCAAGACAAAGTCTCTGCTTCTGGTGAGGGCTCGGGTGCTCTGGTAGGGCTGGAATGTCTTGTGTGTGTATGTGAGAAAAGTGTGGCATCGCCAGAGGCATATAGCTATTTCTGTTTCAGTGTAACGAATACATTACCTAAAATCAAGAGAAGCTGTGTTCTCTGTGCTGGTTCACCAAAATTGATAGTAACTGAATTCCACTGGCTGAGGGTCTATATTAGTTGGGTTTTCTAATGCTCTAAAGTATTTTTTCTGAATGTACTTTATATCTGAATATTTCCCATATTTTCAGGAAAAAGACTAGGAGTACATATACCAGAATACTGGTGTGTACTTAGCAGATGTCAGGGTGCAAAGGACTTTTAAAGCATAAAAGAGCAAATGGAAAGATCGTAATGGAAGAGGTTAATTAGACTGCATCAAACTTAAAAGTAACTCATAAGAGCATCAACAACAACATTTAAAAAGGAAAAATAGAAACAGTTCTTAAACATTAGTAAGAAAAAAGACAAAAATACCCCAAATGCAAAATGGGCGAAGAACAAGAAATTCTTTAAAGGAAATAAAAGCGTTGTTAGCGCTGTTACTAACAGTGAAAAATATACACCTTTAAGATTCAGTAGGAGCCAGTTTCTACAATCCAGGCTTCCGGAAGACTTTCAGGGCAGTGGACGTGACTGTCTTCAGACAACAGGCCCTGCGGTGGTGTCCCTGATCTCCGAGAGGGAACAAAAGTTGCCGACGGCTGAGTTGTCGTCCCCTGAAACTGCACTTTGACCTTATACTAGGTTTTGTGAGCGTCAGAAAGAAAACTCACCAAATAAAACTTGTTAACGTTAAGCTAAAGATTAATAATAAAAAAATAGCTCACAAAACCTTGTTAATAACCAGAGTTTTTAATCTGCCAAAATAGAAATTTGTACAGGTATAAAATTTAAAATCTGTGGTTTCTGAAGGTCAAAATTGAGCCCATTAGCCTAGAAGGTGTTTATTTCACAAAATAGACTCCCTGGAGTGATGGAAAGAAAACAAAAATGGTTCAGATGCACATGAAGGAGGAAGAAGCCTAGGAAAGTCCTCTAGAAATGTGAAATGTGGAGCTGAATCCATGTGATTGTTGATGTTTGTGTTCAGCGATCTGAACCTAACTTTGTGTGTGAGGTATAGCTGACAGTGGTGTATACTTTTGGGTTTTGTAATAAAAGTACAAAATCAGTTTTGAAGCGCAGAATGCCCATCGCAAACTCGATTACTGGGTGAGAAAAGAGGAGTGTCAGATGTAAAGGCCAGCCTAGAAGTTAGAGGGACTTACACAGGTCATTTCACTTGTAAAGTGACTTCATTTCCTCTCTAAAGCTGTGTCGTTCCATATGGGGTCCCACATTTAATTTAGATATAATTAGTTGATATTAAAGTTAGTTCTTCATTTGTCCTAGTTAGATGTCAAGGGCTCGTTGGCCACCATCTGGGACAGCACAGAGACCATTCCGTCTCACAGACCGCCCCCTTGGGCAGTGCTGCTCCAAAGCAGTCCTTCTGTGAGTACGCTTGGGGTGACACCTGCAGCAGTTCCACCTCATGGAATTGGTCTCGAGGGACTTTCAGGACCCTGCAGGGTACGACTCAGTACCCTCAGATCCAAGCTGAGGGTACTTGGGGGTCTCCGCCGGTCACCCCACACCAGGGCACATGCTCAGCCTTGGATATCCCTTCCTTCTGGCCTGCAAGGAGGAAGCATTCTGTGTCCTGCTGCAGAGCTGCTCACCTTTTAACCAAGTGCCTTTCCCCAAGAAGGTGTGTGATGGGTTCCTTTTTTGGAATCTGATGTGCAGGTTTTGACTTAAAGAATGATCATTGCCTGGGTCACGTGAACTTGCAAACTGCACTGGAGGAGTGCAGCTACGGCCTTACGTTCACAGTCCCTGGGTTCTGGTACTCAGATCTCTGAAGTCCTTCTTTGTGTTGCTCACAGGCGGTGGTAAAAAGTGCAGCAACTCCATTTCTGTGAGGGCATTTCTAGATGAAGATGAGGACATGAGCTTGGAAGAAATTAAGAATTGGCAAAATGCAGCTCGGAATGCCAGCCAGCCCCCCGTTGGGGCCTCTGGAGACTCGGGACGCGACATTCTCCCTGTGGGGCAGGACGCACACCTCACAGACAGCTCAGATGCAAGCGACACGCACGATGGCAGAAACGGGTTCTGCAGTCCTCTGAGTCAGGCTAGGCCCCAAAGGGGGAAGAGGCCGAGGCCCCACTCTAGGGAGGGCTCCCTTCTGTCGCCTGTCTCCAGCTTAATGGTTGAGTTTGACAAACTAAATCTGCAAGCTCTGGGAAGTAGCTTTTGTAAGACACCAAATAACATAGAAACTAAAGATAAGATAATCCTGACTTCAAGAATGGACTCAGTGGGAAGTGATTTGTTAGAACCTGTTTCTGCTGCAGAAAAAACCGGGAATAACCAGATAAGGACAGAAAACGAAATATCAGCCGAAATTGCTAAAGTGTCGCTGGATCCTGACAGTCCCAGGCATGAGACCCCACACAGCCAAGACCCTGAGCTCCTGTCTGCACTGGCCTCTCCTCCATCCCCAGAGGTGGCGACAAGGCTCTTCCTGCTTGGGTAGGAGGGCGATGCTCGTCGGGCCTTTTTAAGTCTTTTTTTTTTCCCCACAATTTGATTGACTTGCACTTGTAGTTCCCACCTCTCTTTGGGGTTAGTTTGTAGCTTCTGAATGTTCCTTCCTGCGCCTGGTAGACGGGCTCTGCCAGTTTTCTAATTGCTGATAACATGGCATCCGCTTTTCCACCTCCTGGGGAGACAAATGCCACCAGAGTGACTGAGTCTTAATTTGCATTAGCAAAGAAAAACAGTCCTGGCTCCTCCTCAATCCTCAGCTGACATGAAGCCCCCCCCACTTGTGGTGCTCAGTTAAAGCCTCACTGAATCCTGCTGGTGAGGCACCCAGGGCACCCCTCCCCGCCCACACAGCACGAGGTCCTTGTCTGTTGCCCTGGCTCTGAGCTCCAGCCCCTCCCAGGACCAGCCGTCCCTCCTGATGTCCGTCCTTTGGGAGTGTGGGTGACTGGAGAGTGGACACACGTGGGAGCCCCACACTCTCATGCCACACTGCTCGGGCCAGATGGTTCACCTCATTGCTCTGGGCGCGTGTCCTGAGTGGAGAATGCAGTGGTATTCTGGAACTCTGTTTTATAACTCGGATTTTTTTTTTTGCTTTTTTTTCTCCCTGTTATCATGTATTCTAGAGAAGAACCATCGAAACTGGACCGGGACGTGCTGGCTGCCCTAGAGCATGCGGACATCGACCCTCATCGATACCCGGCTGTCCTCAGGTGGAAGGGCGCCGTGCTGGCCTACTCACCATCAGACAGACAGAGGTATGGTAGGCTCAGCAAGCCCCAGGACAGTCAGCCATGTGAGCTCTAGCCCCTGGCAGGTTAAAGTCTCACTGGCCACACTGGCTGAACCTCTCAGCCAAGTGTGGGGCAGCCCCATAGCCTGAGGTTTATGGGGCCCTCACTCGAGGGGCTGTGGGCGGAGCAGAGGCTCCCCACAAACTGCTGTTGGACAGCATGTTTCCACGCTGGCCACTCAGAGTTCACAGGGAGTCCTATCACCATTTAATTTCCAATCCTGTGGGCCTTGAAGAGGCAGAGATCCGGGTCACCCCTCTTCCCCCCGCCCTTGCCTTTCATCCACTTGCCCCTCACACTTGCCTCTCATCCACCTGTCCTTTACCCCCCTTCCCCCCTCCCCCCACCTTTCATCCACCTGCCCCTCACCCTCCTGTCCCTCACCCCCCTGCCCCCAACCCCCATCCCTCACCCCCCGGCCCCCCACCCCCTCCTCACTCACTGGCTCCTTGTTTGCTTCCAGACATGTGTGACTGTGGTAACACCCTCTCTTGGTTTCCCTAGTTGGCCGAGCCCAGCATTGAAAGGAAAGTTCAAGTCTCAGCGGCCAGTTCTTGGTTCTGCCCACAGCTGCAGCTCAGGAATATATGGGTCTGCTGCCGGCAGCCCTGCGAAACCCAGCGTCTCCCCACACTTGCCCGGCATGGGCAGCCCCGGGCGGTACAGCCCCGTGCACGGGAGCCACCTCCGCAGGATGGCTCGCCTGGCTGAGCTGGCAGCCCTGTAAGATCAGGCACTCTGCATGCGAGAAAGAGAAGGGCAGTCTGTTTATCGCTAAATAAGACAAAAATATTCTGATTAATTTATTGATCCTCATTTTGAGGGTAAAAGAATTTCAGAAAATAAAATGTTATTCTGTGTTCAGTTTAGAGCTCTGAAATTTTGGGAGAAGTTGAAATCAGATACCAACTTCCTGGAAGATGTCACTGTGGTGATGACAGACGTTTTAGTAATTCCTAGTTTTCAACAGAGACGGGGGCTGATGCAGCCCTCCCGAGAATGTTCTGAGCTGTTGTACGTGGTAGAGAAATCCTGTCTTGGTTTGCCAACTGATCCCAGCTGGTTAGACAAATCAAGACTGGACACGAAGAAGTAAACAGGAGCCTTGAATGTATCTTAGGCGTGCACGAACGATGTTTACAGTGTAGGTCATTAAAAACATCTAAATTATTGAAGATAAACTCTTAGTTTCTCTCCTGAAGAAATCTTCTGGAGCAGCAGTCTGCAGCAATAGTTGAAGATGTTTCGTTCCCACCAGCACCTGAGCCCCCGTTCCCTTGCTTTGGTTGCCAGTGTGGCGGTATTAAAATAGCCTGTAACTGTTCCCCGGTTTTAAAATTTATTCTGAGGATCCCCTGAAAGCAAAAGAAGAGGTGTTTTTACCGGGGTTTGTCACCGTTGTAACCTTTCCCCTCGGTGATCTTCTGGAAGGCCTGTCGCACAGGGTGCTTGAAGGGCAGGAGGTGCGAGGGAGCAGTTACGCCCCAAAACTGGCTCTACCCCTGGGTGCGGTCAGGTGGCTGCTCTTACACACCGTTCTCGTGAACGTTTTCAGTGTTCGATTCAAAATTACCAACGGAACCAGTGCTTTTGTAACTTCAGTGCCTTTTGTAAATCATTTTAATTTTTCTGAACTTGCTTTTTGAGAGTATACAGTGATACTAAGTAGGCATAAGTGAGATTCTTTTTCCTTTGTAAAAAATTCTTAATTGAAATTTATGTAGAAAAGCGTATTTCTCTCACAAGATACAAAAAAACAGGTCATGAACACTGGAATCAAAATGTGGATTTTAAGATTCAAAAGGTTGCACAGGGTTTTTTCATTTGTTGTGTAACAGTTGAGATATAAGACAAAAACAGTATAGTCTATTCCTAAAAACAATGGCATTTGAAAAAGTCACCTTTGTTCCAAAAGAAATCAGAATACAGATAATTGTATCCACAGTGATGATCTGTTTGCTTTGAAGTCTGACCGCACTGTCCTGTGTACTACTGTAAATATTTAGATGGTCATTAAAAGTGTTTTTGCCTTAATTTCTCAGATCGCTTGTCCTCAGTTGTCAGTGGTTTGGGCTGCCTTTGATAACTTCTCATTTGTGTAAGCTGTGTAGACATGGAAAAAAATCAAGGAGATGCTGGTCTCAGAGATATTTTTGCTCTTAATATCTTAAATCTCTTAATGAAGTACATTATTTTAAAAATAACATGGTAATCACTCTGAGCTTTCGGAAAAATTTCTCCTACCTGTGCTTGGGCAGAATATACCCTTTTGGTCAAATCTCGAGTGGTATTTTGAAGACGCAGTACATTAGCCAGATAGTGGTTTCTTTGCTGTCTCTTCGCCCTTTCCCTTTCTGACACAACTGTGACAAACCACTTCTGGCATCAGCTAAGCTAGCAGATTTTCCAGGCACACTCGGATGTGGGAAAGCCTTTTTTGTGAGATTAACAATTGGTCGTGTCATTTCTTCCAAAGATCGAGTACAGTCTGCTCTAGTGAAGGGACGGTGGGGATCTCACGTACTTAATGTCACTCTTTTATAATGAATTCTTCTGTGACTAACATATGAAACATATACAGAAAATTCCTCCTTGTTCATGGGGGGAGCACTGCCACCCTGTGGCAAGGTGGTAGGGCTAGTTATAAGACCACAAACGAAACCTCTATTAATTTTTGGTTGTTCACAGAAACTCACAGCTTTCAGAGACCAGTGTTTGATTATAAATTAACAGTTTCTATGACAGACTGTCAGCACTGCTCAGGGGTGCTGTGGCCTCCTGTTCCTGGCTGGGCTTTGAAGATGCATGCCCTTCTGTGTGCACGCTGAGAGCCATCCTCATGGCAGGGCCGGTGGGGGCAACACGCTAGGCTCAGCATAGGACACTAGGAAACAAAACTTCAGGCCGCCCTTGTTACACTCTCTACAGGTTTCCTGTTTTCTTAAAAACATGCACAATTGGTATTGATGCCAATAAAAAAAAAGTAAAATAAAATTTTATTATGTAATTGTTTCCAAAGTTGACAAATGGATCAAATATTCCATTTAGTTGCATGACTGCAGAAAATGTTCATAACCACTCCACAGAAATGGTAGTTTTTCTGAATTAACAATATTTGGGATAGACACGTCATGTCTAAATACTTTTAACACTTTAATCCATACACATAAAAGATTAGCAATAACCACAGGCAAACTAAGGCCGAGCCTGCAGTCTAGGATATTAAAATGCTGTTCATTACGGTGATTTCCTGTCACTAAGCCAATGTTAAACGCTGGCAAATCACGAGCATGACGGGCAACTCCCCACGGCCTCTTCCACAGGACCAAGGTGGTGGCGGCAGCCTCAGCACATCCCGCCCCACCCCCCAGGTGTCCTGGTCAGTGCACAGGTCCTCACACTCCCGAGGGTCAAACAAAGCAGGTAAGTTCAGACCCACCCACGACTTCAGGGATATGACTGTGGAGTAAGAAACTGGCTTTCAAAGTAAGAACCTACATGAGGAAAATATGTTTTAAGTGACAGACGGGTTTTACAAAATGAAAAAGTATGAAGTAAAATGCGCTGTGAATGAAGAGTATGGGCCGCCGCCACTCTGTGAGTAACTGACCTGTTGTCCCCGTGTGCCTCACAAAGTGGGTGGGCCATGGCTGGTGTTGTCACAATGAAAGGCCCTTCGGTGTGGGGTGTGCATGGGCCCGTCTGCAGTGAGGACATCTGCCAGCCCTTGTTTGATCCCTAGACAGGCCAGCTTCTGTCTAGGAAGCCAATCCACCTCACACCCAGGGCATCTCCCAGATCATGGGAGGGGAAACCCTGGGCGGCCTGGCTCTCCGGTGGTAATGTTCCCCGCTCATCCCGGGCCAGAGGCAAGTACTGGAACGCAGCACTTCAGACAGTTCTCACTTTCCGCTGGCTGCTTTCGATAAAAATGTAACTGAAATGCACCCTGTGTAGGGAGGAGGGTGGACACCCACGTGCTTGTGGCATAGACACTGAGGAGGACGGGAAGGTCTGGCCGCTGCCTGGGGGGTGCCTGCAGCGCGGCCCTCAGGACCGGGTGATCTTGTCCGGAGGCATGAACCCCGTGTCCCCAAGGGTCCTTAGCGCGACCCTGCCATTGGGTCGGATCACCAGGTGGGTGATGCTGCCATTGTTGAGGGAAAGACGGAGCCAGCCTTCAGGTGGAAACTGCAGCGCTCTTGAGGAAAGGGAAAAAGCACATGAATGAGCGAGTGAGACCACTGTTCTTTGTCACGGTGCAGAGGAAGCGGTTTAGTATTTCTCTACTCCTCCCACCACCTGGGGCTGGGGAGTGAGGTGGGGGCCTTGGCAAAGCTAACAGCAACCCCAGAGTAAGAAAGAAGGTCTCTGTCTCAGGGCTGGGACAGCATGGGCCAAATCCTTCCATTCTCAGGACAGGACTTCTCAAAGGAAAGAGCCGGCTGGAGCAACAAAGTAATGAACGTATCACAAGATGATAACCCAGAGACGAACAGGAGATCAGCACAATCTTAAAAGTCTCTCTCCAAGATACTTACCAGTTACAAAGGGGGAAAGAGTCACTTCACAGTGAGGAACCCAGCAGACACCCCTACCCAGGTGATCCCAGCTGGCACCGCACCACAGGGCCACCCAACGCAAAGCCCCAAGGAGGCAGCTCATGCATGTGCCTTCCGGTCAGAAGTGCGTGGTCACCAAATTGAAAGATTCCACCAGATGCACGACTTGGACTCATCCGAAGTGCTGGGTCATGAGAGGACAGCAAGGCCCGTCCCAACCAGAAAAGCCTGAGGAGGTGTGACGGTGGAACACAACACAGGTCCTGGACCCGGCATGGGTGCTGAGACCTGGTGACACTTAAACAGGCATGTGGTTCAGCAGTGTCTGCACCACAGTCAATTTCCAGGTATGTGAGTTATTGTTAGGGAGAGCTGGGGGAAGGGTACATGTAAACTTTCTGTATGGTTTTTTGTTTTTTGTAAAGTCTGCACTTATTTCAAAACAGAAAGTTAGAAAACAAAGGGCCCTGGCTCCTGGTGGCCCAGAAGGTGCAGCACCGCCTCACAGTGCGCAGAGGGGCCCAGTGCCCTCACCTGCACACGATGTAACGGATGACGTTGGCATGACATATGAAGATCTCGTAACTGTCCTCCTCCTGCCTGGCATCTGCCCGGTGGATATAATTCCGAAATGCAGCCTCAATCCGGGCTCCGTCCTCATAATACTGCTGGGGGCAGAGGAGGGAATCGTGTGAGAGGAAGCCAGTGCAGACACCACTTGGGGCACATCAGAAAAGGACTCAACATGCCTGTCTTCTAGCAGCTACTGTGAAGAAAGGTTCTGAGCTCCAGGGACTTGAGGAACACTGAGGGATACGGGTGAGGGAGCAAGCAAGGAACCCCAGGGCTGGGAGGGGAGGCAGAGGGGACGTGGCCTGCTGGCCTGGGGAAGAGGAGCACCCCCACGTTGGATGTGGAGTTTTACCACAGCTTCTGGCTTCCAGTGGGACACGGGCGGGTCAGGCTCAATGGGGGCGCCTTCCCTGAGCAGGTCGGTGCTGACTCTGCACACCCCTGGAGAAAAGCACATAAGGCCCCAGGTGTTGGCGGCACAGGTAGAACCTGCCTGGTTACCTCTTTGTTCCTAACTGCAGCTTTAGCCTAACACGAGACCTGAGCTTTCACCAGCCAGCCACTCGCAAGCACATGGTGCTAGGACTCACCTGGCAGGTGTTTGCTGATGATGTCTGTTGTTTCTATGGCTCGTGTCATGGAGGAATGTACGATCTTGTCAAACTTCAACCCCAGGCTTGCTAGTCGGAGGCCAGTTAACTCAGCCTGTTCACGACCTTAAAGTTGAAAAACCCTATAGAATTACAGGTATCTGGATCCACGTTTATTTCACACACATTTATGGCCGTACTGAGCACCAGCCACCGTTCTAGGGAGGGGGTACAAGACAGGCAAGTGCCTGACCTTGTGGAGCCTGGGCTCTGCTGGGGGAGGCAGTCACAAACAGGGAAAATCAACAAGATCATCTCGTTTTCTTTCAGCCACCACACTGAGAAAAACCCATCTGATTCCACCAACAGCAATGATGAAAGTTAGTAACAATTTAAGTTTGGGTGGAGTTACTTACTCTGATCATTCTTACCCAACTATGTCCAAAAATTGGGTCTGAATGCCACTCATGACTCACCAACTATGCAGTCATTACAAATTTGAATACATAAAAACCTTAAAATCTCAGTGTTACCAAGTAGAGGCTGAATGCAAATCCAAGTCTTCTTCTCACACATATTTTGAGAATGTGGCTTTAAAAAAAGCCTGCAGTCGGTCGGTTTCCACTGGATGTGGTGACATTCACATATGCTGCTTCCCAGTTTCAAAACTCATTTTGGGTACAAGAAGCCAGAACGGGATCACGCCTGGGGAGGGGGGAGCAGGCTGGCTGGAGAACAGGCCTGCAGGCCTCTTATACTGTTTGAATTTTTTAATATGCACACGAGTGGGAAACATCCTATTCAAAAACAAAAGTTTAAGCTCTACCTCAGACCCACCGTGTGTTTCCTTTCCTAGGGATGTCTCCTACCCATATGTTTGCACATGGGCACAGAGACAGAGGGAGGGTGCTCCCGGCAGCAAGGTATTGGGGACAACCAACATGCCTACCTGCGGGGACCTTTCAACTCTCTACAGACCAGTCTTGTCTGTCTAAAGGGTTTACGACATGGCTGCTCGACAGACAGGTCTGCACGTGCTGAATGCAAGGATGAGTTCACGACACCTGCCTGCGTATGCACTGAATCTGGTCATATGCAAGTAAGATTTTATCCTAAGTTTTTTTTTTTTAAGTCAAGGGCGTTTTTAAAAGCCTGTCTCAAGTAGACTTAGGCTATACTGATAATTACAACATTTGAGCCTGGGACATAAGTCCCCGACACAGATTTAAGGAGGCACAGGACCCCATGAGCATCTCTAAGGAGAGGGATGTCCAAGCCCGGCCCACGTACCCAGTGGAGTGAGAGTCCGCTCCTTCTCCAGGGAGCCATCCACATGGTACTGAGAGTGCCTGATGAGGAAGATGTGTCGCGTGGCCTTAGCTTTGCACTGGTCCAGCTTGGACGTCAGCTCTTCTTCTCCAGACTCCAGGTTTCTTTTCCGAAGGTTGACGAGAGACAGCGGTTCTCGCCTAATGTTGAAATTTAAGATTTGTACGTCTTGTGACCTCTGTTCATTCATAAGTCACCTTTGAGTATTTCTGACAGGACAGTATTCTCAAGTTAGGAAGAGCAACCTTCCAGGTTTTAAGAGAGCGCAGAGAAGAGCCCAGGTCCTCAGCACTCTGTTCTCAACCACCTGCTAGTGTCCCTGCCATCATCCCAGGAGATTCCTGCCTCCTCGAGCACATCCCCACTGAACCACCCCACAAACAGTTAAGTGCCAGGCCTGTTCTAGGTGGTACAATTGAAAAATAAAATTAGGCAAGCTAAGCCCTTCTGTAACTTATGTTCTAGTAAGGAAAGATGGATAATAAACAGCAAAAGGCAAACAAGACAATGTCAAGACAGTCATAAAGGATACAGGGAAAACCTAACTAGGTAACAGGATGGAGCACACCAGTGCCTTACTTGTAGCAGAGATACCGTATTAGTGTAAGATATTAACAGAGGGAACTAGGTGTGGAGTCTACGAAAATCATCTGTACTAATATCATTATTTTTCCATAAACCTAAAGCTATTCTAAAACAGTTTGTTTATAAGAAAGTTAAAGTTAAAAGAAAAAGTTCCTATGAAGTTCCTGATACAACTCGTCCAGCACTAAGTATGTGCTACGTGCTCCCTCCCTGGGACTGAAGCCAAATGTAGCGAAGACTGAGGGCCAGCTAAACCACTCCACACTGGCTACTTCCTGCCGCTTGAGCGGGCTGTCCCGAGAAAGAGAATGCAAGCAAGGTAGGTAACTTAAAACTTCCTAGTAGCCACACAAAAAAGGTTAAAAAAAAAAAAAAGAGTAAAATTTCAGTAACACTTTTCATGAGACTGACATGATTTGTAAACTTTCACTTAAAGCACAATAAAAATTTTTAAAGATTTTCAATAATCTTTTATTTAATCCAATATATCAAAAATATTATTTCAACACATAATGTTAAAAAAATTTGTACTGCTTTCGTTTTCAATTTAAACTAAAATTAAATAAAATTTAAAATTCTGTTCCTTAATCGCAGGAGCCACACTTCAGGTGCTCAATAATCACGTGGTCAGTGGCTGCAGTACTGCTTGGGTGTACTGACGCCTGCTAGCCGTGCCTTTGGACTTGGTACCGAAATGGTTTCACATTGATCCCTCCTAAGAGTCCCCTTTGGGGACACTGGTGGTTCAGTGGTAGAATTCTCGCCTTCCATGCAGGAGACCCAGGTTTGATTCCTGGCCAATGCACCTCACGTGCAGCCACACCTGTCTGTCGCTGGAGGCTTGCGTGTTGCTACGACGCTGAACAGGTTTCAGTGGGCTAGGAGGAAAAGCCTGGTGATCTACTTCCAAAAAGCAGCCAATGAAAACCCTACTGATCACAACGGTCCCATTGTGCCTGGGGTCCCCATGAGTCCCGTGGACTCCAGGGCAGCTAACAACAAGGGTCCCTTTCAAGGCCCTGATCATCGTTCCAGCATGCATCATTCTTTGGGTGCTGACATCCAACTCTTTATCTCAGTTTTGAGGCAAAGATCTGATCGATTCGCGGATTAAGAAGCTGACGAGAAGGGGAACAATGACAACAACCCCTCAGAACCTTGCACGCCCTCTGTCCAGGCTTCCTAAGCCAGGCGCCGTCCTAGCATTTTACCGGCTCCCCAAACAACCCGATGAGACAGGGACCCGTCCTTCCCTGCTACAGACGAGAAAGTTGAGGCTCCGAGGGGCTGAGGACCGACAGGCGCCAGGTCACACAGCCAGTCCTCGGGCCAGTCTCCTCCGCGCCTTTTGCTAAAAGTGACAACATAAAACCCCCAAGGAAGGGCGATCAGGTCCTGTGAGCAGCCAGGCGCGGCGTCCTTCCGACCCGGAGCGGGCGGCGGCCGGGAAAGCTGTCGCGTGAGCTGTCCCGAGTGCACGGGGACCTGAACGTGGAGCTACCAGCGCCCGCCAGGGTCCGAGGCTCCGCTCCCCGCCCGCCCGGGCCCCCCGCGCACCTGTCCCAGTTGGGATCCCAGACGGCGGGCGAGGGGCGCGTGCCTACCGCCCAGCCCGGCGGCTCGGACGCCCGCGGCTCCGCGTCTCCGCCCGCGCGCGGCTTCCCCACCGCCACGGCCGAGAAGAGCACGGCGGCCGAGCCCCCGGCCAGCCCGCAGGCCGCCAGCTGCAGCGCCTGCCGGAACGCCATACTCGCCAGCTCCCGCGCGCGGCGACACGCAGCTGAGACACTTCCGCGCGGCCTTCGCTTCCGGCCGACGGGGCGGAAGTGGGGGCGACGGAAGTCCCGCCTCCCGGGCAGCTGCCGGGGGGAGGGGGAGGAGGAGGCGGGGGGCGCCCGGGCGGCCATGGAGTCCAGTCCCCGGTCCCTCCGGTCAGCGAGCCTTCCGCGCGCCAGCCGGGGGGCCGGTGCTGCTGCGGGCGCCGGATGAGGCAGCGGACAGGAGACGGGCGGCTGACGTGCAGGCGGGGAGACAGGAGAAAGTAAGCGATGGCGTAAGGCGGGAGGTGAGAACAGAAGCGGGAAGGAGGGGGAAGGCGCCCCGGGGAGGCGACCCTGGAGCCTGCACCCGAGCAGGGGAGACCCGCCGTGGGAAGATGCGGGCGCTCACATCGGCGGACAGCTTTCCCTTCTCGTGGAAGCAGGTGGGGTGACAGACTGAAACCACGGTTTTGCTCAAGAGCACGGGAGGCGCTGTGCGCCTTTTCGGAGGAGAGACGGCTGCACGTTTGCACGAGGAAGACCTTCCACTGTCTCCTAATCCGACGCTCCAAGCCCCTCGCTTAGAAATCGTGCTTACTTGTCTAAGAAGAATAAGAAACCTGATCCTCAGTATCCCAAGTGAAGTTCGTCATTGTATCCACCTTTGACTCACATTTTCGGCCCCGAGGGAGGCAGAGAAAGGTTCTCTGCTCTACCCGCTTTCCACACGCCGCTGGAGATGCGCTCTCAGCTGTCCTGGCAGCTCTCGTGTCCTCCCCGCCTCCGGGCAGTTTCACCGGGAAATGCTCGGGTGGGTGAGGTCTGCGCTCTGCCCCTGACCACGTGCCTGGCAGCACTCAGTAACCGGGTGCCAAACGAATGGGGTCAGTGATAGACCAGATAGGCCAGGGGTAGGTGTTCACAGCAGTTAAAAAAAAAAAGTAAAAACCCACCGCAAAGCTCTCTCCGTTCTGACTTCACCCTGTCTTCCGTGAGCCATGTGATGGGGTGGTGAGAATGGTCGCTTGAGAACTGGACTGATCCCGTCTGTATCCCAGATTCATCTCTCACTAGCAAAGTGGTCTTGCCTCAGTTTCCCCACTTGTGAAATGGGGAGAACAAAGGTACTTAGCCACAGGATTGCTGTGAACATTAACTTAATCTAAGTTGTGATGCTCTTAAAATCGTGCCGGGCACAAAATAAACCTGCAGCAGATGTTAGTTAATACTGATCGATCACAAAAATAATCTAAAATCTCTCCGAGATCCCAGTCCTTCATCCTGTCAGGCTGGGGTTGGAATGGAATTCATTGTGACTCACAAGTTAGAGCTGGAGTCGTCACCCACATTGTTTGTAGGAGACATTGGTTACTTTTCCATATGCTCTAAATGTCTCCTTCTGGGAACTACCCCATCCCATCCCCATGTATTCTGAAATGAAAAAGCAGTTCTTTTGAAATTTGAGAGCAGCCCTCTGACCACACAGTTCTTCCAAAGTTACAACCACCGTTCTGACAAAGTAGAATGACCACTTAAGAAGCTACATTACAGTTTATTGTGATCCTGATTCAGTCCAAGGTGATTATTGAAATCATCTCTACGGTATTTTATGTTTCAAAGGCAGCACCATTTAGAGTCAGCTATTGCGTTGTTTTAAAACACATGATTCCAACATTAAGAGATTTCTACTTATTCATGATTTTAGTGCATCTTGGGTCATATGATTTAAAGTCATAAATTCCTGAGTTTCGATGCTGCCCTCAACACCAGGTGGGAGAGCATGCCTCCCCAGACCTACATCTGTAGTGCTTCTGATGTTCTCCCCAGGCCATCTTCACTTGCCCAGGGAGGCCAGGTAGGCATACCAGAACAGAGCCACCAGGTTGGCAAAAAGCACCCGGAACTGCCAAAGAGAACACATGTGAGTCAGACAGGCCGCTGGGAAGTGGGAGATCCCCCACTCACCTTCCCACCACCCCACTTAGAGTTACCTTCTCTCTCTTGTCCTATGGAAGAAGGCGTCCTCTGTCTAAAGCACATCTCTGCTTAGGCTTGGAATCCCATCCTGCCTGGCTCTTTAGGGGTGGCACTGCACAGAATTGTATCTCTTTTTCTGCCCATCCCACAAGCAGCTCCACATCTGCATCTAGACATGGTCATACTTCTCCTGCTTTGCCTCACGCTCTCTTCTACCCTCGTTTCTCCCCATCTCTTCACAAACTTCTTGAAAGAATTTTCTATGCCCGCAACGTCTTCTTTTCTACTTCCCCATCCACTCCCAGAGTCACTGCCATCCAGCTTCAGCCCCTATTGATCCACTGAAATTGCTCCTGTGAAGGTCACTGGTAAGTGTTATTACTAAAGTTATTGGAAACCTCTCAATTTTTATGATTTTACTTTAACTCCTTGTAACATGTATGCAAAACCAAGACTTAAGGAAAACTACAGATTATTGAAAGAACAAAAAAGCTGATAGAAAGTTATCTTCAGTGGAGAAGGGACCCCACAACCTCTGGCCAAAAGGTCAGGCTGGCCCCTACCTGCAGAGGGACGTAGTTGATGTTAATGAACTGGAGTGGTGTCCAGACTTTCCAGTTCATCTGCAGCGATGGCCAGAAACCTCTTCTCATCTTAGCAGAAAAGGCAGCCATATCTTTTCGCTAGAAACAATGGAAAATAACACATGGTGGGCGATCCCCTCTGCTGATCAGAACTGTAAGCCAGGGTACCAAAATCTGGAGGCCCCCAAACCCTAGCACAATGATCAGAAAACTAAACTGTAGCATTTTATTTTGTTTGACTTACAAGCAGGTGATGCAGACATATACTTTATGAGCAGTGCAGATATAAGGAGCTAACAAACTAGTTGGCAAAATCATTAGTTAGAACAGGGAGGCAGCAGGCTGCTCACCCTGTGGGTAGGGATTGTCAGTGGCCCTCATCACTGCTTTACACAGCTCATCTGATGATGAGATTCACGCTGCTGGCCCTGGCACCAAATCTGCTAGGAGCTGAGTTGTCAATTCTTTCCAAATTAATCTCTGAAGTTAATGCATTTCTAATCAAAACTTGTCAGGACTGTAAAAAAAAACAGACCTTGATATATTGATTCTTAAATGTCATCCGGAAGAATAAATGCACAGGAATAGCCATTTTGAAAAAGAAAGGCCTACCTTACTTGATAACAAAAAACACCATAAAATGATCGTAATTAAAATGGTCTGGTAGTGACGGAGGAAAAAAGGTATATCAATGGAAATTAATAGACTTTAGCAAAAGAACAGATCTGTACATATGGGAATGAGAATATGATAAAGTCAGCATTCTAAAACACTGAGATTGCTAAATAAATAGTAAGAAGACAATTGGCTAAGTGGAAAAAAATCAAGACAGACCTTCCCACTGTAAACAAAAAATAAACCATAAGGATTTTAGAGGAAAGTATAGGAAATATAATATTTCTATTATCTTTGGGTATATCAAGATGGGCAAAATAAAACCATAAGAGTAAAAGAGAGTATAGGAGCTTATTTCCATTCTCTTCCTTTAAGGAGGCCCACAAAAAACAACTGACGGATCTGAGTGCCTGAAATTTAAAAACTTCTGTACAGAGAAAGAAACTATAAATGGTTTTATTTACATAACTTTAACTTTTTAACTTTATGTAAATGATTTATATGAAGTTAAAAGGTAAAGTAAAATAGGGAAATATTTGTGACCTGTTTTTGGCAAAGCATTGATATCCTTAATATAGAAAGGACTCTTACAAATCAGTAAGAAAAAAGTGAACACTCCAACAGAAAATAAGCAAAGTTCACAGAAGAAATACAAATAGCAGATAAACGTATAAAAGGTGTTCAACCTCATAAATAAAGATACATAAATTAAGATATTTTTCACCTATTAAATCACAAATTATTTAAAACAAAAATAATATCACGGGTCAAGAATGTGGGGAAGTAAACCTCACTGGAGGAATTAGACCACAGTGTTGTGAGGATTTAATGCGTGCTCAGTGCAGAGCTTGGAACAACACAAGTGCTCAATAAATGTTAGCTGTTACCATTATATACCACTGCTGTGACCACAGGAAACCTGGGTGGCATAATGGGTAAGTGCTACAGCTGCTAACCAAGAGGCTGGCAGTTCGAATCCACTAGGTGCTCCTCGGGAACTCTACGGGCAGTTCTACTTTGTCCTATAGGTCCACTATGAGTCAGAATTAACTCGATGGAAACTGGTTTGGTTTTTTGGTTTGGTGTGAGCAAAAACGAGTACAATCTTTGGAGAACAATTCTAAGAATTAAACAAGGACCCTTACACAATACATACAGGCATAAAACAATGGGATGCTGTGCAGCCTAGAACACGTCTATGATGAAAAATTACAGGATGCAGACACATTGCTAGTGGTGGTGATAGGTGCTGTCTGGTTGGTTCCAACTCATAGCGGCCCAACCCTGTTTACAACTGAATGAAACACTGCCCAATCCTGTGCCATCCTCACAGTCACTGCTATGTTTGAGCCAACTGTTGCAGTAACTGTGTCAATCCATCTTGTTCAGGGTCTTCCTCTTTTTCACTGACCCTCTACTTCACCAAGCAAGATGTCCTGATAACACGTCCAAAGTACAGGAGATGAAATCACATCATCCTGGCTCTACTTCTTCCAAGACATATACATGTATGTATTTATATGTAAACGTATACGCACTTCTTCTTTTTGGCCCCCACACTTCTCCTGTGTGGTTCCCTTGACTTCCTACCTCAGATTTGCTAAGAACTTCCCAAACATTTCTTTTTACTTAACAGTAATCAAAGTTTCAACATCTTTCCTAATTCTTCCCAGGGTCACTTTAGAAAACAACGGGTGTCCTTCACAACAAGAACTGGAGATACTGTTTCCAAATAAAACCTAAGGGAGAGGCATTTATCTGGTGTGATCGGTTGAACAAATTACTTTCAGGGTAGAACGTGACACATCAGACATACAGTACAACCCAACCCCCTTTCTCTCAGATGAAGACTGTAAACTAGGAAGGGAGACTTGTATAGGACACGTTTCAGAGAACAGACATGCAGGGTGTTATACATGGACACACCTCCCATGCAAGTTGATTCAGATTCTAAGTTTATGTGACTAAGTTAGCCTCTCCAGAGCACTTGCAGTGTTCCAGGCACTGTTAGCACAGGCTCTGAAGTATCATTCGAAGTTCTTGAACTTTTTGTGTCACGAATCTCCTTGGCACTCCGGTAAAGCCTGTGGACTCCTCTCAGAATAATGATTTGTCATGTATGGGATTACAAAGGAAACTGATTATATCAGTTATCTATCAGTCTGAATCAACTCGATGGCAACAGGTTAGTACATGAGGAGCCCTGGTGGCACAGTGGTTAAGAGCTACAGCTGCTAACGAAAAGGTCAGCAGTTTGAATCCACCAGCCACTCCTTGGAAACCCTGTGGGGCAGTTCTGCTTCTCTAGGGCCATAGGGTCACTGCGAGTCTGAATCAACTTGCTGGAAATGGGTTTTTAGTATATGTGCTTCTTTACCTTAAGTGATAAAATCTAATGGCAGATCCAGTAACTACTGAAAATCTCCAAGTAGTGATGAACATAAGTGATATTTCAAGATACAGACTAACAAGAGTCTCCCTCCTAAACGAAGAGCTATAGTAGGGACCACGGCAGAGACCCACCTCTAGAAAGTTCATGATGAAGAAGAAGAACAACAGGAAGGCTGGGGCAAAGATGAGGCGATCCAGAAGGAGCCTCTTGACTCCTGCCAAGGGGACGTCAGAGGGGATCCAGTGTTCCATGAAGAGGTAGAAGAAGTGACTCAGCGGCCCTGTGAAGAAGAACCTGAGGCCCCGAGCTGGGTGTGACCCGGACTGTGGTCCTCTGGGCGCACTTCTCTTTGCTCCAGCTTCACCCAAAATCCCAGGTCCTGAACCCCACCTCCCTAATATACCATCGATACTGACTACCCAACTAGGCGTGGGCCTAGAAAGCATACTTTCTTTGATACTGCTTCAGGCATTATTTTTTTGCCTCGAACAGACCTGACTTGTTCATGTCTTGGGTCCTTTTCACTTGCTGTTCCCTTTACTGGAGATGCTTTTCCCCCTAGTCTTCTTGAGGTCAGCTTCTTGTCAACATTGTCATTTCCAATACCCTTCTCAGAGAGGCCCTTCCCAACTGCCCTAGCCAATGTGTGCACCTACCTCCAGCCACACTCTATTCCAGGGTCCTGTTTTATTTTATTCATAGCATTTATCACCACATATAATTCTGTCATCTCTTCAGTTATAGAGTGCCTTCTCACCCCTACAACGTAAATGCCACAAGGTTCATGTCTCTTTCGTTCACTATTGTATCCCAGGTTCCTAGAATAAGGTCTGGCTCACAGAAGGGGCTCAGTAATAAATAAAGAGATGGACCTCTGGCATTGGAGCTTTTCATTAAACTCTCAGGTATACAAGGATAAAAACTGGGGCTGTACATGGACTCATATGTATTGCTATTCATTCCAAAGGGTAGGCTACTTGGGAGATACCGCCACACATCTCAGCAATAAAAGCAGAGGCAGGGACCCAGGGGTCTTTCAGTTTCTGGCTTTGAAATAGTCTTTAAATAAGTGGTTCTTGGTTTTTCCTCCACTCCACCATAGGATGTTAAATGACCTATAGCAGAGATTCTTAGCAGGGAAGAGAACTGAAATCTTGGGAATAGGAAAACTTATATAATTTGATACCAGCTTCCTGTATGGCTGTAAAATCCTCCCTCTCTGGAGAATTACTGCAATGAATACATTAAGAAAAACCTGTGATGACTACAGTCAGCATGCTTGCTGTCATTTATTCCAGCAACACACCTTCTTTCTATTCCTCCAACATTAGCTTGGTCCTCGTCAGGACCTTTGCACTTACTGTTTCCTGTATTTTCAGTTTCTTAAACATTGAATTAAAACTTCACTAGCTGCAGAAGACTTCAACATAATCCATCCATAACATTATAGTTAGACGAAACAGCTCACATTGGATTTAATTGGTTCGGAAGGTGGTTCAGAAGCTGGACATTCTTCAGGATAACTATGCATTTCTTTTCTGGAGGTTTACACTATGAAAATAACAATAGGAACTAGCTAGTCATATTTGGTGTTTCAGTCAGTTTTTCTCTTCCATGAGCTCAAATACTTTCGGGGTCTTTGAATCTTGATGTCTGATTTTAAGTTCCAGTGAGCTCCCTGTCCTTGTCTCTCAGCCCAATTAGGACAGCCACCTTCTGCCCAATTAGAAATAAAAACCCACATTAAACTCTCAAATAAGTGAATGAGAGGAGATAACTCTAATGCCATTCTGATTTTTCCCATGATTGCTTCAGTTGTTTTTTTTTTTTTTAATTTTCCAAATTAGATAATTTCAAAAAAATTTTTTTGGTACTGGCTTAGTTGGCACTTAGTCTGCCTTCTGGGTAAACCAGCCCTAGTGACACTCACCCATAAATGGCATATCTGAGAGGCCCACTGACATCTAGATTTTGAGAGCAGTTTTCTTTTTTCCGCTTCTTCTCAATCATCTGGGCCAGGAAGTTCCCAAGTGCCGACAATGAACCACTGTGGACAGAGAAGTAATCAGAAAACAGGAGCAACCAGCATGAGGGTGTCCCTTTCCTGCCTGTGAATCAGCAGGCTGCTCAGAGACCCTGCTATGGATGGTTGGAGGTAAGTCCTTATTGAAGAAGCTCCAGATTCCTAAACAGGAAACAGATCTTCACACACACACACAGAGTACAAGCAAAATTGGAAATTGGATGGATTGTATCCACGTCAATACCTTGGTTGTGAAATAATATTGCAAGATGTTACTGTTGGGGAAATGTGCAAAGTGTACAAATACAGGGATCTTTCTGTATTATTACAACTGCATGTGTACATTCTTATCACAATAAAAATTTCTATTACACGAAAAAAAAGGTGGAGACAAGCTCCCTCATGGCTGTCTGTAGCTGCCAAAATTCTTAGGATGATGAAGACTTTTTGATCTGGTCCTTGGCTACCTCTCCTTTCCTCTCTCTCCTGCTCACTGTTCATTTCCTCCAGCAACAGAGACCTTTCCTCTACTCCTCACTTCTTACTGTGTCCTGTGTCTGTGCTGTTCTTTCTGTTGATAGATTCTGCTTCAGTTCTTACATGGCTGGCTCCCTCCATTCATCCAGGCCTCTGTTCAAACATCATCTCCTGTCGTGGATTAAATTGTGTCCCCCAAAAATATGTGTCAACTTGGCTAGGCCATGATTCCCAGTATTGTGTGGCTGTCCTCCTTTTTGTGATTGGATGTAATTGTCCTACATTTGGCAATGTGTTTTAAATTCTAACCTCTATATGTTAATAGGAGCTCTGGTGGCACAGTGGTTAAGACCTCGGCTGTTAAACCAGCTGCTCTTTGGGAACTCTATGGGGCAGTTCTACTCTGTCCTACAGGGTCACTGTGAGTGGGAATTGACTCGACAGCAATGGGAATGGGAATATGTCAACAAGGCAGGATCAGTGTGGGGTGTATCTGAAGTCACATCCCTGCCTGAGTCACACCTCACTACCAACAAGAAAGAAGAGCTGGGAATGGAGCACATCTTTTGGACTCAGAGTTCCTGCACTAAGAACCTCCTAGACTCAACACACATGGAGCTCACCAAGGAATGCCGGGCCCACGGATGCTGAAACGAGACAGGGACCTTTCCCCAGAGCCAACAGAAACAAAGCCTTCCCCTAGAGCTGGAGTTCTGAATTCAGACTTCTAGCCTCCAAAACTGTGAGAGAATAAATTTCTGTTTGTTAAAGCCATCCACTTGTGGTATTTCTGTGATAGCAGTACTGGATAACTAAGACACCTGCTCAGCAAAAACTTCCATGACTATATATTTGCTTTGGTTTAGTTCTTCACTAGGATGTAAACTACATGAAGGTAGAGATTTTGAGATTGCTGTAGGCCCAGTACACAGTGAGCACTCCATACATATTTACAAAATGCTGAATGAATGGAAGGGGGTGAACTTATAAAAGAAATTAATTAAAAGTAATAGAAGCCAGAGATGTCTCATAAAAAGTTCAGTATTCCAAATCAAAGGGCAGAGCTTTTTGTTGTCAACTCCCTGATGAGATGTTTTCTCCCAAACGCAAAGCTGTCCAAAGAAAATGAACCTCTCAAATACCTCCCACTCTGTCTAACCCTTCTCTGCCGTCCTCACAAGGCGTTTACCTAACACTCCAGTCTAATTCTCAGAAGAAATGCATGTACTAACAAGCCATAAGGTTGCAGAGGCTTAGCGTGAAGACAGAGGGAACAGTGCAGACAAGCTGGGCTGCGTCACATCTCTCCACCCGGGTCCCGTCTGCTCTGGGGACTGCCGGTTACCTTGAGGGCAGAGAGTTTGACTGTAGGACATCTTTCATTTTGTGCCTTCCTTTTTTTTTTTTTTTTTTGGTTTGGCTCCCTAATTTCCACATATTAGAGTGCATAACAATCATTTTTAAGGACCAAATACACAAAATCATAGACATGGGCTTTCTGGTTAATTTAAGAGCTTTGAAGGGTCATTTCAATACATAGCAATTTTGCATTTCCCACCCAAACCCCTTGATAAGATGCATTTGTTAGGTGGGACCCTGCCCCAGGCTGACCTGCTCAGGGTGACAGTGCCCCAGGCTAACCCTGTCCTGGACTGACAATGCTCTGGGCTGACCAAGCTCTGGGCTGACAGCACCCCAGGCTGACCATACAACTGGCTGACAGTGTCCCCGGCTGACCGTGCTACAGGCTGACAGTGTCCCAGGCTGACCATGCTACGGGCTCATAGTGCCCCAGGCTGACCGTGCCCCGGGCTGACAGTGCCCCAGGCTGACCGTGCTACGGGCTGAGGCTGACAGTGCCCCAGGCTGACCGTGCTACGGGCTGAGGCTGACAGTGCCCCAGGCTGACCGTGCCCCGGGCTGACAGTGTCCCCGGGCTGACAGTGTCCCCGGGCTGACAGTGCCCTGCAGCCTTCTACGCTTCGCGCCCGGCCGCCCTTTCCCTCCGCGCGGCCGCTCCGCGCAGACCTGGTGGCCGCCTTGGTGAGCACCGGGTAGAGACGCAGGAGGAGCAGGTACTGGGCAAGCGCCCGCCGCGGGAGCGCCCCGAACCCGGCCTCGGCCCGCAGCTTCGAGACAGCCGGCGCCATCACCTCTCCCGCCCGGGTCGCCGACCCCACCACGGACCCGCTGAGTCCAGGGAGCTGCGCGAGGACAGCCTGACATTTCCCGCCCGACCACGGCCCGCATCACCGCCCCGGGCCGGACCCTGGGTGCGCAGCGCGCGCCTGCGCACACTTTACCCTCAGTCCCTAACGGGCCACCTCCCCTCGGGCGCCGTCGGTGATTGGCGCGCCACGGGGCGGAACGCGCGCCTGCGCACACTTCACCCCAGAGCCTGACGAGCCAACCTTCCGGAGCACCGTCGGCGATTGGCTGTCTGCAGGGGGGGGCGCGCCGCACCTCTTGATTGGACAACGTCGGCGAGAGCGTACTTCCGGTCTCTCGCGAGAGTTGGTCGGAGCGCGCCAAATTCCTCTCGGGAAAGGATCCTCCGGCGCGGCCGGGAGCGGTGCGATGGTTCTGCACAACAGCGGGCGGCGGCGCGCGGAGCCGAGCGCGGACGGCGAGGCCAGCCGGTGAGAGCCGACCTTGCCCTTCCCGGGCACGGGGCGTCCGCAGGGCTCCACGGTGTTCTGAGGCGCGTTTGGCGCTGCAGCCGCTGAGCCCCTAGGAAGCGCCCGTGGGGATGATGCCGGGGCCGCCGGGCCGCCACAGAGCGGGGTCGGGAAACGCCGAACGGACGAGGGAGGTCACGTTTGTGCAGCAGCGTCAAAACCGCACGGCCTGTGCGGGCGGCCGCGGGGCGGTGTGCGCAGCCGCCGGTAGGAAAGGGAGTTGCGGCGTGAGAGCTGGGGCGCGGCGATCCCTGGTCGTTGTTGTCTTCTGTGAAGGGTCTAGGCTTGCAGTTAAGAGAACCGTTTCTGGGGCAGAAAGCAGTCTTCTGGCAATGATGGGTTTGGTGTCCTGCCCAGAATTTATTAACTTGGGTGCTACCGTATGTGTTTGTAGTTTCGTGAACAGATTTGCACACTTCTGGAAAAATCAAAGAATAAGAATCTCCATCTTAGCCTTTGACCGTTTTAACATTTTCATTGAGGAAAAACTTGAAATGTGCACAGCATTAGAAAGTACAGTGAACCTTTGGGTAGCCATCACCTGGCTTTTGGCATTTATTGACGTTTTCCTTCGGTCAGTTTTGGTGGCTTGTTCAGGTTTTTTCCAGCTTCCTGTTTTGGTATAAAAGGTGTTCTTCACCTTTTTCTCTCCTCTTTTCTCTGTTACCCACACAACGCAAGGACCCACCTCTAGGAACAGCTGCGAATGACCAACGACTGTAGTGATTCTCCCTCCCTACCCCCACTGGGGTCGAGGCAGCTGGGACTCACTCCAGAGGCTCTTCTAAATTAAAGTAATGTTTTCTTTTTGAGAATCACTGGTGTATAGTTTTACAAAAACATTACCTCTATTGTTTCTTATTCTTTTTCCATGGAGTAGTTTACAGTGCATGAACCACTCTGCTATGTACATCTCTGTTACTTTCAAGGCAAGGCAAAAGTGGATTTCCTCATTTGGTAATAGGGATGTATCACACAGCTAGTGGCGGTGAGGATTCAATCCCTGCTTTCCTCACCCCTTATCCAAGTGTTTTTTGTTCATCATCACTTTGTTGTCTTTCACAGTATTATTATTATTATTACTTAGATATTTGTATTTACGGCTCACCTGGTTCCACAGTTATATTTGCAATCTTCCATAAAATCTGTATAATAAAAATAAATTCAGGATGGAGGGAAGCTATAAATTGAGAGTCAAGAACCTGGGAGGGAAACAGGATGCAGATTAGGTAGGCCAAGTATAGTAATACGGAGCTTTTTGGTGGTCAAAGCAAAATGTCAACATGATTAGATGTGTGCTTCCTTTTAGCCACAAGGAGAGAACACAAAAGCTTTTTACTGACAGCTCTGCACAAAATTCTTCACAGAGGAGAGATTGAGTGCTGTGTTGGTTAATAACAACGACAATAATAATGATGATAGCTAATAGTTATTGTGCTAAATGGTTTATATTCATCATTTCATCGACTCCTAATGGAAAACCCTGTGAAGTATATACTACTATTATCTACATTGTGTTCTTGAAACCAGGGCTTAGAGATGTGAAGCAATTTACCTGAGTTCATGATTGCAGTGTGCAGGGATGCACTATGAGAGAAAGCCTGTGCTCTTATCCATTTCTCTTCACTGCCTCCCCATGTCCTCAGTGATGCCCTTACAAAAGGTGTTAGGCTGTCGTCATAATAGAAAGTATTAATAATAGCTACCATTTAGCTTTTACTATGTGTTAGACCCTGTTCTAAATGCTTTACATGAATTAGCTCATTTAATCCTTAATACTATGAAATAGGTATGTTCCTGAGGAGTGAAAAGTAGTGGCAGGGAAGGAATGAACATCCGTGAAGAGCTGGGGAGAGAACTCCTTTGACTTCTGAATTATTGTATAACAACCTACGTTGCCCTATTCTGTGGAAGACACACATGAACAGCTTTTAGGGAAATAGTGTCAAGAGAGCAGCCTGCAACAAAGAACTACTCTATCTGTGCATATGCTTGTGTGGCAGAGTCCAGGAGGCGGAACAGTTGGAGCCTGGTTGTTTCTGCACAACAAATGTATACTTAACCATCCCTATTCACCATCTCCCACCACTTTGCCGACACCAACTCTAAACGTATATATTTTCTTGGCTCACTGCTTAATGAAGTAGCTCATTTATTAAGACAAAAAGGCACAAGGATTTGGTTCTTACTTATACGTTTTTGAGAAATGGAGAATATATGTGGCTTAGAAAGTAAATAAGGGTTCTGGCCAAAAAATATACAGACTTCAGAATCTCAGGACTGGTTTAAAAAAGAAGCTAGCAAGCCATTTCTGCTTTTCAAGCTAAAATACTAATAAAAGGAAATGCTGTAGTTATTCTGGTCCATCCATATGGGATCACACCTGTGGAGTTAAAGCTAGTGAACAAGTTGGGGAGAATCTAAGCCCTGGAATCAGAACAGGTTTGGTATGAATAGTTCTTTGTGGTGGTAAAAAATCTTCATCAGGCACTTTAATTTAAGGTTTACAGCAAAAAACTTATGAAGAGTTATTACAGATTCTAACCAGAAGAGGCTTGGGAAGTTTGAGGGAGATGTATTGGTATTGGTACTATAGAGCAGAGAAAAACGAGTTTGCTCCTTTTGTTGTTACTAAAAAAAAAGTTGAGGTATATCCTTCCATAACCTCACAGAACAATATTGTGTTTCCATTTTTATCCATATTTGATTTTTCTGACAGCTAGACCTGCATTTTCAAGGTATAGGTGGTTTTGCTTCAACAGATGTTTCCATAACACCAGTTAGCTCCCATGTGATTGGTAAATAGGGAAATGATGTCAGTAAAATGTGGAGATTGAAACGGTTCATTAGTGATTGTTCCCAGGCAGAGGGAATTGGAATGGAGGGAATGGAATTTTAACCCTCGGTAGGAAAGGAGAAAGCCTTAAATGGTGTGTTGCTCAGATATGTGCTCTTTTAGTTCTGTTGAGCATGTACACCTGGGCCTCCCTTCTCAGAGATGTGCACCTCTGCCTTACACTGTTCTCAGTGTGGCAGGTCACACTTTTCTCCTGTGCTCAGAGGTCTCAGTATTCACAAGGCAGTGTTTCCACTCTCTTGTTTTAAGAAAAAAATTATTTTGAGATAGTTGTACATTGTTAGGCAGTTGTAAGAAATAATACAGAGAGAGAGCCAGTGTGCCCTTCACCCAGTTTCCCCCAATGGTAACATGTTGCATAGCTATAGTACTGCATCACATCCGGGAATGTGACACTGATGCCACGCATCCACGCTCTTCAGATTTCACTAGTTGTACACGCGCTCACACTTGTGTGTGTATGTTCAGTTCTGTGCAGCTTTATCACATGTAGATTTGTGTGATCACTAAGACAGTCAAAATACACAACAGTTCTATCTTAACAATTCCTTATGCTACCCTTTTGTAGCTACAGCCACCCTGCTCCCAGTCTCTGGCAACCATTAATCTGTTCTCCATCTCTAATTTTGTGATTTTAAGAATGCTATTTAAATGGAATCATGTTGTTGCATTCCATGAGTCCATTCTGACTCATAGCAACTCTATAGGACAGAGCAGAACTGCCTCATAGGTTTTTCTAGGCTGAAATCTTAACAGAAGCAGATCGCCAGGTCTTCTGTGGGGCAGCTGGTAGGTTCAAACCACCATACAGTAGTTTTTTGGCGTTGGCTTTTTTTCATTCAGCATAATTCCCTTGAGAAGCATCCAAGTTGCGTGTGTACCAACAGTTTGTTCTTTTTTAATGCTGAGTGGCATTCCATGGTGTGGATGTACCACAGATTGTTTAACTCTGCCTTTTGAAGAACTGCCACTTTTTGGCTGTCATGAGTAAAGCTGCTGTGAACGTTCCTGAGGCAGTACGCGGCCACGATCATTGTTTGTGTTCTGCTTAGAAAGTTGCGTAGATTTTGAGTGATCTGCCCTAATCGTATCTTCCCATGAGTCTTATTATTTTAACAAACTGCTTTGCCAAACACGAGGTTTTTTAGGAGTGTATGTACCGTGTTATAGCCGTAACACTTAAATTAGGTAAATTAAGGGTTGTGTGAGTAGATGGCATTGTGAAAATGAAGACTGGATTTTCCCTCCTCCTTTTCCTCAGGGATGACGGGCCCTCTTCTTCAGTCTCGGCACTCAAGCGCTTGGAGCGAAGTCAATGGACAGATAAGATGGATTTGCGGTTTGGTTTTGAGAGGCTGAAGGAGCCTGGAGAGAAGACAGGCTGGCTCATCAACATGCATCCTGTAAGCACCTGGACTTTGCCTTCACTCATTCTCCAACTTGGCCAGGCAATGGCATCCCTTCTTGTAGTGTATTTCTTGTCTGAGAATGGTTGAACATAGTGGAGACCTGTTGATTGTTTGAACGGCATTGAGCGCGCCACAGAGAGGCCACTGTGGAAGGACTGAGGTGAAGGTCCACCATCAGAATTCAGCTTTCAAGGATTATGAGAGAAATCCCAGTGTGGAGGCTGTTGTGGTATACTCCTTAAGAATGAGGCTGGTAGCATTTACGCGGGGGTGGAGTTAAGAGCTAGAAGGGAAGGATTTTATTTGTAAAGTGCTCAGTTTCCCACAGAGTAGAAGGAAAAGAGCTCTTGTACTATGGAAAGGATAATTTTGTGCCCCTGTTGACTGTAATATTCTCTTTCAGACTGAGGTTTTAGATGAAGATAAGCGCTTAGTCAGTGCAGTAGATTACTACTTTATTCAAGACGATGGGAGCAGATTTAAGGTAAGCCATGCGCCTGAAGAAGCTAAAACCCACTCAGTGATGAGTTGCAGGGTCTAAAATGACAAGAATTCACTTAGCTCTGTGATTGTTCAGGAGCGGGACGAGGCAGCTTTTAGTGTGCACCTGCCTGCAGTCTGTCGAGAACACGTGACCCATTGGAGGATCACTGGTCATCATTCGAGATTTCCTAAAAGACATTAATTAGCTCATCAGGACTCTGAATGGTGAACAGTGTCTCTTAGATTCTTGCTCCTGAGACCTGAGCTGATCCTCTTTTCCTATTGTGCTAACTTTCTTCGGTGACCTTTCAGTCAAGGGTGCGTTGGGGCTGTTCATGGCTTATAAACAGCCTGTCTTCATTTTTTAATTTCTCATCGTCCCTGGGTGGGTTGTTGACTCTTTTGCAGGTGGCGTTACCCTATAAGCCATATTTCTACATTGCAACCAGAAAGGTAAGCTTACATTTCATAGAGCAGGCCATATGACCTGAGCCTTATTCTTTGGCGGGCTTTGGGTTTTGGAAATCAGAAAACTTTTAGGGATACAGGCACAGAAACAAATAGACTTTACTAATGGAAAGTCCTTTAATTCTCATCCTGATTCAGGGCTGTGAACGAGAAGTTTCATCTTTTCTCTCCAGGAAGTTTCAGGGTAAAATTGCTAAAGTGGAGACTGTCCCCAAAGAAGATCTGGACTTGGTAGGTATAACCCATGCCTTCCAGGGGTCAGTGAGGCTGTTGCCCCCACTGTCTGTGCCAAGTGAGCTGGGAAGGAGCTAGAAAGGCAGGTTGTCTATTCATGACCCAGGGAGTAATTAATGATGGGAAGGGGGTATGGTTGACTGGGCTTTAGCGACTGTGCGTAAATCTTCTTCAAAGAGCTCTCCCAGCATTAGTCAGTGCCCTGTGCGAGGCTGAGCAAGGTGCTGTGGAGTTACCAACTCTGTGATTGATGTGTATTTACCTTTGAGTCTTTACCCCCTCGTTTTCTCTCACCATCAAAGCCCTGTTCTCTTGAATTCACGAATACAACCTCTTCGCTTTACAGCCAAATCATTTAGTGGGTTTGAAGCGAAATTACATTAAACTGTCCTTTAACACGGTTGAGGATCTTGTCAAAGCGAGGAAGGAGATTTCCCCTGCAGTGAGGAAGAACCGAGAGCAGGACCATGCCGGCGACACCTACACGGCTATGCTCTCCAGGTACATGCCGTTTTCTTAAGCAAAGCAGCTAGTTGGTCCTGAATGACTGTTTTCCTGTTTTTTCTTAAGGTATAAGATGAATAGGAGGTGTAAGGAGCAGGGAAACTTGGCTGTAAAGTTTTCTTAATGATGGGCTTCATTTGATGTGGAGACACTTTTGAGCAATTATGTAAAAGCACTGTGTTAAATAAGGCGGCTTCCAGGTCTTCTCTCGGTTCTGTGTTTTAGCTATCTCTCCTTTCTCACCTAGGGGCTAGATTATGGCTCTAATAATGAATAACAGTAAAGAAATTTGAAAGAAAGAAAGACCCCTAATCCAACCACCATAACATAGTGTGTTTTCATGGTTTATGGAAAGTGTTAGGCCATTTATAAATATTTATTAAGTGCTTAACACTTACATAGCATGTGTTCTACAGAGAACCTCGGATAGTGTACAGAGAAATTTAAATATAGAAAATCAAACACTGTTCATCAAACATCTAAACAATAACAATGTAGGAAGCAGAATAAAAGATTAAGAAGAGAAAATCTCGAGTAATTAGATGTTACAGTGATATCAAAAGAGCTAATACCCTCAGGCCAAAGAAGTCTGGAACCCTGAAAATTTCTACAGTTCCCCCTACTTCCCCAGTGGTGCTATAAATTATTTTTTAGAATATTATGAGGTGTAATCACACACCGAGTCCCCAGTGGCCTAAGTCTTCTCTGAGACTCAGTTGTCTTTTTTATTCCTTAATAGCCCATTCAATATTTGAACATTGAGTGGGCCAATATTGGGCTGAATATTCTAGTGACAGCTTGCATCTGATAAGACTAACTTGGATATGGAAGCAGTCATCATTTTCAGTCACTTACTCTGCCTTGGACACTGTGCTCAGAGCCATGTGACCATCACTTCATTTAACCCACACGACACTCCTGTGGAATAGGTCTGTTATCATCCTCATTTCTCAGTGAAGAAACTGAAGGTTGGGCTACATACGCAGACACAGCCAGCCTGGGGCCCGCACACAGCTCTCTGATGCCACAGGTGCTGCCCTCTTCTGCATGGTCCTGCCTCCTGTGTAGCAGGGGACATGGGATGGTGAGCAGCCACTGGGGCGGGAGGAATGACCTATGCCACACCAGTGCACTCCTTGACGGCCAACACTGAGCCTGAATGTGCTTTCCTGCTTTTTTCAAAAACAGGTATAATTTACATAGTATAGCGTACATGGATCTTAAGTACACACTGGACTTCCCCGTACTTGTGCAGGTGACCGTCCAAGGTCACTCCTCAAGGAAAGGCTGTCCTGCTGACCCTGACCGCCTTGATGTACCTTTCCTATTCACTGTCATTGACTCTTGCCTTCATTTCCTCCAGCGTCTTGCTGAGTGTGGTTGAGTTGACTGCTCACTCTTTTCATCTGTAGTGTTCTGCAAGGGGGCGGAGTAATTACTGATGAAGAGGAAACCTCTAAAAAGATAGCTGACCAGATGGACAACATTGTGGACATGCGAGAGTATGATGTCCCATACCACATCCGCCTTTCCATTGACCTGAAGATCCAAGTGGTGAGTGGGCCAGGTGAAATCCAGGGCTGTTTCTTACATGAGGGCCCTGTATGCCAGGAGATGATACTTAAGGACAAATCCACAGAGAAACAGACTTCCCTGGATGTGGGGCCCTTTAGTTAATGCATTACACATCCCACAGGCTCACTGGTATAACGTCAGGTACAGAGGCAGTGCCTTTCCGGTGGAAATCACCCGCCGAGATGACCTTGTTGAACGACCTGTAAGTACTGTCTAGATCTCTGTCCTGCAGTTTCCACTTGCTTTCCTAAGGCTGTGTACCACTGGTCTACAGAGATCAAAACCAATGCTGAAAGATACATTTGATTCAGAGATTGGTTTGGCTCTTTTTTAAAAGAGCTAGGGAGCTATAATTTTTCCATCAGTTTCCAGGTATAGTTTTATTTTGTACCTGAACATTACCATGTGATGTCAATATCTGAGCTAGGCTGGGTTTGAACATCAGAGGAAAGCCGTGACTTTGGAGGTTGATGGTGAAATGACAAGGTAGAAAAGCGTTGGATTTATCATGGGAAGTCCTTGCTTCAAGTACAGCCACTTAACCTTAGAAAAGTCATTGTATTGGGTTTTCCCATTTCTGAAATGAAGTTGTCAACTTCTGGACCGCAGTCAGCTGTCAGTGTTGTTGTAAAAAGTCAAACTGAGGTGTAACACGTTTTAAACAACTTTGAAACTAGAGTTTTCTGTAATGCCAGGCCTTTACTCTTAACCAGCTGCTGTAGTCTTTGCTTGTTACATGTTTAAATTAAGTTTCCATGCCATCAGTAGGCATGGTACTGCTGACGCAGGTCAGTCAGTCCCTGGGCATCTGTCCCAGCCCTTTCCGAACCTGTCCCAGTGGCGGTTTGACTCTTGCTTTCAGAAACTGGGCGTTTGAGCAGGCCGGCGGTTGGGTTTGGGACTAACCCGGGTGTTCAGAGGTCAGATTGGTGTGTAGTATACTTTCTGTACTTTCAGGACCCTGTAGTTTTGGCATTTGACATTGAAACAACCAAATTACCTCTCAAGTTTCCTGATGCTGAGACTGACCAGATTATGATGATTTCTTACATGATTGATGGGCAGGTGAGTGGCTTGGCTTCTTGGAGATAGGCTCCATGGGGACAGGGACCTTGTCTGGCCCCTAGAAATAAAGCAGTGTCTGCTGCGTAGTTGATACTTGCTGGGTGGATAAATGAGTGGATGGAGTCCAGGAGAGTGAATAAACGAACCATCCGGACATCCAGCTTGTCCCTCCTGCTGCTGACAGCACTGGGGGGCCAGGGAGTACTTCTCCGCTTTGGGAGCTCATGATGCCTTCAAGTTGCTGCAGATGTTTTTTGTCCTTCCAGAGTTTCTGGGTGGAGTGTTGAGGGCTGTACCTTTGATGTTGCTGTCTCTAACGTTGCTGCTGCTAAACCTTACCAGGGTTACCTGATCACTAACAGGGAGATTGTTTCGGAAGATATCGAAGATTTTGAGTTCACCCCCAAGCCAGAATATGAAGGGCCGTTCTGTGTCTTCAATGAACCTGATGAGGTAATAGGTGCCACATGGGAAACTGCCCAAACATCATGGGGTGAAATGTGAAGAGGAAACGTTGTGATGGGTTTGAGGCCCCCTGGCATTCATTCGGTCAGAGCCAAAGCTCCCTGCACCTGGTGTTCAGCCATGTTGCCTTCATAGTAGAGACTGGGCTGGGTGGGAGTAAAATGCTGACATGTGTAGCTTTTTCCACACTCTGAGAGTGGGATCTGAGACATCTAGAAGGAGAGAAAAGAAGACCCCTGACTGCTGTCCTGTGTTGGGTTCAGGTTCATCTCATCCAGAGGTGGTTTGAGCATGTGCAGGAGACCAAGCCCACCATCATGGTGACCTACAACGGAGACTTCTTTGACTGGTGAGTCTGAGGTTTTATGTGTGAGTACGTGATGGGCATCTGGGAGGGAGAGGGGGCCAAGAGGTTTTCCTCATTCTGCTTAGGGGGAAGATGGGTATGAGGGGTTGCTAGAGTCAACACTGAGAGCCCTCAGGAGCAGGCTTCCTTGTCTGAGAGAAGGCAGGGGGAGGGGAAAGCAGACAGACTGCCCATGTGCCTTTCCATCGTTCTGCCCCCAGGCCATTTGTGGAGGCCAGAGCGGCTGTGCATGGACTGAGCATGTACCAGGAGATAGGGTTCCAGAAGGACAGCCAGGGGGAGTACAAGGCCCCCCAGTGCATCCACATGGACTGCCTCAGGTACGCCCGGGGGGAATAGGGGTGGCAGTGCCTGCAGGTCATCACAGAGCCCCACCGGGGGATTTCGTGAGGGAGGCCCAGAGGGCCAGGGCGTGTCGGGGTGACAGCTTCCAAACCTCTTAGGTTATGAGAGGAGTGCGGCTGGGAAAAGCCACTCTGGGTGACCTCAGGGCTCAGCGCTGCTCGCTGCAGCATCTTGCAGAGATGGCTTGCTAATCATGCATTTAATTAGCAAGTGTCAGCCTCCAGCTTGAAGGGGAAATGCCCAGGGGCTGAGGAAGGATGTGGGGTCGGAGAGGGGTGGGGAGTCGGTGTGGGGTGGGGCCAGGGAAGATTTGGGGACCCAGAAGAACACGGAGGACGCGGGAGTATGCGGGGCAGACAGAGATGGGGAGCATGGAGTAGAGAGCGAGGGAGGGTCTTTTGTAAAGAAGTGATGGGGCTGGGTGTCTCCGGCTGAAGGAGAGGAATTTGGCCCAAGGGGACCCCACAGAGCTTACAGATAAGCCTTGGTGTGGAGGGGGAGCGGACCAGGCAGGCGCTGGTGGGGGGGTGGCCACGGAGCGAGGTCGGGTCGGGGGAGCAGCAGGGAGATGAGGAGCCTGTCTCAGTTGCCAGTTTCTCGTTCTGTAAAATAGGGGCTTAGTCACTTGCTGGGGTGAGAGGTGAGATGAGAGGCTGGAAGAAAGGCTCTGCCAGTTTCTTGTGATTTATGGGTGCATCTGTGAAGTTAACTAGGCCTGAGATCAGATGGTTCTTGTCGGGGGCTGGTGTGGGAGGCCTGTGTCAGTCTCTGTGTCGTGTCCAGCTCTGCCTGTTCTGCTGTTTCTGGGTCCATGTCAGAGTAACCTGCAGCCTCCATTCTTGTTTCATCCCCAGGTGGGTGAAGCGGGACAGTTACCTTCCTGTGGGCAGCCACAACCTCAAGGCGGCCGCCAAAGCCAAGCTGGGCTACGACCCTGTGGAGCTGGACCCCGAGGACATGTGCCGGATGGCCGCCGAGCAGCCCCAGGCATGTGAGCCACTTGGCACTGTGGGGCCCTGTGCTCCAACGTGGGTGCCCACCCGTGCCCACCTGTGCCCCTCCACCAGGATTCCTGTGTCCTGCCCTGCTCCCTGTGAGCTGCTGCCAGCCGGCATGCTGTACCTCTCCCAGGTCCAGCTTCCAGGGCTTCTGTGCTACCTGAGCTCTGGTTGGCACGGCTGTCTGACAGGTCTTTAAGTTAGTATCTCTCCTGCTCTCCCCTCAGACCCTGGCCACGTACTCGGTGTCGGACGCAGTGGCCACCTACTACATGTACATGAAGTATGTCCACCCCTTCATCTTCGCGCTGTGCACCATCATCCCCATGGAACCCGATGAGGTCAGTGCCATTGTGGCTGGCTGTCCTGCACCCGCCAGGCCCTCCTGAAGCCGTTGGCACACAGATATCTCTAATGTCGTTTGGGAACCCATAACCATAGGAGACAAAGCTTATGGCAGTTTCTTTTAATTGTGAAAATACACAACAAAATCGATGCCAACTCCACAATTTCTACACGGACAGTTCAGCGGCACTGATTACGTTTTTAAAGTTGTGCACCCATTGTTGCTATCCTTTCCCAAATCACCCCACCACCATTAACATATCCTCAATCCCCCCTAAGCAAAAACTTGACATTTCTCCCTCTCTTCCCCACCAACCACTAGTAATCTTTGGTTTCTCTATATCTGCCTGTTTCCTATGAGCAAGATTGTACAGTATTTGTCCTTTTGCCACTGACTTTTTTCGCTCAGCGTGATGTTTTCAAGGTTCACCTATGTCGTGGCCTTCATCAGGACTTCCTTTCCTTTTATGTCAGAGTCAGGTTTGATACTTTTCTGGTGCTTCTGTGACTTTGTCTGCAAGTCAGGGCCTTAGGTGTCAGGTTTGGGAAACCTGGCTTGTTTCGGCTCAAAACCTTCCTGCCTCTTCCCTCCAGGTGCTGCGGAAGGGATCAGGAACTCTGTGTGAGGCCTTGCTGATGGTCCAGGCTTTCCATGCCAACATCATCTTCCCCAACAAGCAAGAGCAGGAGTTTAATAAGCTGACGGACGATGGCCATGTGCTGGATGCTGAGACCTACGTGGGCGGCCACGTGGAGGCCCTCGAGTCAGGCGTGTTCCGCAGCGACATCCCCTGCCGGTTCAGGATGGTGTGTCTTTCCCCGCCAGTTCTCAGACTTGGGTCCCCCACCTTTTTCTATACTGGATTTGAGATGGTCCACCCCTGGCCCCCAGCCTCCAGACCTGGGTCCCCCACCTTTCCTTTTGCTAGGACCGGCCTGGGAGCCACAGGAGTGGAGTAAACACAAAGTCCTTTCTCCCCAATCTCTCCCGGCCCCTTGCTGGCTCCCTGCTTACCTTGTGTAACCACATATTGCCCTGCCCTCCCCACGACTTTAGTTGGTGCTTCCAGGGCCTGCTGTGTATCGCAGACGAGTCCTGGTCCTCCCGGGGCAGGTGGTCCTGATTCTATCCGGAACATCTTGCAGTGCCCAGCGCACAGCAGGTGTTCCATGCATGCTGACTGTGGCATCATTTCTGATTGCTTGGAGGTGGGCTAACACAGGTGGGTTTCGGTTTCATGGTGCATCTTTGTCATTGTGCTAGAACCCTGCTGCCTTTGATTTCCTGCTGCAGCGGGTCGAGAAGACCATGCACCATGCCATCGAGGAGGAGGAGAAGGTGCCCATGGAGCAGGTCACCAACTTCCAAGAGGTAAAACCTGAGGCCCAGTGTCTACGTGTTGCTTTGAGGTGAGGAAGCAAAGGCGGGAGATAGGAAGAGCTGGCATTCTTGTGCCTGACCTCTCAGACTGGCTTCTTTCCATAAAATAAGTGCTGGTCCCGTGGACACTGAGACAGGGCACAGGGTCCTTCTGCCAAGGTGCTTGTGCTGGAGGACAGGGCTGTGGTGTGGTTGAGGAGGTGGCCCAGTGTTCCCGGGTGTCTTAGTCATCTAGTGCTGCTATAACAGAAATACAAGTGGATGGCTTTAACAAAGAGAAGTTTCTTCTCTCACAGGCCAGTAGGCTAGAAGTCCGAATTCAGGCCACCAGCTCCAAGGGAAGGATTTCTCTAGGTTGACTCTGGAGGAAGGTCCTTGTCATTAGTCTTCCCTTGGTCTGGGAGCATCTCAGAGCAGGAACCTCAGGTCCAAAGGTCGCACTCTGCTCCTGGTGCTGCTTTCTTAGTGGTATGAGGTTCCTATGTCTTTCTGCTTGCTTTTCTCTTTTATATCTTAAAAGATATTGGTTTAAGACACTATCTAATTTTGTAGACCTCATCAATATAACTGCCGCTAATCCATCGTATTACATCATGGTGATAGGTTTTACAACATATAGGGAAATAACATCAGGAGATAAAATGGGGGACAGTCATAGAAGGCAATCCTGACCTTGCCAAGTTGACAGATGCTTTGGGGGACGCGATTCAATCTATGACACTGGGGTAGGAGTGTTGATGGAGGAGGTGACAGATGACCAGGCTGTGGGTTGCACAGTGATGTGGGTGACACAGAAGGAAGAGGTCTTGCAGACGGGGGGCATGGTTCCACGGTGGCAGGCCCTGGGAATAGGCAATGGGCGCAGGCCTTGGGGACGGGTGGTGGGCACGGATCCAGGGTGGTGGGCCTTGAGGATGGGCTATGGATTCAGGCCTTGGGGATGAGCAATGGTGGTGGGCCACTCTGCCAGCTCTGGGTGGACACTCCCTGGCAGATGGCTACCCTGTCAGTCTGACAGCCACTGTGAGTGTGGGCTTAGCAGGCACACGTGGGCTCACTTGCACAGGCCTCCTCGGAGTTCTTTCCTAGCCCTGATAGCTCTTGGAGGGGGGGCTGCTACTCCCCATGGATGCGCACCTCATCTGGGTCTGTTCTTTCTTGAAGGCGGCCATGTTTCTGGAGCCCTGGGTGGCATCTTCGTGGCTGTCCTACATGACCATTCTGTTCCTTTGGTCTCTGACTCTGTTATTTCCTCCTCTGTAGGTCTGTGACCAGATCAAGACCAGGCTCACCTCCCTGAAAGATGTTCCTAATCGAATTGAGTGCCCCCTTATTTACCATCTGGACGTGGGGGCCATGTACCCCAATATCATCCTCACCAACCGCCTGCAGGTGAGCTTCTGTTGTGCCCAGCACAGTTGGGATTCTCTCCATCCAAAACCCTAACTCTTCTTCCTCCTCTCTTTGTCCCCCAGCCCTCCGCCATGGTGGATGAGGCCACCTGTGCTGCTTGTGACTTTAACAAGCCTGGAGCAAACTGCCAGCGAAAGATGGCCTGGCAGTGGAGGGGCGAATTCAGTGAGTGTTGGGGGGACGCAGGGTGCAGGGCCAAGTTCAGTGAGCACCTGGGAAGGGAGCACTGGGGGGAAGCAGAGCAACCCTTTGTTGCAGTCCCCTCTGCCCTGCTGCTTCCTCTCCAGTGCCGGCCAGCCGCAGTGAATACCACCGCATCCAGCACCAGTTGGAGTCGGAGAAGTTCCCTCCCCTGATCCCAGAAGGGCCCACCCGAGCATTTCACGAACTGTCCCGGGAGGAGCAGGCCAAGTATGAGAAGCGGAGGCTGGCAGGTGAGCCACGTGGCCATCCACGCACCACAAAGCCCCTGGATGAGGCCTTCATTGTGTCACATGTCCCCCAGATGTGGACTTCCATGCACTGTGTGACCTCTGGTCATGGCCTTCCACATGCTGCATGGCCCCAGACGTGGTCTTCCATGAACTGTGTGTCCCACAGACGTGGTCTTTCACGAGCTATGTGTCCCCCAGATGTGGTCTTCCACAAGCTGTGTGTCTCAAAGACGTGGTCTTCCACGAGCTGTGCATCCCTGGATGCTTTGTCTCCCCCAGGCTTTGGGGCTTCACAGCTGAGGTCAGCAAAGCCTCAGTGCCCCTGTGGCTGAGTCCTAGAAGGTAGCAATGTCGCAGGTGAGTGTCACACCCTCTCCACGGTCTCGATGCGTTCCAGATTATTGCCGGAAGGCATACAAGAAGCTCCACGTCACCCGGGTGGAGCAGCGCCTCACCACAATCTGCCAGCGGGAGAACTCCTTCTATGTGGACACGGTTCGCGCCTTCCGGGACCGGCGCTATGAGTTCAAAGGGCTGCACAAGGTCAGGTTCAGGATGCTGTGGGGTGGACCAGGGAGGCCAGAGCAGAGCTCATTTCCCAGATGAGAGACCTCACTTGGTCTGTCTGGGCCCTCGTGGGCCCTCACTGGGATGCGCTGGTCTGGGCTCTCTGACTGGGTGCACACACACGGGCAGTAAAGGTACTGGACTCCTATTGTTGCTTTAACTTTGAATAATTAAGGGCAAAAAGGAAGAGGCAGCAGTCTATCTGACCTGAGGCCTCCAAACTGTTTTTGAATGATTATTTTTGAAGTAAGTGTTTGGAATGGGGTTAGGAAGTGACAGCTGGGTCATCCATCCATTTTGTAAATAAAGGTTTATTGGAACGTAACCATGATGCCATCTGTGGCTGCATCCACATTATAGCAGTGGGTTGAGCAGCTGCCATGGAGACTGTGAGGCCATACTCCTGAGGCACTGACCATTGGCCTTTTAAGGGAAGGCTTGCCGATCTCTGATTTTAGGGGAAAAGGATATTCAGTCTTCACTATACTGTTTTTCAAGTTTTTTGTAGATTTGAAACTTTTCAAAACATTAAAAAGTTGGGCCATTGAGTGTGTCAACTGTGAGATGGCAGAATGTGTTGGCCACTCAGCCTCTCTGTGGCCTTCAGGTGTGGAAGAAAAAGCTGTCTGCAGCGATGGAGATGGGTGATGCAGCTGAGGTGAAGCGCTGCAAGAACATGGAGATCCTGTACGACTCCCTGCAGCTGGCCCACAAGTGCATCCTCAACTCCTTCTATGGCTACGTCATGCGCAAGGGGTGTGTGTGGGCGGAGGCCCCCCCAGCCTCTGGAGCTGGGCGTATGGGGGACGTGATGAGCACACGTGGAGTAGACGTACGGAGGAGTGACTGAGGGTTGGGTCGGGGTGTGAGGAGGGGGAGGGGTGACACAGGCTCACACTTGGCAGTGCAGTTTGCTGAATTGGGGTAAGGCAGGAGCAGGGGGTTGGTGAGGAGAGCAGGAAACGAGCTGACTTTGGGGCACCTGGGCACATCATTGTGCATATGCAGGCTGGAGACGGCAGCGTGGTAGCTGTGACTCAGTGCGTCATCACTGGGGAGCACGGAGGGGCTGGGTGGATGCATGGAGCACATGGGGGGAGGCGGAAGAATTCTCGACAGGAGACACAACCCTTCAGAGAAGTCAGGAAAACTGGGAGGGGGGTGTGAAAGCCAAGGTGAGGACGTCCCTGGAGGGAGAGGGGTGAGACCCGTGTGAACAGCGTCATTGGATATCATGGTCAGGAGGTCATTTGTGACCTTGGAGAGCAGGTTTGGAGGCGCAAAGGTGAGGCTTAGCCAGGTGGACTGGGGATGGTGGGCTGTGTGGAGGGAGACGGGATGTCTGGGCGGGGGATTGTTTGTTGTTTTAACGACTGTGTCTAGATCATGTTTAGTGCTAAGAGGGTAGAGGTTGCAAATGAGAGGCAAGAGATGGGTGGAGAGCAGCTTCCTGGGGAGCAGGGGGGCTAGGGTCCAGCGAGGGGGGGTGTAGTCAGGAAGCATGGGCTCTGTTTTCTCTGAGAAGTGGGAGACAAGGATGGGCTGAGGGAGTGACAAGGGCAGAGAAGGATGAGACAGTACTGGGAGAATGGGACGCTCACTCAGAGGTATGGACCTTTGGGTGGTGGCAGACGCCTATACCACCCTGCAGAGAGGAGGGCCACCTGCTGTTGGGCAGCACACCGCCTCCTTCAGGGCCTCAGCTGTGCCACATCATAGGGTGAGGAATAGGGGGTGTCCTCGGGGCAGAGCCAAGGTCCTCGTCAGCTGTCTTGTCATGCTTCAGAGGTAACTTGGCTGCTTTCGTTGCCCCCTCTCAGCACCCTCTCCTCCATAAAAAAAGAAAAAACCTATTGCCATGGAGTTGATTCCGACTCATGACTCTGGTGGCATAGCGGTTAAGAGTTCAGCTGCAAACTGCAAGGTCAGCAGTTTGAATCCACAGGGCGCTCCTTGGAAACCCTATGGGGCAGTTCTAGTCTGTCCTGTAAGGTCACTATGAGTCTTCCTTCCATAGCTCTTAAACTTTCTGTAGGGAAGCCAGGCGTCTGCCTCCTTGCCTGCCCCTGAGCTTTGCTGTCCCCCTGCTCCCAGGGCGCGTTGGTACTCCATGGAGATGGCCGGCATCGTCTGCTTCACGGGGGCCAATATCATTACCCAGGCCCGGGAGCTCATTGAGCAGATTGGGTGAGTGTTGTGGAGTAGGGCTGAGAAGGAGTGAAAGCTCTCTGGTTGGTGGAGATATTTGTAGTGTTTGTGTGCTCGGTGCACCTCGGGCATGGTCTATTCTCGGGGGTGGAGGCTACAGTCTGCTCCATGGGCCCATGTTTGTCTCTTCTGCAGGAGGCCCTTGGAGCTGGACACAGATGGAATATGGTGTGTCCTGCCCAATAGTTTTCCAGAAAACTTTGTTGTCAAGACTACCAACGTGAAGAAGCCCAAGGTGACCATTTCTTACCCTGGGGCCATGCTAAACATCATGGTCAAGGTAAGTGGCCTCCTGGCGGGGGCTGGGTCTGTACCATGAGATTGGATGATTTCCTGGTGCCAGCATTTTGAAGGGGACTTGGAAGGACGATTTCACTGGCTCTGAAAATGGCTCAAACTGGCCTGCTCACCTTCCTAATCTTAGGCCACCTACCTCACCTGCTCAGAGTTTTTCTTTGGCCTGAGGTTCCATAGTCTGAATGCTGTGTTCAAAACTGACTGAATTAGGGCTCCTCTTTCTCTTTCAGCTGAGAATGCAGGTTTTTTAGCTTTTCGTTTTGAAATAATTTTAGGCTGCTAGTTGGAAAAACAGGACAGAGTGTCTGTGTTACACCCTTTATCCAGCATTCTCCAATGTTAACGTTTTACACAGCCAAGGCATGATTGTGAAAATTAAGAAATCTACTTGGGTGCAATAGTGTAGCTATCCCCTAGGCTTTATTTGGGATTCCCCAGTTTTCCACTGTGGTCCTTTCTCTGTCCCAAGATCCCACACTGAGCCCGGTGACTGGAATATGTGGGTGGTTTGGGGTGGTTTCGAGTGACCTGCCCTTCCCCGCTGGCTCCAGGAGGGCTTCACCAACCACCAGTACCAGGAGCTGGCAGAGCCCTCTTCGCTGACCTACGTCACCCATTCTGAGAACAGCATCTTCTTTGAAGTCGACGGGCCCTACCTAGCCATGATCCTCCCGGCCTCCAAGGAAGAAGGCAAGAAGCTCAAAAAGAGGTGGGAATCTCGCAGCCAAGGGCATGGGTTGAGGTGGATGGATCAGACCTAACAATTCCAATCAGGAACATGAGCCGGTGCCAGGGCAGTGACAGGCCTTGGTTCTTTAGTTCCTTTTTGTCTCTGATTGAGCCATAGTTGGAGAGGTGTAGACACTGATGCCACTGGCTTTTGTTCCCCACCTGCTGTTTTGGTTCTGAGGTCACAGGCCTTTGAATCACGGCTATGTCTGAGAAGCATAAATTTCAGGGGTGGAGGGGCAGCTGCTGCCGATGGTGGTAGAGGGGGTGAAACGCAGTTCACACCCGGGCTTTCTTCACGGCCCTGCCTGCTTGGTCCCTAGGTACGCTGTGTTCAATGAGGATGGATCCCTGGCGGAGCTCAAGGGCTTTGAGGTCAAGCGGCGCGGGGAGCTGCAGCTGATTAAGATTTTCCAGTCCTCGGTGTTTGAGGCCTTCCTCAAAGGCAGCACGCTGGAGGAGGTGTATGGCTCGGTAGCCAAGGTGGCCGACTACTGGCTGGACGTGCTGTACAGCAAGGTGAGGACCACCATCCTCCTGACTACCATCCCCCATAAGGGAGCAGGCTTAGATCACCAGGTCAGTGAACTCCGTCTTTATCACTGCAGTGCTGTTTGTCCATGCCTCTTTCTCTAGGCAGCCAACATGCCAGATTCGGAGCTGTTTGAGCTCATCTCTGAGAACCGCTCCATGTCTCGGAAGCTGGAGGACTACGGAGAGCAGAAGTCGACCTCCATCAGCACGGCCAAACGCCTGGCCGAGTTCCTGGGCGACCAAATGGTCAAGGATGCAGGGCTGAGCTGCCGCTACATCATCTCCCGGAAACCCGAGGGCTCGCCTGTCACGGAGAGGTAAGAGCTCCAGACCCCCAGGCTCCTGAAGACCTGAGTGCTAAACCCGTGGCTTGCCTCCATGGAGATCTACTTTTCTTTTTGGAAGTAGATTGCCAGGCCTTTCTTCCTAGTCTGTCTTCGTCTGGAAGCTCTGCTAAAATCTGTTCACCATTAGAGCAGCGTGCAGACCTCCACTGACAAACGGGTGGTGGCTGCGCATGAGGTGTGTTGGCTGGGATTCAAACGTAGGTTTCCTGAGTAGAAGGCGAGAATCCCGCTGCTGAACCCCCACTACCCCGGGCAAATAGCTCTGCTGATAGTGGTTGAACGCTGAGACCAGGCCTAGTGGCCAACAGTGGAGGGATTGTGCATGAAACCCTGGTAACTTTAATACAATGGAGTGTTACTTAGTTATTAAATATGGTAAATATTGGATGCAAGGTGTAGTTTGTAGGAAATGGCAATGCTAAATAAAAGCGTAGGTCACAAACTAGGCTGTGTGTCTTGCTTCTATCACTATGGAGTGGGTGACACCTGAGAGCTTATCCCTGACCTAGGGTGTTCACACAGCCCATGAGTGTGCCTTCTCCTCACCAGGGCCATCCCCCTGGCCATCTTCCAGGCAGAGCCCACAGTGAGGAAGCACTTTCTCCGGAAATGGCTCAAGAGTTCTTCCTTGCAGGAGTTTGATATTCGGACGGTGAGTGCCGATTTTTTCATCTACTTTTCGGAGTTTAGGAGGGAAGCAGGCTGAGCAGAAGACACCTGACTTGGGTCATCTTTTCTGCCGGGAGCCTTGCCTCTGGACTGCCTCCTTTCTGATACTCCATGAGTAACTGAGGAAGTGGTGGCACTTGAGGACAATTTTAAAATGCTAAATGCAGGAGACGTTCTTAAACCCTTCTCTTGGATGGAGTGTGGCTCGGGGTTTGAGGGCTGGCTCTGACACTTTACTTGCTCTGTGATCATGGGCAAGTCATTAAGCTGTGTGCCTCAGTTTCCTCCTCTGTGAAATTGGCACCTGTCGCCATAAAATTTCTAAGAGGGTGCAGACAAAGCTTGGCTTGTAGTAAAGCTGATAGATGGTTGCTGCTTCGCTGTTTTTCTTTTATACACCCCATCGTTGCCTGCTCCTACATGCCTAGATTCTGGATTGGGACTACTACATCGAGCGACTGGGAAGTGCCATACAGAAGATCATCACAATTCCTGCAGCTCTGCAGCAGGTGAGGCAGAGAGCCAGTAAACACACAGATTCTGGGCCTGGGCTGGACGTGGTCAGACCACGTCCACCGACCTGTGCCGTCTGTGTGCAGGTGAAGAACCCGGTGCCGCGAGTCAGACACCCCGACTGGCTGCACAAGAAGCTGCTGGAGAAGAACGACGTCTACAAGCAGAAGAAGATCAGCGAGTTGTTTGTCCTCGAGGGCAAGAGACAGGTAACGGGCCGGCCGGGACAATAGGCTGTGGGTTCAAGTGTTAACCAGGCTTTTGTGGGCCCAGGCCTGCACCAGCTTGCCCGAACTTTAGTGTCTTTTTTTTTTTTTTTCCTTTATTGTGCTTTAAATGAAAGTTTATAAATCAAGTCTGACTCTCATACAAGAATTTATAAACACCTTGCTATATACTCCTAATTGGTCTCCCCGTAAAGAGGCAGCACACTCTTTCCCTCCACTCTCTTTTTTTGTGTCCGTTTGGCCAGCTTCTGACCCCCTCTACCCTCTTATCTTCCCTTCAGACAGGAGATGCCAACATAGTCTCATGTATCTACTTGATCCAAGAAACTCATTCTTCCCCAGTATCATTTTCTATCCCATAGTCCAATCCAATCCCTGTCTGAAGAGTTGGCTTTGGAAATAGTTCCAGTCTTGGGCTAACAGAAGGTCTGGGGACCATGACCTCCGGGGTCCTTCTAGTCTTAGTCAGACCATTAAGTCTGGTCTTTATTACGAGAATTTGGAGTTTTATCCCACTGCTGTCCTGCTCCCTCAGGGGTTCTCTGTTGTATTCCGTGTCAGGGCAGTCATGGGTTGTAGCTGGGCACCATCTAGTTCTTCTGGTCTCAGGCTGATGTAGTCTTTGGTTTATATGGCCCTTTCTGCTCTTGGGCTCATAAATACCTGTGTCTTTGGTGTTCTTCATTCTCCTTTGCTCCAGGTGGGTTGAGACCAACAGGTGCATCTTAGATGGCCGCTTGCTAGTGTTTAAGTCAGTGTCTTTTTATGGTAGAAATGATCAAAACTTTGAGCAACCAAAGTTATATGGAGGCCCTAGGCATCATATTTGGGCAAGAAAAAGAAATTAAAAGTTTAAGAATTTAAATGAAGGCAAGTTATTTGTGGAAAGTGTGATAATTAACAGAAAATGTTAAGGTACCTAAAAATTGTTGGAATTAATAAGGCACGAACGAGACAAGGCCAATATGTAAAAACGTATAGCTGTCTTATGCATTAGAGACAATTAGAGAAAAAAAAATTTTAGTTTAGAAGCTGTTTTTTGAACAGTGCTAATTACAATAGGAACAAATAATATACTAAAGAATAAATCCATGGTAACAAAGTGTGTATGACTTTTCATGGAAAAATTATGCAACCTTATTGAAGCATATAAAATGGAGCCTCTGGGTGGTAGAAATTGTTAAGTGCTCAACTTTTTACGCATAAAAAAAGTCACCTAAATAAGTAGAGAAGTATACCATGTTCATGAACGGAAGGACTCAATATTGAATACGGCAGTTTGCCCCAAATTAATAAAATTTAATGTAAAATGTTCTCTGGATGAAATTTGACAAACTGATCTTGAAGTTCTTATTAAGAGTAAGGTTAAGAGTAACCAGAACAAATTTAAAGTGTGAGGAGGGAGGTGTACCTTACCAGATGACACGGCTCACTTTAAGTCCTTACAAGTTGAGACAGTAGACCTATAGAACGGAAAACCCCCAGACACAGGTGTCAGTGAGAGCTTGGCGTATCACACATCAGGGAGACAGTGGGCTGCTTAAGAAAAGTGTGTTGCTACTTATGGTATATATTTATGAATAAGTAGTTGCTCGTTGCCATCAAGTCAATTTTGACTCATGGTCATCCTGTGTGTGCAGAGTAGAGGTGTGTTCCATAGGTTTTTCAAGGCTGTGACCTTTTGGAAGCAGATTGCCAGGCCTGTCTTTCAAGGTGCCTCTGGGCGCCTCTCGGCTAGTAGTCAGGTTCTTAACCATTTGCACCATCCAGGGGCTCCTAGATGAGTAGTAAAAGTATAAAAGTGTATGGAGAATGATAGATGCAGCTCTCAAGGCAGTAGTTACCTTTTGGTGTGAAGGAAAGAGAGAGAAAAGGATAAAAAGTTTAGTTGTTTTTTTGTAATGTTCTATCATAAAAAGGAAGTTCTGTAAAAGATGTGGTGAGATGTAAACGTTTACTTCATGGTGGTGGCAGGTACGGGGGAGGGTGACGTTATTGGCTACACATCTCTGCTTTGCACTATTAAAAAATAAAAGTAAGAGTCTACAAATGCATGTGTTTTGTGCATTTGTAGATTGTGCACTTATGATAGAGTTCTAGAGGTGGGCTTTGCGGAGACCAGAGTTGGCATTTGGAAGACTCAGTTGGTCATTCCTAGGTCGTAATGAACCAGGCTCCAGAAGGCAGTCGGAGCCCTGGACCTCCTGACGTGGAAGACTTCGGCCTCATGAAGCCTCCGCATGCAGCAGTTCCTGTTGTTACTAGAAGGAAGCGGGTCCTTTGGGAGAGCCAGGAGGAGTCCCAGGAACTGGAGCTGACAGTGCCCTGGCAGGACATCTTGGGACAACCCCCTGCACTTGGTACCACCCAGGTAGGGCACCTTGGAGGTGTGGCCTACCTAGGACCCACTGAGCATCCAGGCTTCACAGTGCAGGGAACCAAGCTGGCCTCAGAGACAGTTTGGAAAGTTGACTGCCAGCGGGTGTTCTCTGTCTCACAATGTGCGAGCTCTTGTGTCTGTCTCTTCTCTTGACCTGCTCTTGCTCCTTCCAGGAAGAGTGGCTTGTGTGGCTCCGATTCCACAAGAAGAAGTGGCAGCTGCAGGCCCGGCAGCGCCTTGCGCGCAGGAAGAGGCAGCGTCTCGAGGGCACTGAGAGTGCACCAAAGGCTGGAGCACTCCGCGAGGGGCCCACCACGGCCCTGGGAAGCTTCCTGCGGAGGACTGCCCGCAGCATCCTGGACCTCCCCTGGCAGATAGTGCAGGTGTGGAGAGTGTGTGGGGGGGGGTGCCCAGCGCAGCTCGCAGTGCCAGGAGCTGGGATGCAGAGCCATCCTGCTTTGGGGGTGGAGAAAGGGCAAACCTGTGGTGTCCTGGCTCTGCATTGGGCTGTGTGCTGGGGCTTTGGGAGTGGCCCTGGTCACAACGCTCAGCACTTGTGATGAGTTAGGGCCTTCTGTGCTTTGTGCCTAGATCAGCGAGACCAGCCAGCCCGGCCTGTTCCGGCTGTGGGCTGTCATTGGCAGCGACCTGTACTGTATCAGGCTGAGCATCCCGCGTGTGTTCTACGTGAACCAACGGGTGGCGAAAGCAGAGGAGGGGCCCTCATATCGCAAGGTACCAGCGGCCTGGTGTGGTGGGGTCCTGTGGCTTCTCCACAGGTCCAGGGCTGGGTAAGGGGTGGGCAAGAACATCAAAGGCATGCTGCAACATGGTAGGGGAGACAGGTGGAGTGAGCATGTGTCCTGAGTGAGGTGGCAGAGCCTCAGTTGCAAGTGTCTCACTGGGACAGTGTGAGAGTCAGCGGACACGGGGTCTGTGAGGCAGTGGGCACGGAGCCTGTCCTGCCCTGCTCCAGCTCCAGGCACGGGGGGGTTGGAGGGTTTTCTGCAGATCTCCTTAGAAAACTGGGCATTTACCTCATCGTAGGGAGAGGGTGTGGGGCTCCTTTGTATCGAGTGGCCAGTTTCCCACCAGTGTGAGCTCATCTGGACATTTCTGAAAGTGTCTAACCCTTTCAGATATCTGCCCGCTTTCCAGGAATTTTCATTCCTCACCCTAGCCCCATGTTTTTCTTTTTTTTAAAGTGATTTCTTTGCCTTATTTCAGTAGGATTTCTGGAGAGAAGGTAAACGTTTGGGTTCCATTTGCAGTTCTGAAGCCATGGGGGTGTGAGGGGAACACTGAGCCGAGCTAGGGGTCCTAACACTTATGTCCCCAGGTAAACCGCGTGCTCCCTCGTGCCAACGTGGTCCACCATCTCTATGAGTACTCGGTGCCTGAGGACATGTACCAGGAGCACATCAACGAAATCAACACAGAGCTGTCGGCGCCGGACATTGAGGGCGTCTATGAGACTCAGGTAGAATCATCAGCCTGCTGGCGGGGGTCCAGTGGGGGCTGCAGCATGAAGGAGGCGTACAGGATGGGTGGGATGGTGGAGGTCATGGACTCACCCCACAGGCAGAGTGTCCGTGGTCGAAGTCCTGACTCAACCCTTGCCCGTCTGTCTATCTGTACCTCCCAAGGTGCCACTGCTGTTCCGGGCCCTGGTGCAGCTCGGCTGTGTGTGTGTGGTGAACAAGCAGCTAGTGAGGCACCTCTCCGGCTGGGAAGCAGAAACCTTTGCCCTTGAGCACCTGGAGATGCGTTCTCTGGCCCAGTTCAGCTACCTGGAACCAGGTAGGGTCCATGCTGGCTGCCCTATTGCCCAGCGCTGCCTCCTACAGACTAAAGGTCACAGTGTTTTCCTCCGCAGGGAGCATCCGCCACCTCTACCTGTATCACCATGCGCAAGGCCACAAGGCGCTCTTTGGGGTTTTCATCCCCACGCAGCGCAGGGCATCTGTGTTCGTGCTGGACAGGGTGAGTCTGGGGCCTGCAGTGGGGTGGGCTATATCCGTGAGCAAGCCCAGGTGCAAACATGGTGTTGAGTCAGAACCGGGGTTGCGGGGGCCCACCTCTGCTCTGCTCCACTCCGCACAGGGGCTCACTGGCGCCATGGGTCTAGGTGCGTAGCAACCAGATGCCAAGCCTCAGTGCCATGTACGCCTCCGAGCACAGCCTCCTGCTGGAGCAGGTGGGCTCCGAGTTCTTGCCTCCTCCCAAGCACACCTTCGAGGTTCGAGCAGAGACCGACTTGAAGACCATCTGCAGAGCGATCCAGCGCGTCTTGCTTGCCTACAAGGTGAGGCGCTGGCGTTGCTCTGGGTCCACTCTCCCTGGGCCACGCGTTGACTTGCTGTTCCCTCTCCCCTGAGTGGCTTGTAGTCCCCAGGCCACCTGTCAACTTGTTCCCCCCTCTGCCCTGAGCTGCGTGTCTACCCCAGGCTGTGTGTCAACCTGTTCTCCCCTGTGCTCTGAGCTGTGCATCCCCCCTGGGCTGTGTGTCAACCTGTTCTCCCCTCTGCTCTGAGCTGTGCATCCCCCCTGGGCTGTGTGTCAACCTGTTCTCCCCTCTGCTCTGAGCTGTGCATCCCCCCTGGGCTGTGTGTCAACCTGTTCTCCCCTCTCCCTTGAACTGCGTGTCTCCCCCAGGCTGTGTGTCAACCTGTTCTCTCTGTTCTGAGCTGCATGTCTACCATAGGCTGTGTGTCAGCCTGTTCTCCCCTCTGCCCTGAGCGGCATGTCTCCCCCAGACTGTGTGTCAAACTGTTCTCCTCTCTGCTCTGAGCTGCATGTCTCCCCCAGGCTGTGTGTCAACCTCTTCTCCCCTCTGCTTTGAGCCGCGTGTCTCCCCCAGGCCGTGTGTCAACCTGTTCTCCCCTGTGCCCTGAGCTGTGCATCCCCCCCGGACTGTGTGTCAACCTGTTCTTCCCTCTGCTCTGAGCAGCATGTCCCCCCCGGGCTGTGTGTCAACCTGCTGTCCCCTCTGCTCTGAGCAGCACATCTTCTTTCGGCCACGTGTCAACCTGCTCTCCCCTCTCCCTGAACCAGGAGGAGCGCCGTGGGCCCACACTGGTTGCTGTGCAGTCCAGCTGGGAGCTGAGGAGGTTGGCGGGCGAGGTTCCTGTGCTGGAGGAGTTCCCCCTGGTGCCGGTGCGGGTGACTGATAAGGTCAGCTACGCAGTCCTGGATTGGCAGCGCCATGGGGCGCGGCACATGATTCGACACTACCTTCACCTGGACACCTGCCTATCCCAGGCATTTGAGATGAGCAGGTGAGTGCCACACACTCTGTGGCTCCGGGTGTCTCCTTGGCTGCCTGGGGAGTTGGCCAGGCAGGTATCTTGTTTGTCTCTGGGCAGGTGGGCACCTCACTGCTCTGGGCTGGCTCTGCCTCTGCACAGGTATTTCCACATTCCTGTCGGGAACCTTCCGGAGGACATCTCTACCTTTGGCTCTGACCTCTTCTTTGCCCGCCACCTCCAGCGCCACAGCCACCTCCTCTGGCTCTCCCCCACATCCCGGCCTGACCTGGGTGGCAAGGAGGCTGATGATAGCCGCCTGGTCATGGAGCTCGATGACCACGCCACAGTGGAGATCAACAGCTCGGGCTGCTACTCCACAGGTGAACAGACGTGCTGAGGGCCTCGTTGAGCGTCCCCTGAGACCCCAGGCCAACTGACACTGTGGGATCCAGGGAGTCAGCCAAGGCTAGGGGAGTGGGGGTCTGGGCAGCGGCAGTGCTGGGGCAGGTGATCCTTATGTGGGCGTGGGTGGGGTGGGTGCCACGAGGTAGTGGACTCAGGTGAGCGGGGCCTTGTGTGCAGTGTGTGTGGAGCTGGACATCCAGAACCTTGCTGTCAACACCGTCCTCCAGTCGCACCGGGTCAACGACATGGAGGGGGCCGCCAGTGCAGGCATCAGCTTTGACGCGATCCCGCAGGCCTCCCTGGAGGACATGATCACTGGCAACCAGGCCACCTCCATGCCAGCCAGCTATGACGAGACGGCCCTCTGCTCCAGCACCTTCAGGTACCTGGAGACGCCCGCTGCCAGTGCTGTGCGGTCCCCATCGAGGAACACCTGGTGCTTTTTCTTTGTTCCCTTGGCCTCTTCTCCAAAGAGAGGAAAACGGAAACTACAGCTGGGGTTGCTGGGCCATCCTCAGTCAGTGGGTGGAGCTGCGGCTGCCATGCACTGAGGCTCCCTGTCATAGTTATTTCTGCCCACCGCCGGCACGTGCTGTCCTGAGCACCCTGGTCCCAGGCGGGGTGTCTCACAGGGACCTTTCTAAACCACTTCTTTCGGTGAGGCTGGATGTGCTGTGTTGGAGTCTGCAATGGGCATGTAGGCGTGCGTGTTGGTCAGAATCGCTGTGGGAAGCACAAGCAGGATGAACACATGTGAAGTGGGGCAAGGGCAGACGCTGAGTGGGAGAGCCAGCGTGGGCGCGGGTGAGCAGTGTCTCAGGAGAGAGGGAGCTGCCGTGCCGGGCAGCATCACAGCGGCTATGTATGATCCACACATGCTGCCTTTAGCTGTGGCTGTCTCCAAGGCTCTGCGTGTCCCCTGTCCCTGTCCCAGCACTGATTACTCAGCGAGGTCGTGGTGTTGTTGAGTGAGTGCAGTCGGGTCGGGAGGCGCAAGTGGGAAGAACCAGTAGCCTCACTGAGGGCAAAGCGGCAGGACAGGAGGAGAGGGGAGGCCTAGGGTGGAGTTGGGGTCAGCAGAACTGGGAGCCCGGAGGCTGAGCAGGCCCAAGGTTCCGCCTGCGGGTGGTCGGGCGAGCCTCCACGTCTCTTGCAGGATCCTGAAGAACATGGTGGTAGGCTGGGTGAAGGAGATCACGCAGTACCACAACGTTTACGCCGACAACCAGGTGATGCACTTCTACCGGTGGCTGCGGTCCCCGTCCTCCCTGCTGCACGACCCCGCCCTGCACCGCACACTACACAGCATGATGAAGAAGCTGTTCCTGCAGTGAGTGGTGGCGGCCCCCTGGGTCGGGCAGGGGCCGTGCTCTGCCGGCCACTCTCGCCAAACATGCTGGTCTCTCAGCTGCAGGCGCCAGAACAGTGCCTCTTGGATAAATAGTCCATTTCCGGGTGAATGGCACCTCAAGTCGGAAGGACCCCAGGAGCCTTCAGCTGCCACTGCAGCTGTGTCTGTGTGTCTGTGTGTCTGTCTGTCTGTCTGTGTATCTGTCTGTCTGTCTGTCTGTGTGTCTGTCTGTGTGTCTGTGTGTCTGTCTGTGTGTCTGTGTGTCCGTACCTGTGTGTCCATACATGTGTCTGTCTGTGTGTCTGTCTGTCTGTGTGTCCGTACCTGTGTGCCCTTTCAGGGAATGCTGAGTGCAGAGGCTCTTCACCCCTTTTTACATAAGACGTTGTTATTGTGTTTATTGTTTTGCACTCTGGTTGTTTTAGTTAGCACTGTATCATGGAGATACACATATGGGTGTGTCCTACTGACGAACGTTTAGGCGGTTTCTGGCCTTACACCGTCACAGATAACGTATCGAGGAGTGATCTCGTGCGTAAGGCCATCCAAATATATCTGCAGGTAATTTCCCAGAAGCTGAACTGTTGCCAATTGGACAGGTGTCATAAGTAGATAAATAAATAACTGGGACATACAGTAAAGAGCCTCCTAGAGGTTGGGCAGCTTGTTTGTTCTCAGCACCTGCTGAGAGTTGTTACTGTTATTAACACCATGACGGCTTTCAGTGTTACCTCGGTGAACTTTCTCTTCAGATCCTTTGCCCATCTTTCTGTACTCTTGTTGGTCTTTCTTTTATTTATATTAAAATGATCCATTTTTCTGTGATACAAGTTATAAATTTGTCTCTTCAGACTTAGATTACATTTTGTCTTTGTTTATACTATGCAGAATTTTTTATTTTTATGCGGTCAGCTCTAGTCTTCTCCATTGTTTCTGGGTTCTAAGTACATTAGAAGGGCTTTTCTGCTTCAGGATTATGAAAGATTTTTCTCATGGCTTCTTCAGGTGTTCTGTAGTTTTATTATCCCTGTAGCTTCTTGACCGGCTATTCTGAACTTGCTCCCCAGGCTCATTGCTGAGTTCAAGCGCCTGGGGTCGTCAGTCGTTTATGCCAACTTCAATCGCATCATCCTCTGCACAAAGAAGCGCCGCATCGAGGACGCCCTTGCCTACGTGGAGTACATCACCAACAGGTAGAGGCAGGGCTTGCGCTTGGGAGAGGCACCTGGGGTGCAGCCTCGGCTGGCTTCCGAGCCCAGCCTTGCCGAGGGCCCCCCAGCCTTGCCGAGGGCCCCCCAGCCTTGCCGAGGGCCCCCCAGCCTTGCCGAGGGCCCCCCAGCCTTGCCGAGGGCCCCCCAGCCTTGCCGAGGGCCCGGCTGTGGCTTAGGCCAAGGTGACTGGTGCTAGACTGGGAGAGCTCAGGAGCACAGCACGTACAGTAAAGCAGCAATCACAGGGTGAGATACCATTGTAGCGAAACACTGGCGGCACTGAGATTGGCAGATACGTTGCTTTGAGTTTAGAATGGCCCGAATAGCCACCTTTGGAAAGAGAATTGCAAGAAGTTGTTGCATATGTAAACCTTTCGTAGATACTGATGTCAACGTTTGCTTTTAGAGCCGAGTTTATGTAAAGTCTTTGGTTGTCAGTGCTGGCTGTTACTTGCTGACTTTTAGACAGCGGCTGCCTGCCTGCGTCTCAGGCCATGTGAAAGGGCCTCCTAGAACCTGGCCACACGTACCATACACTAGGTGTTCTCTGCATGTAAGTAGAAGACATAGCCACAGTGAAATGTCCATGGTAGTGTCCTTCATTTGTTCTGTTTATAACCGGCAGCTCACACTGCTGGGGGAGTTTATGTGGAACACAAGGATAAAGCATGTTTCTAAGCACAGAGAAAGAAGTTGCTAGTGGATGTGCAGGACCAATATCCGGTAGACATGGTCAGTTTTCCCTGCACACGGGCAGCACCGAGGGGCACCTCATGCTGAAGGGTTGGTAAATCTCATTACTGAGCAGTAGGGGGTGGAATTAAGAGGACTTACTCCTCATCAGAATGTGTGTACTATAATTTAAATAAGCTCGTCATTGTCATCCTTCTCAGACCTGCAGTCAGCAAGCCACTGTATCCACGGTGTGCACCTCAGTTCTGAGATAAACTTTCACTGTCAGTGTTCTCACTGTGGGCTGATCAGATGGGCTTATCTTAAAACACCTTTCCTGGTACTCCAGATGAGCCTGGCCCAGACAGGCTGTGGCCCAAATAAGGGTGGGAAGGGTATACCTTAGGATTTTCTTTCTTTCTGTCTCTTCCCTTTCCTTTTCTTCTTTCTCTTCCTCCTTCCTTCTTTCTGTATTCTTCCTTCTTTTTAATGGACCTTAGGTGCAAAAGATTGAGTTAATAATAGGCCAACTTGACTTAGGAGTGATAAGAATAAAGATAACCTATGAGAGCTTGATAAGAGAAAGCAATGTTCTTAGTGACCTGTCACTACAGACTGAGGCCAGGGAGCAGAGGCAGGTAACCTCGTGGGCCTGCCCCTGAGCATGAGAGTATGTCCACTTTTCCTGTTTGTGGCCCTCAGATTCATCTGGGCAACAGGCCAATTTGAATTGGTTATTACGGATTTTCAACTTTGAGTTCTTTAAAACCTCACTTTGCTTCCCCGTGGCGCCCGTCCTCGAAGAGTGAGCTTCATGCAGGGATTGTCACACGTAATTTAATGCTTTGTTTGACTCTCTGACCTCTGAAGATATTTCTTCTTTCACAAGCCATGGAAATGGGCAATATCTAAGGAGGAATTAAATCATTCAGAAGTTTTATTTTAACTTCAGTTGAGTTCATTATTCTCCAAAGGAGGCTCTTTATCTGTGTTTTTATATTTAAGGTGGATTTCTTAAAGGCAGCATAGAGTTGAATCCTGTTTTGTTGTCCAATCTGACAACTTCTGCCTGTTCTTTGGGGTGTTTGGACCTTTTACATTCAATATGGTTATTGATATAATTGGGTTTAAATTGAACATCCTGCTTTTTTTTTTTTTTTTAACTCCATTTGTCCCTTGTTCCTTTTTTCTTTTGTTTTTGTTTCATAATTTTAATGGTTGTTTTATGGTGTATGCTATAAATCTTTATCACAGTTGGCCTACGAGCAGTATTACACTACTTTGTGTATAAAAAAAAATTTTTTTTTTTTTATACACAAAGTAGTATAGTATAAAGATTTTACAATAGTTTGCTTCACTTTGACCCTCCCAGCCTTTGTGCTATTGTCATACATTTTACTTCTGCATATATTAGAAACCCAACACTGTATCAATATATTTTCATTATTTTTGTTTAAATAATCAGTTATTTTTAGATTTAAATAGTAAGAAAAAATTTACCCATGTAGTTATTATTCCCAGTATTTTTCATTTTTTTGTGTAGATCCGTATTTTTATCTGATAACATTTTCCTTATGCCTGAAAATTTCGTTTAACATTTCTTGTGGTGCATCTGCTGGTGATGAATTCTTTCTGCTTTTGTATGTCTAAAAAAATCTTTATTTCATCTTCATTTTTGAAAGTTACTTTCCCTGGGGGTAGAATTCACTGGGTATAAAGATACTTTACTGGGTTGCTATGAGTCAGAATCTACTTGATGGCGATGTGTTTATTATAGAATTCCAGGTTGACTTCTTTTTTTTCAGTTCTTTAAGATGTTCTCCACTGTCTTCTTGCTTGCTTGTTTCTGATGAAAAGTTGGCAGTCATCCTTATCTTTGTTTCTCTGTATAAAGTGTCTTTCTTCCTTCTGGCTACTTGCAAGTTTTTTTTTTTTTTTAATGGCTGGCAGTAAGCAATCTGATTATGATGTGCCTTAGTGTTGTTTCTTCATAGTTCTTGTGTTTGGGGTTTATTAAACTTCTTGGATCTATAGGTTATAATTTTCATGAAATTTGGACTTTTTTTAGGCATTATTTCCTCAAATACTTTTTCCCTCCTCCCCGCTTCTTTGGGGACTCCAGTTACACATATACTAGGCCACTTGAGGTTTCCTCACAGTTCACTGATTCTCTGTTCAAGTCGTTTTTTTCCCTCTGTGTTTCATTTTAGATAGTTTCTATTATTACGTCTCTTAATTCACGAATCTTTTTCTGGAGCGTCTAATCTGTTGTTAATCCTACCTCATGTATTTTTCATTTCAGACATTGTCGTTTTTATTTCTATAAGATCGGTTTGGGTCTTCTTATAGATTTTATGTCTCTACTTAAAATATTCAGTCTTTCCTCTAGCTTTTGAAACACATGAAATACAGTTCTAATAACTTTTTTAATGTCCTGCTAATTCTGACATCTGTCAGATCTGATTTTTTCCAATTGATTGGTATTTTTTTCTCCTTGTTATGTGTTGTATTTCCCTACTTTTTTGCCTGTCTGGATATTTTTGACCGGCTGCTAGACATTGTGAATTTTACCTCATTTTGTGTTGGATATTTTTTCAGACCTGAAAATATAATTGATAGAGTGGGAGAGAAATGTATAACAAAACTCAAACTCATAAATAAGACCAGACTTACCGGTCTGATAGAGACTGGTGGAACTCCCGAGACTATAGCCCGTAGGCCTTAGACACCCCTTTAAACCTGGAACTGAAATCACTCCCAGAGATCACATCGTAGCCATGTAATAGACAGGCCTATAAAATGAACAGTATACCAGTGAGGGATCTACACCTCAGAACAGTCAACTACATGAGACCTAAAGGGCAGCATTTGCCCAAAAACAAAGTTCAGAAGGAAGGTAGGGGTAGGAAAGCTGGGCAAATGGACATGGGGAGCCCAGGGAAAAAGAGGAGAGAGTGCTGACCCATTCAGGGGTTGTAACCAAAGTCAGGAAACAAGCTGTGTACAAATTGTTGAATGAGAAACTAGCTTGCTCTGTAAATTTTCACCTAAACAACAATAAAATGTTCACCAAAAAAGACAATATATTGAGCTTTAGTCTGTATACAGTTGTGTTACTTGGAAGCAGTTTGATCCTTTTGAATTTCTTTTTTTTAAGGTTTGTTAGGCAGAGCCAGAGCAGCTGCAGCATTTAACCTAGCGCTTATCATTCTCCACCCCTGAAGCAAGACTCATTTTGAGTATTCTCCCCAGTGTGTGATGAATTATGAAGCTCTCCAGGCACTGTTCTTACCCATGTGTCGAGCACAGCTCTGTCTAATCCTTCCGGGTGGCTCTTTCCATGGTCTCATGTAGTTTTCTAGGTGTATTTGTTGATACTCAGTGCTCTGCAGAACACCTGAGGGCAGCCGTCTGAAGCTCTCTCTGGCTCTCTCCCTGTGCACCTCTCTCATCTCAGCTCTGTCTTCTCAACACAGAGAGTCTGCCAGACTCTGCCTCCCATGTCCAATCCCTGCTTCTCCATCCTGATGGTGTGTACCTCTCCTTAAGTTTATTACGTTTATGGTTCCCTAGAAAGCTTGAGGGATAACATAATCTGAATCCACTTTACATTCCTTTATAAATAAGTGGAGGGTTAAGTGGAGAAAGGAGTCCCAGGGTGGCGCAGATGGTTTGCATCTGACAACTTACCTGAAAGGTTGACAGTTTGAACCTACCCTGAGGTGCCTCGGGAGAAAGACCTGGCGATCTGGTTCTGAAAGGTCGCAGCCTTGAAAACCATATGGAACACAGTTCTACTCTGACATACACGGGGTCGTTATGAGTCAGAATTGACAGCAACTGGCTTGGTTTTCTTTTAGTGGCGAAAACTTGATTTCATTTAAGCAGTTTCTGTTTTGCTCCTTTTGCAGCATCCACTCTAAAGAGATCTTCCATTCCTTGACAATTTCTTTCTCTCGATGCTGGGAATTTCTTCTCTGGATGGATCCATCTAACTACGGGGGAATCAAAGGAAAAGTCTCACCAAGTATTCACTGTGGACAGGTAAGAGGTACCAGTCTTGGGGAACTCAAGTGTGGAATCTGAAATGGCTTTGGGGGCCAGTGTTCATTCCTTCAGCAAATACTTGGTGATCACGTACCATGTCCCAGGCACTGTTCTAGGCCCTGGTAGCCCCACAGTGAACACAGCAGACTGTTGTGGGTAGAACACCATGAACAAACAGACCAGTAAGTATAGGATACACTGTCAGCAATGGTGAGGGCTCAGGGCAAACACGCAGCAAGGTAAAGGCATGAAGAGCGCATGGGGGTAGAAGGTGGTCAGACAGGGCAGCCCAGGAGGCCTCTCCGGGGAGGTGGGTTGAAGCTGAGATCTGCAGGAAGCAGGCGAGCAAGCCTCGCTAACAGGAAAAAAAGCTGTCATGAAAAAACAGCAAGATCATCTCTTCTGTGCAGCGAGAGTCTCTGGAAGGGGAGGAAGCAGAAAGAGAGCAGGAGGAAGAGGAGGAGGAGGAGGAGGAAGAGGAAGGCTTGGAGGAAGCCAGAGTGGAGGATTTACTGGAGAACAACTGGAACATTTTGCAGTTTTTGCCACAAGCAGCCTCCTGCCAAAGCTACTTTCTCATGATCGTCTCAGGTGAGGCCAAGACACGCTGCCTCCTGCTGTGCCGTCCTCCACACCAGGGTCACCTCAGGGCTGTGCACTGGTCAGTCAGTGTGTCTGGGACATGTCTGGACTGCATAAAGGTGGACATTCAGGAGTTGCTCCTGGCTTGCATGTGCCTCACAGTCCTGACTTTGTGACATTTAGCCCTGAGGCACCTGCCATACCTCCCCTGTGCTCCGGGACGCTGGCTGTGTCCCACCTTGGACATGGCTGGATCAGGGGCCGCCCCTCGTCTTCTGTGGGGCTGAGGACAGCTGCTCCTGAGTGGGCACCAAAGGCCTCAGATCTGCTCCAGAGAGCTGTTTTGGTGGTGCCATTACACACCAAGACGAGCCCTGAGAGAAAAGAGATTAGGGACATTAGAAGCCACTGATCCCCAGCTGCTGTGAGGTCTCACTGTGGTGTGAGACTCTTTGTGCCTCCAGTTAGTGTCTGCTGGCCCAGCTTTCCAGGGGTGGCGTGCATGAGCTGAACACCTGGATGGGTAGGTCGTTCAGATGAGCAGTTAATGATGAGCATTGTGACTAAATTGTCAGCAGATGGGCACACACATACACCCTCATAAATAGTGGTGGGGGTGGTTTGATTTGTAACTGTTTTCTGTCTTTGTCTGCTTGTCCTTGGCTTCTCTTCTTCTGGGCATATGGGCCTGGCAGAGTTTCAGAGGAGGATCACTCACATGTGTGTCTCGCCTTCGTTCTGCTGGAATAGTTTCTCCCTCGCTTGCCCACGTGAAGGGTAATAATGCACTTGGCTTCGTTGACACAGCACCCTCTCTAACAAGGAGTGTGGGCATCAGTGCAGGCCTGTGATTCCTGCTTCTCTCACGGACTTTGGGCTCCCTTAAAGGCCGCTCTAGGTCATAGCCAATCACGAGGTTTCAGATACAGGCCGGGGTAGGGCCCCTTGGTCTTCTGGCACTTTGCCTACTCTCTCCCAACAGCGTATATCGTGGCCGTGTACCACAGCATGAAGGAGGAGCTGAGGCGCAGTGCCCCAGGGAGCACCCCAGTGAAGAGGAGAGGGGCCAGCCAGTTCTCCCAGGAGACGGAGGGTGCAGCTGGGGCCCTACCTGGTGAGTGCTGGGGCCTGGACCCCCTGGGCACAGCAGGTGGTCCACACAGAGGTTCTGAGGCCTGAGCCCCACCCAAACCCTCCCCCACTGTCCTTGTTCCTATGCAAGATGATGACAGGTGCAGTGGCCCTTATCTCTCCAGGAACGATCACCTTCTCTCAGGACTATGTGGCAAATGAGCTCACCCAAAACTTCTTCACCATCACGCAGAAGATCCAGAAGAAAGTCACAGGCTCTCGGAACTCCACGGAGCCCTCAGAGATGTTCCCTCAGCTCCCGGGCTCTCACCTGCTGCTTAACAACCCAGCGCTGGAGTTCATCAAGTATGTGTGCAAGGTGAGGATGCAGAGGTGGGTGTGCACATACATACTCCCCAGGACTGCCGGAGCCCAACAGCATGCTGGTGCTGAGCTAGGTGTGAGGACTCAGTGGTGAGCAGGTGGTGAGGCCCTGTGCTGTGGTGCTTGAGTTCCAGTGGGGAAGACAGATAAGCTTGGAGAACAGGGCCAAGTGCTGAGGAGATGAAACAGGGAGATAGGGGAGTGATGACAGGGTTGGGCTGGGAAGAGGAAGGTCCTTCAGAAGGTGGTGGTGGAACTGAGACCTTTAATGGCCAGGAGAGCAGTTCATGTGGAAAGGAAATAATATTCTAGACAGAGGGGTAGCATGGAGGCCCACAGGAAGAACCTAACTGCCTTTTGAGGTTCTGAGTTCAGCAGAGGCACAGTCACAGATCCATCACCCAATCCAGACAGAGAGCAGTCCCTCCCGCCCCGGAAGTTCCCCTGTGCTCTCTCCCTACCCCTGGCCGTGGCAGCTACTGGTTTATTCTCTGTTCCTATGTAGTTTTTGTTTTATTATTACTTATATGGAAACCCTGGTGGCATGGTGGCTAAGAGCTATGGCTGCTCACCAAAAGGTCGGCAGTTCAAATCCACCAGGCGCTCCTTGGAAACCCTGTCGGACAGTTCTCCTCTGTCCTATAAGGTTGCTATGAGTCGGAATCAACCCGATGGCAGTGGGTTTTTATGTATATAAAGTGAAATTCGCTTTTTGTAGAATGCAGTTGTGTGAGTTTCGATGGACAGGTAGCATTGTGCCACCATGATCAAAGCAAGGATACTCCATCATCCTAAAGTATGCCTTGTGTTGCCCCTCTGGGGTCAGCCCCTCCTTTTACCTGCAGCCCTTCCCTATTCCTATATTTTTTAACTTTTTCAGAATATCCTATCAATGAAATCAGACATTATATAGCCTTTGGGAACTGGCTTCTTTCACTCAGCAAAGGGCATTTGGGATTCATACAGGATGTTGCACGCATTGGTGGTTCATTCCTGTCTGTGCTGGGTAGTGTTCCGTTGTATGGACGTGCCATTCACAGGTTGAAGGACACTTGGGTTGTTTTTGTTGTTTGGTAAATATGTATACGGCTGCCATAAACATTCTTGTATTGATGTCTGTGTGAACACAGGTTTCATTTCTCTTGAATAAAAACATAGGAGTGGAATTGCTGGGTCATATAGTAAGCTGCTTTTTTTTTTTTTTTTTTTCTCTGTGAGAAACTGCCAGGCTGTTTTCTAAAGCGCTGTGCCCGTCTGCCTCCTACCAGCAGTCTGTGAATGGAGCTCCGGTGGCTCCACGTGCTCGCCAGACCTGGCATTGTTAGTTTTTCACTTTAGCTATTCCAGCAGGTGTTTTAAATTTCATTCCTCTAATGACTAACGATGTTGAGCATTTTATCATGTCCTTATTTGACATATCTTCTTTGGTGAAATATCTGTTCAAATTTTTTGCCCATTTAAAAAAAAAAATTGGATTTTAAGAATATTGTTGAGTTTTAAGAGTTCTTTTTGTATTCTGGATACAATCCCTTTATTGGATATGTTTTGCAAATATTGCCTTCCAGTCTTTGACTTGCCTTTTCACTCTCTGAACAGTTATTTTTCAATGAGCAGAAGATCTTCATTTTGATCTAATTTACCATTTTTTTTGCCTTTTATGGGTATGCTTTTGGTGTTCTGTATAAGACATCTTTGCCTCAGCCAAAGTCACAAAGATTTTCTCTTATGTTTCCTTCTAGAAGTTTTTTAGTTCTAAGTTTTACATTTAGATCTATGTTCATTTTGAGTTGATTTTATGTATTATGTATATCGTAGGTCAAGTTTCATATCTTTACATAAGCATGTCCAATTATTTCGGCACCATATATTGAAAAAACTCTTCTTTCTCCATGAATCATCTTTGCATCTGTTTCAAAAATTAATAGCCCATATATGTGTGGGTTTATTTCCAGACTCTCCATTGATCTAATACCTGCTCACTAACACCACATTGTCTTGCTTTCTACCTGCTTATTACTTTATATTAAGTCTTCAAATTAATTAGTGAGATTGGTTCAACTCTGTTCTTTTCTTCAAAATCATTTGGTTCTTCTAGTTACCTGCCTTCTTTATATATATTTTTAGATCAGTTTATCGATTTCTATAAAAAAAATCCTCTGGGATGTTGAGTGGAACTATTTTGAATCTGTAATCTACGGAAAGCTGACGTCTTAACAATATTGAGTCCCCCAATCCATTTAGATCTTCTTCAGTTTCTTTCATCAGTGTATTGTGGTTTTCAGCATATTAAAAACATCGTTGAGTTGATTCTGACTTCTGGTGACCCCACGTGTTTCAGAGTAGAACTGCTCCGTAGGGTTTGGCTGGATGTAATCTTTTTTTTTTTTTTTAACATGCATGTGGCTCTTCCTGTATATGACTCACCATACACATAGATGCGTACATATGTACCTGCATAACCACACATATTTTCTGGTTTTTGTTACTATTGTTTCAAAATTATATATGTTGTATCACTTATTGAAATTGTCACTTTTTCTTGTGTACTTCCTAGTGTTTTTTTTTTTAATTGTGCTTTAAGTGAAAGTTTACAAATCAAGTCAGTCTCTCATACAAAAATTTATATACACCTTGCTATATACTCCTAATTGCTCTGTCCCTAATGAAACGGCACACTCCTTCCCTGCACTCGCTATTTTCGTGTCCATTCAGCCAGCTTCTGACCCCCTCTGCTCTCTCATTTCCCCTCCAGACAGGATACCCCAACATAGTCTCAAGTGCCTACTTGATCCAAGAAGCTCATTCTTCACCAGTATCATTTTCTATTCCATGGTTCAGTCCAGTCCCTGTCTGAAGAGTTGGCTTTGGGAATGGTTCCTTTCTTGGGCTAACAGAAGGTCTGGGGACCATGACCTCTGGGGCCTTCTAGTCTCAGTCGGACCATTAAGTCTGGTTTGTTTACGAGAATTTGGGGACTGCTCTCCTGCCCCCTCAGAGGTTCTCTGTTGTGTTCCCTGTCAGGGCAGTCATCAGTTATAGCCGGGCACCGTCTAATTCTTCTGGTCTCAGGCTGATGTAGTCTCTGGTTTATGTGGCTATTTCCATCTCTTGGGCTCATAATTACCTTGTGTTACTTTGAAGTTCTTCATTTTCCTTCTCTCCAGGTGGGTTGAGACCAATTGATGCATCTTACATGGCCACTTGCCAGCGTTTAAGACCCCAGAAACCACTCTCCAAAGTGGGATGCAGAATGTTTTCTTAAAAAATTTTATTATGCCAATTGACTTAGATGTCCCCTGAAACCATGGTCCCCAAACCCCAACCCCTGCTATGCTGGCTTTCAAAGCATTCACTTTATTCAGGAAACTTCTTTGCTTTTAGTTTAGTCCAGTTGTGCTGACCTCTCCTGTATTGTGTGTTGTCTTTCCCTTCACCTAAAATAATTCTTATTTAGTGTCTAATTAGTGAAAACTCCTCTCGCTCCCTCCCTCCCTGCTCTCGTAATCATCAAAGAATATTTTATTCTCTGTTTAAATTATTTCTTCAGTTATTATAGTACTGGTCTTATATAATATTTGTCCTTTTGCAACTAATTTCACTCAGCATATTGCCTTCCAGATTCCTCCATGTTATGAAATGTTTCACAGATTGATCATTGTTCTTTATCCATGTGTAGTATTCCATTGTGTGAATATACCACAATTTATTTATCCATTCATCCATTGATGGGCACCTTGGTTCCTTCCATCTTTTTGCTATTGTAAACAGTGCTACAATAAACATGGGTGTGCATATATCTGTTCGTGCAAAGGCTCTTAATTCTCTAGGGTATATTCCAAGGAGTGGGATTGCTGGATCATATGGTAGTTCTATTTCTAGCTTTTTAAAGAAGCACCAAATTGATTTCCAAAGTGGTTGTTCCATTTTACATTCCCACCAGCAGTGTATAAGTGTTCCAGTCTCTCTACAACCTCTCCAACATTTATTATTTTGTGTTTTTTGGATTAACGCTGTCCTTGTTGGAGTGAGATGGAATCTCATTGTAGTTTTGATTTGCATTTCTCTAATGGCTAATGATCGTGAGCTTTTCCTCACGTCTCTGTTAGCTACCTGAATGCCTTCTTTAGTGAAGTGCCTGTTCATATCCTTTGCCCATTTTTTAGTTGGGTTATTTGTCTTTTTGTAGTTTAGTTTTTGCAGCATCGTGTAGACATTAGAGATCAGACGCTGATCGGAAATGTTGTAGCCGGAAACTTTTTCACGGTCTGTAGGTAATCTTTTTACTCTTTGGGTGAAGTCTTCGGATGAACATAGGTGTTTCATTTTTAGGAGCTCCCAGTTATCTAATTTCTCTACTACATTGTTAGTAATGTTTCGTATACTGTTTATGCCATGTATTAGGGCTCCTAGCATTGTCCCTATTTTTTCTTCCATGATCTGTATCATTTTAGATTTTATATTTAGGTCTTTCATCCATTTTGAGTTTGTTTTTGTGCATGGTGTGAGGTGTGGGTCTTGTTTCATTTTTTTGCAGATGGATATTCAGTTATGCCAGCACCATTTGTTAAACAGATTGCCTTTTCCCCATTTAACTGACTTTGGGCTTTTGTCAAATATCAGCTGCTCATATATGGATGGATTTATGTCTGGATTCTCAATTCTGTCCCATGGGTCTATGTATCTGTTGTTGTACCAATACCAGGCTGTTTTGACCACTGTGGTGGTATAATAGGTTCTAAAGTCAGGTAGAGTGAGGCCTACACTTTGTTCTTTTTCAGTAATGCTTTACTTATCTAGAGCTGCTTTTCCTTCCATACGAAGTTGATTTGTTTCTCCATCTCATTAAAAAAGTCACTGAAATTTGTATTGGAATGGCATTGTATCTATATATTGCTGTTGGTAGAATAGACATTTTTACAATGTTAAGTCTTCCTATCCATGAGCAAGGTACGTTTTTCCACTTACGTAAGTCTCTTGTTTTCTTGCAGTAGTGTCTTGTAGTTTTCTTTGTATAGGTGTTTTACATCTCTGGTAAGATTTATTCTGAAGTATTTTATCTTCTTGGGGGCTACTGTAAATGATACTGATTTGGTGATTTCTTCTTTGATGTTCTTTTTGTTGGTGTAGAGGAATCCAACTGATTTTTGTATGTTTATCTTGTATCCTGACACTCTGCTGAACTCTTCTATTAGTTTCAGTATTTTTCTTGAGGACTCTTTAGGGTTTTCTGTGTATAAGATCATGTCATATGCAAATAGAGATACTTTTGCTTCTTCCTTACTTATCTGGATGCCCTTTATTTCCTTATCTAGCCTAATTGCTCTGGCTAGGACCTCCAGCACAATGCTGAAAAAGAGTGGTGATAAAGGGCATCCTTGTCTGGTTCCCGACCTCAAGAGGAATGTTTTCAGACTCTCCCCATTTAGCATGATGTTGGCTGTTGGCTTTCTATTCCTGTTTTGCTGAGTGTTTTTATCATGAATGGGTGTTGAACTTTGTCAAATGCCTTTTCTGTATCAGTAGATAAAATCATGTGGTTCTTGTCTTTTGTTTTATTCATATGATGGATTACATTGTTTTTCTAATGTTGAGCCATCCCTGCATACCTGGTATGAATCCCACTTGGTCACGGTGGATTATTTTTTGATATGTTGTTGAATTCTATTGGCTAGAATTTTGTTGAGGATTTTTGCATCTAAGTTCATGAGGGATATAGGTCTGTAATTTTCTTCTTTTGTGGTGTCTTTACATGGTTTTGGTATCAAGGATATGCTGGCTTCATGGAATGAGTTTGGTAGTATTCTGTCCTTTTCTATGCTCTGAAATACCTTTAGTAGTAGCAGTGTTAACTCTTCTCTGAAAGTTTGGTAGAACTCTGCAGTGAAGCCGTCCAGGCCAGGGCTTTTTTTTGTTGGGAGTTTTTTGATTTCCTTTTCAATCCCTTCTTTTGTTATGGGTCTATTTAGTTGTTCTACCTATGTTTGATTTAGTTTAGGTAGGTAGTGTGTTTCTTCTAGGCTTTCAAATTTGTTAGAGTACAGTTTTTCATAGTAATCTGATATGATTCTTTTAATTTCAGTTGGGTCTGTTGTGATATCACCCATCTCATTTCTTATTCGGGTTATTTGCTTCCTGTCCTGTTTTTCTTTCGCCAGTTTGGCCAATGGTTTACCAACTTTGTTAATTTTTTCAAAGAACCAGCTTTTGGTCTTGTTAATTCTTTCAGTTGTTTTTCTGTTTTCTATTTCATTTAATTCTGCTCTAATTTTTATTATTTGCTTTCTTCTGGTGCCTAAGGGTTTCATTTGTTGCTCTCTTAGTATTTGTTCAAGTTGTAAGAGTGATTCTTTGATTTTGGCCCTTTCTTCTTTGTGTATTGTGTGTTTATTGATATGAATTGGCCTCTGAGCACTGCCTTCACTGTCTCCCAAAGGTTCTGATAGGAAGTGTTTTCACTTTCATTGGGTTCTATGAATTTCTTTATTCCATCCTCAAGGTCTTTTATAACCCAGTAATTTTTGAGCAGGGTGTTGTTCGGTTTCCAAGTGTTTGATTTCTTTTCCCTGCTTTTTCTGTTATTGATTTCCACTTTCATGGCCTTATGGTCAGAAAAGATGCTTTGTAATATTTTGATGTTCTGGATTCTGCTTTATGACCTAATATGTGGTCAATTCTGGAGAATGTTCCCTGTGCACTAGAAAAGAAAGTATACTTGGCTTCTGTTGGGTGGAGTGCTCTGTATACGTCTATGAGGTCAAGTTGGTCGATTGTGGCATGTAGATCTTCCGTGTCTTTATTGAGCTTCTTTCTGGATGTCCTATCCTTCACTGACAGTGGTATGTTGAAGTCTCCTATTATAATTGTGGAGCTGTCTATCTCACTTCTCAATGCTGTTAGAGTTTGTTTTATGTATCTTGAAGCCCTGTCATTGGGTGCATAAATATTTAATATGGTTATATCCTCCTGGTATATTGTCCCTTTAATCATTATATAGTGTCCTTCCTTGTCCTTTGTGGCGGATTTAACTTTAAAGTCTATTTTGCTGGAAATTAATACTGCCACTCCTGCTCTGTTTTGATTGTTGTTTGCTTGATATACTTTTTCTATATTTTGAGTTTTAGTTTGTTTGTGTCTCTAAGTCTAAAGTGTGTCTCTTGTAGGTAGCATATAGACGGATCGTGTTTTTTAATCCATTCTGCCTCTCTCTGTCTCTTTATTGGTGCATTTAGTCCGTTTACATTCAGCGTAATTATGGATAGGTATGAGCTTAATGCTGTCATTTTGATGTTTTTTTTTGTGTGTGTGTTGTTGACAGTTTGTTTTTCCCACTTAATACTTTGTGCTGAGTAGGTTGTCTTTATGTATTGTCTTTTTCTCTTATTCGTTGTTGTTGACTTTGTTTCTGCTTAGCCTCTATTTTTTTTCTTGTGTTTTATTTTGATGAGTAAGATAGTCTCCTTTGTGGTTACCTTAATATTTAATCCCTATTTTTCTAAGTTTAAACCTTTTATTTCTTTATATCACCTTGTCTTTCTCTCCATATGAAAGATCTATGACTACATTTCTTAGCCCCTATTTATTGTTGTCTTCTTTTACTTAATAACGTTGTTTCCTTATTTTGAGCATTTTTTTTATCTTGATTTATTTTTGTGATTTCCCTGTCTGGGTTGACATCTGATTGCTCTGTCCAGTCTTCTAGTCTTGGGTTGATATGTGATATTATTGATCTTCTAAGCAAAGAACTCCCTTTAGTATTTCTCGTAGTTTTGATACGGTTTTTACGAATTCCCTAAACTTCTATTTATCTGGAAATGTCCTAATTTCATCTTTGTACAGTTTTGCTAGATATATGATTCTTGGCTGGCAATTTTTTTTCCTTCAGTTTTTTAAATAAGTCATCCCATTGCCTTCTTGCCTGCATGGTTTCTGCCAAGTACTCCAAGCTTATTCTTATTGACTGTTCTTTGTAGGTGACTTTTTGTTTATCCCTAGCTGCTCTTAAAATTCTCTCTTTGTCTTTGGTTTGGTCAAGTTTGATTATAATATGTCTTGGTGACTTTCTCTTAAGATCTACCTTATTGGAGTTCAATGAGCTCTTCGCTAGATATCTTCTCATCTTTCGTGATATCAGGGAAGTTTTCTGCTAACAAATCTTCAACAATTCTCTCTGTATTTCCTGTGATCCTTCCCTTTTCTGGTACTCCAATTACTCGTAGGTTATGTCTCTTGATAGAGTCCCACATGATTCTTAAGGTTTCCTCATTTTTTTTAATTCTTTTATCTGATTTTTGTTCAAATATATTGGTGCCAAGTGCTTTATCTTCAAGTTCACCAATTCTTCCTTCCACTTGTTCAATTCTGCTCCTCTGACTTTCTATTAAGTTATCTAATTCTGTAATTTTATTGTTAATCTTCTGAATTTCTGATTGCCATCTCTCTGTGGACTCTTGCAGTTTATTAAATTTTTCATTATGTTCTTGAATAACCTCTTTAATTTCTTCAAGTGCCTTATCTCTGTGTTCCTTGGCTTGTTCTGCGTATTGCCCTATCTCCTTCCTGATGTCTTGAAGAGTTCTGTATATTAATCTTTTGTGTTCAGCATCCAGTAATTCCAGGAAAGCACCTTCATGCAGAACATCCCTTGATTCTTTGTTTTGAGAGCTTGTTGAAGCAATCATGGTCTGCTTCTTTATGGTACTTAATATTGACTGTTGTTTCCATGCCATCTGTAAGTTATTGCATTAGTTTATTTTATGTTTACTTACTGTATCCTAGCTTCTTGCTTTGTTTTGTTTTGATATTCCCAAATAGGTTGCTTGAGTGAGCTAGCTTGATTATTTTTTCCTTTGAAGCTCTAATGTCCTGTCACCAGATGGCTAGAGCTGTTACCAGGTATATGAGCCTAGGAGTCCATTCACTTTTCTTGTATGGATTCAGCTCAGGTGTCCAGGTAGTTGGTCATCAGGTGCGTGCTACAGGCTCTGTCCTACAGTCTTAGAGGGGCAGGGGTGATTGGTGTAGGCACCGGTACCTCATCAAAGCAGGGGGTCATGCTCTGAACAAAGCAGGGAGCTAAGAACTGTCCCCCCGAGTGTCTGTGAGGGAAGTGTGTCCCTATTCTCTAGAACATACAGGTGGGTGGGTTCTGCAGATGGACCATGGGCACCCAATGCTTTTGGTTGTAAGGACTGGGAGGTACCAGTTATCCTTGGACCCCTGTTGCGGGTGGCTGGGTGACCTGGGTGGAGCCACCAGTCCTTATGCCCCTGATGTGGGTAGGTGAGGACCCTGTTTAATAGGCAAAACGGTGTCAAATATCAAACAACCACCTCTCCACTGCACAGCTGAAATGGTTGCAGTCCGACAGCAAGGGTCTGTTCTCCTGGAATAGGCCCACACAGGTCCGTGCAGGGGGGAAGGGTATTCAAAGTCCACGGATCATTTATGCCTGGTCGGGAGCCGCTTCTGTCCTGAGCTCCCCCAGTTCATGGAGCTGGCAAATTATCTTTTCCCGCAGTTGTGAATTTATTCCTACTCCAAGGCCCGGAGGACGGGTCAGGGCACGCAGCAGGGCCTATCTCAGGCCCAGAGAAATCAACAGCCACTGAAGCCAGCTTGGGGGTGGGGGGCACGGTGAAATATTTGCAAGTACTTAACTTTTGCCGAGAGCGCCGTTCTTCTCTGGTTCCGGAAGTGTGAGTAGGCTGTGTGGCTGGCTGCTTCTCCCTGAGGGAACTGCAGCCGAACGCTATCACCAGCCCACTGCAGCCGCTCCCAGGCATGGAGCCTAAGGGATCCCAGCAATTCAGGTCTAGTAACTCCTCTCTGCTTCTAAACCGTCTCTCCCTTCCTCTGCTGCTCAGTGTGTTTTCTAACTTTGCCTTTGCTGTTCAGGGCTCCTAGCTTGTCATAAATATAATCGTTTCACTTGTTTTTTCAGGTCTTTCTTGTGAGAGGGATCGCTGGAAGCGTCTGGCTGTTTTGCCATCTTGGCCCCGCCCCCTTAGTCCTGGCTGTAATCTTTATGGAAGTTGATTGCCAGGCCTTTCTTTTGTAGAGCCACCGGTTGGGTTCAAACCTTAGGTTAACAGCCATTTGCAAACTCCTTGTGCCACCCAGGGACTTTTTTCAGCATATAAATATTACGAATTGTAAATGGTACTGTTTTTGTTTTTTAAATTTATTTTTTAATTTCCAGTTGCTTACTGCTAATATGGAAACCCTGGTGGCATAGTGGTTACGAGCTATGGCTGTTAACCAAAAGGTCAGCAGGTCGAATCCACCAGGTGCTCCTTGGAAACCATATGGGACAGTTCTGCTTTGTCTTATAGGGTCACTATGTGTCAGAATCGACTTGACAGTAACGGGCTTATTTTTTTTTTTTTTTGGTAATGCTAATATAATGACATGTGCAAAGAGCTGGAGATGGAAAACCAAAAGGGAAGAACATGCTTCGTGTTTCTGAAGCTGAAAGAACTGAAGAAAAAATTCAAACCTCGAGTTGCAATAGTGAAGGATTCCATGAGGAAAATATCAAACGACTCAGGAAGCATCAAAAGAAGATGGAAGGAATATGCAGAGTCATTATACCAAAAAGAATTAGTCGATATTCAACCATGTCAAGAGGTGGCATATGATCAGGAACCGATGGTACTGAAGGAAGAAGTCCAAGCTGCTCTGAAGGCATTGGCAAAAAACAAGGCTCCAGGAGATGGAATATCAATTGAAATATTTCAACAAACAGATGCAGCGCTGGAGGTGCTCACTTGTCTATGCCAAGAAATATGGAAGACAGCTTCCTGGCCAACTGACTGGAAAAGATCCATTTTTATGCCTATTCCCAAGAAAGGTGATCCAACCGAATGTGGAAATTAGAGAACAGTATCAATAATATCACACGCAAGCAAAATTTTGCTGAAGATCATTCAAAAACGGCTGCAGCAGTATATCGTCAGGGAACTGCCAGAAATTTCAGGCCAGCTTCAGAAGAGGGTGTGGAACCAGGGATCTCATTGCTGATGTCAGATGGATCCTGGCTGAAAGCAGAGAATACCAGAAGGATGTTTACCTGTGTTTTATTGACTACACAAAGGCATTCGACCATGTGGATCATAACAAACTATGGATAACAGTGTGAAGAATGGGAATTCCAGAACACTTAATTGTGCGCATGAGGAACCTTTACATAGCTCAAGAGGCAGTTGTTCAGACAGAACAAGGGAATACTGATTGGTTTAAAGTCAGGAAAGGTGTGCGTCAGGGTTGTATTCTTTCACCATACCTATTTAATCTGTATGCCGAACAAATAATCTGAGAAGCTGGACTATATGAAGAAGAATGGGGCATCAGGATTGGAGGAAGACTCATTAACAACGTGTGTTATGCAGATGACACAACCTTGCTTGCTGAAAGTAAAGAGGACTTGAAGCATTTACTAATGAAGATCAAAGACCATAGCTTTCAGTATGGATTACACCTCAACATAAAGAAAACAAAAATTCTCACAACTGGACCAATGAGCAACATCATGATAAACGGAGAAAAGATTGAAGTTGTCAAGGATTTCATTTTACTTGGATCCACAATCAATAGCCATGGAAGCAGCAGTCAGGAAATCAAAAGACGCATTGCATCGGGCAAATATGCTGCAAAGGACCTCTTCAAAGTGTTGAAGAGCAAAGACGTCACCCTGAAGACTAAGGTGCGCCTGACCCAGCCATGGTATCTTCAATCACATCATATGCGTGTGAAAGCTGGACAATGAATAAGGAAGACCGAAGAAGAGTTGACGCCTTTGAATTGTGGTGTTGGCGAAGAATATTGAATATACCATGGACTGCCAAAAGAAGAAACAAATGTGTCTTGGAAGAAGTGCGGTCAGAATGCTCCTTAGAGGCAAGGATGGCAAGACTGCATCTTACATACTTTGGACATGTTGTCAGGAGGCATCAGTCTCTGGAGAAGAACATCATGCTTGGCAGAGTACAGGGTCAGTGGAAAAGAGGAAGACCCTCAACAAGGTGGATTGACACAGTGCCTGCAACAATGAGCTCAAGCATATCAACGATTGTAAGGATGGCGCAGGACCAGGCAGTGTTTCGTTCTGTTGTGCATAGGGTCGCTATGAGTCAGAATTGACTCGACGGCACCTAACAACAACAACAAATATAAGGAGCCCTGGTTGTACAATGGTTAAGCACTTAACCTTGTATCCTGCAAGCTTGCTGAACTCGCTTATGAATTCTCGTAGCATTATTACAGGTTCATTGGAGTTTTCTCTGTAGATAATTGGGTTGTCTGTGAACAGAGATGGTTTATTCTGTTCCAATCTGTGTGCCTTTTATTCCTTCTTCTTGCCTTAAAGCAGGGTCTAGGAATTTCAGTGTGGTAGGAGTATTATCATGGCCTTGTACTTGACCTTGTTGTTGTTGTTGGGTGCTGTCGACTCAGCTCTGACTCACAGCGACCCTGTGTACAACAGAACAAGACACTGCCTGGTCCTGTGCCATCATCACAATCGTTGCTGTCTGAGCTCATTATTTGAGCCATTGTGTCAATCCATCTTGTTGCGTGTCTTCCTCTTTTTCACTGACCCTCTACTTTGCCAAGCATGATATCTTCCTCCAGAAACTGGTCCCTCCTGATAACATGTCCAGAATATGGGAGATGAAGTCTCGCCACCCTCACTTCTACAGAGCATTCTGATTGTACTTCTTTCAAGACATATTTGTTCGTTCTTTTGGCAGTCCATGGTATATTCAGTATTCTTTGCCAAAACCAGAATTTAAAGGCATCAATTCTTCTTTGGCCTTCTTTATTCATTATCCACCTTTCATATGCATATGAGTCTGCTGAAAATGCCATGGCTTGGGTCAGGCGCACCTTAGTCCTCAAAGTGACATCTTTACTTTTCAACACTCTAAAGAGGTCTTTTTTTTTTAATTGTACTTTAGATGAAGGCTTACAGAACAAAGTAGCTTCTCATTAAACAGTTAGTACACATGTTGTTTTATGATCTTGGTCAACAACCCCACGGCATGTCAACACTCTCCCTTCTCGACCTTGGGTTCCCTATGACCAGCTTTCCTGTCCCCTCCTGCCTTCTAGTCTTTGTCGCTGGGCTGGTACCCCCCTTTAGTCTCATTTTGTTTTATAGGCCTGTCTAATCTTTGGCTGAAGGGCGAACCTCTGGAGTGACTTTATTACTGAGCTAAAAGGATGTCCAAGGCCATACTCTTGGGCTTTCTCCAGTCTCCAGTAAGTCTGGGTTTTTTTTTGTGAGTTAGAATTTTGTTTTACGTTTATCTCCAGCTGTGTCCGGGACCCTCTATTGTGATCTCTGTCAGAGCAGTCAGTGGTGGTAGCCAGCCACCATCTAGTCGTATTGGACCCAGTCTGGTGGGGGCTGTGGTAGTTGTGGTTCTTTAGTCCTTTGTACTAATCTTTCCCTTGTGTCTTTAGTTTTTTTCATTCTCCCTTGCTCCCAAGGGGAGAGACCAGTGGAGTATCTTAGATAGCTGCTCACAAGCTTTTAAGACCCCAGATGCTACTCAGCAGAGTAGAATGTAGAACACTTTTAAGCAGGTCTTTTACAGCAGATTTGACTAAAGCAATATGTCCTTTGATTTCCTGACTGCTGCTTCCATGGGTGTTGATTATGGATCCAAGTAAAGTGAAATCCTTGACAACTTCACTCTTTTCTCCATTTATCATGATGTTGCTTATTGGTCCAGTTATGAGGATTTTTGTTTTGTCTGTGTTGAGGTGTAATCCATACTGAAGGCTGTGGTCTTTGATCTTCATCAGTAAGTGCTTCAAGTCCGCTTCACTTCCAGCAAGCAAGGTTGTGTCATCTTCATATTGCAGATTGTTAATGAGTCTTCCACCAATCCTGATGCCACATTCTTGATCTAGTCCAGCTTCTCGGATCATTTACTCAGCATATAGATTGCATAGTATGGTGAAAGGATACAACCCTGGTGCACATCTTTCCTGACTTTAAACCACGCTGTATCTCCTTGTTCTGTTTAAATGACTGCCTCTTGATCTATGTACAGATTCCTCCTGAGCACAGTTAAGTGTTCTGGAATTCCCATTCTTCACAATGTTATCCATACTCTGTTACGGTCTTCACATGCTCAGCTTCGGGGGGAGCATTCAGTCGTTCAACATGAGCTGTGTTATCAGCTATAGATTTTATGGAGACTCCCTCTGTCAGGTTGAGGAAGCTCTCTTCTAATTCTCGTTTCCTGAAAGTTTTCATCTTGAATCAGTACTGAATTTTGTGAAGTGCTTTTTCTGGGTCTGTTGAGGTGATCATACTGTTTTTCTTCAGTCTGTTGATATGCTAAATTACACTGATTGGTTTTCAAATGTTAATCCAGCCCAGCGTTCCTGGAATAAATCCCACTTGATCACAAGGTATTATCTTTTTTATGTATCATTGGATTTCATTCGCTAGCATTTTGTGAGGATTCTTTTGTCTGTGCTTTTGAAGTTATTGGTCTATAGGTTTCTTTTCTTGTAGTGTCTTTGCCTGGTTTTGGTATCAGGATAATGCTGCCCTCATAAACTGAGTTGGGAAGTTTCCTTTGTCTTCTGTTTTCTTGAAGAGTTCGTATAGAACTGGTATCATTTCTTCTTTCAAAGTTTGGTAGAGTTTACCCATGAAACATCTTTAATTTTTACTATCTCTTTTAGTTCGATAGAATACATCTCCCTTAAAAACTTCATGAGCTTCCCTTTCTGTCAAGTGTAGGTTCTTCCATTAGACAAAAGCCTTGTGCACAGTGGTCTTAGAGACAGGCCTGTCTATACTTCAGGTAGTGGGTCAGGGTAGAACAGCTGTGCTTATTAGAAGCTCTTTCTCTAGTTAAGAGGGCTGAGCACACTTACATCTTGCCTAGGTCTTAACCGTGGGTCTGATAGCCACACTCTTGATTGCTCTTGAAACTGAGGCCATTTATTACTTTGAGAAACTTTTGCTGGCTGCACAGACTGTCTTGAGCCCTCTATATTTCCTTTAAATTTGTTTTCGTCGTTATTGTGACTTACGGACACTCCATGCGTTACAGAGTAGAACTGCTCCGTAGGGTTTTCCTGGCCGCAGTATTTATGGAAGCAGATCACCAGGCCTGTTTTTTTCCATAGTGCCACAGGGTAGGTTTGAATTGCCAACGTTTTAGTTACTAGCCAAATGCAAACTATTTGTGCCACCAGATATCTTTGAACACTTTCTCTTTTAATTCATTTCTCTTGCAATACCTCATCTATGCTGCTTAAAGTATTCAGTTTGCACTTTCAACATCTGCCTGGAAGTCCTGTTGGGTCCATAGTCTTCATCTCCATGTTCCTGCCATGGAGGCTTCACCGTGGTATGACCTGGTGGCATCTTTCTCCAGTATTCAGTGGTCTCCTTGGTGGTCTTTGGCCTCTGCTAATGGCCTCCTGGTCCCACAACCAGCGCTACAGGTTCTGGTTTTGTTATAGCCATACCCTCCTTCTAGGCACAATTCCTGTGTCTGTATTGATTTCTGCTTCACATATCAACCCAGCTTTGTGTCTTGTCAACAACAGTGGTTTGCTCTCAGGGTTCTCTCTGTTACTCCTGGAGAGAGTTCGCACACAGGTTAGGTGGAAGTGTGGTTCTGTTACTGTCTTTGGAAATGAAATACCGTGGAAGTGGGTGTGTGTGGGCGGTCTGTTGACAGTGGGGGGCACACTGTGAGCCATCTCCTAGAACCCCCTTTCCTAAATGGTTCCAAGCTAGAGTTGGCCAGAGGAAGAATTGAGTGCCCTTTGGGAGGTGGAGGCGGGTGCCAAGGGAACACTGGAGGAGCCTGTGGGACACTGTTCGGTGGACGGCTGAGCTGTGAGTGGCCAGTGCATCCGCGGGGTCTGGAAGCTGCTATGTAGCTTCCCTCTGATCTGCAGCCAGGTGTGGGCGTACCTGAGCCATGGTCATCGGGGGAATAGCACAGCACAGGGGAACAAGGGCAGGATGCTCATGTCTGCAGCCCGGGCCCAGAGCCCTGCAGTCATCATGCTATTGGACCTCTGTCCCCACCTTGCACCCACCCTATCCTGCGCCCACCCCACCCTGCCCCACCCCACACCGCTCCCTGCCCTTACCCCTTGTCCACGCCACACCTCACCCCCCTGCTGGCCAGCTCAGCCCAGGGGGAAAGAGGGAGATCTGGAAGCATTGGCCCAGCTTCACCAAGCTCGTGGCAGGGTGACCCGTGCCCTGTCTGACATTTGGGGTCCCGCCAGCCCTCAAGGACTCCCTCCAGATGGGCCCAGGCGGCAACATGGAGGTGGTCTGTCTGTGTGTGGGTGTCCTGGTGGAGAGAAGGGCATTGGGCAGTTCTGTCAGTATGGCACTTAGAGATCCCATCTGGAGGCCCCTCCTCCATGCACACACCGAAAAAGAACCCAAACCCATTGCCATTGAGTCGTTTCTGACTCATAGCAACCCTATAGACAGAGTAGAACTGCCCCATAGGGTTTCCAAGGACTGGCTGGTGGATTCAAATGGCCAACCTTTTGGTTAGCAGTCGAGCTGTTAACCACTGCGCCACCAGGGTTCTCCCCCAGCAAACACACACAGCAGGGGTAAAATATTAAACACAACCTCCCGCGGGCCAGAATCAGGCCAGAACCACGTGTGCTGGACAGTGGAAGAAGTGGGCCTGCAGTGGTTCCAAGGCCATTGGGACAAATGGGTTGGGTGCACCCAGTGCCGACCAGGGGGGCACTGGGTGGCTTCCTGACTCTGCACTGCACTCTTCGACATGTTCTGGGTAGAGACTTCCCCTGGCAGTGTGGGGACCTCGCCATCCTGGAGGGGTTGGTGTCAGCTCCTTTGCAAACAAAGTGACTGATGACTGGGGAAGGAGCCCCTGACAGGAGGGCAGAGCCCACCACCACCAAGGCCTAGGTGTGGGGCCACCAGAAGCTTCTGAGGGGTTAGGGCACTTGAGTGGACCTGCAGCTTTGAGGCACCAGCGTGGGGTCTCCACCCCAGAGCAGCAGCAGCCACTGAGTGCCTGACACACTGCCCTGCAGGTGCTGTCCCTGGACACGAACATCACAAACCAGGTGAACAAGCTGCGCCGGGACCTGCTGCGCCTGGTGGGTGTCGGCGAGTTCTCACCAGAGGCACAGTTCCGAGACCCCTGCCGCTCGCACGTGCTCTCAGAGGTCATCTGCCACAGCTGCAATTTCTGCCGGGACTTGGACCTGTGCAAAGACTCCGCATTCTCCCAGGTGGGCCCCGGTGACCCACTATGCAGGCCATGCCTGCCAGGCCCTGCCTAAGCCATGAGTATGGGGGAGGGGGCGTGCAGTCAGTGGTGGTCCTATCCTGTGAGTATAGGAGAGGGGCCATGTGGGGCCCAGGCCGCCCCTGTCCCTGTGAGTGTGGGAAAGGGGCGGTCCCATCTTGAGAGTGTGTTAGAGGAGACATGTGGTCGGCAGCGGCCCTGGAACTGGTCCCTCCTGGCGATGGGCCCCCCACCGTCACACCAGCACTTCCTGTAGACCTGGACTGGGCCGGTAGGGCAGGAGGCCTAGACAAGGGGTCACCTGTCCCTCCTCTGCCAGGACGGGGCAGTCCTTCCTCAGTGGCTCTGTTCCAACTGTGAGGTGCCCTACGACTCCACCGTCATTGAGGCAGCCCTGGTGGACGCACTGCAGAAGAAGCTGATGGCCTTCACGCTGCAGGACCTGGTGAGGATGTGTATACACTGGGGTGCATGGCTGCAGAGCCAGTCCACCCAGAGGGAGGGTGTCTGCACAAGTGACCGTGCTCAGCAGCGGCCACATGAAGTTGTGTGAAACATCCGTGTATGTGTCTGGGCACGTGTGTGCATGCATGTTTGTCTACATGTGTCTTGAGCACCTGTGTGTGTCTCTGTGTATGTGCATGTGTGGGCATACCTGCACACGTGTGTACGTGGGTATATACGTGTGCGTGTTTGGGACAGTATACATGGCTGTCGTTGGGCTTTTCAAAGCGCTTCGATGCAGTCTTGAGCTTGTGGGCCATCCGTGGCCCCTGCGCTCCCCACACTGGCTGTGAGGGTCTGGGTGCACGTGCTGAGCTCGAGCGCCGTGGGCCCAGTGTCCTGACTAGCTCCTATCTCAGGTCTGCCTGAAGTGTGGTGGCGTCAAGGAGACCCACATGCCTGTCCACTGCAGCTGTGCAGGCGACTTCGCCCTCACCGTCCATACCAAGGTGGGCAATGCTCTGTCCCCGCCTCCCTTGAGCCTCGGCCTCTCCTGTCTAGGGCTCAGGGCTTACTTCAGCGTTTACTCCTACAGGCCTTCCTGGAGCAGATCAGAATTTTCCGGAACATTGCCCAGCACTTCAGCATGTCTTACCTGCTGGAGATTCTGGAGTGGCTGCTGCAGGAGACCCCTCCACCAGGCCACTAGCCAGCTGTCAGGGCTCTGCTCGGCAGCCTGTGCCGGCATGGTCTGGTCCAGATGTAGCTGTTCTGGGTGGGTGGGCTAGGCTCGTGGGTATTTTGGGGAGTACCTAAGGGCCGTCCACTTCCTCGGAGCAGCCTGAGCAGAGGCGGCCTGTCCCCCTCAGGGCCGCTGAGTGCCCTAAGTCCACTGTGGGGCGAATTGATGTCAGCCAGGCTGTGGCCCTGGGGCAGTCACCTCTGGGAGGTCACAGTGGCCCTGGTGGAAGTCAGTGTGGTCCCCAGGAAGGTCACCATGGTCCTGGGGGCCTCACCTCCCCTTGAATAAAGAACTGTGCCTTTTCTTGCTGTCTGCACCTTCTTAGGGTGGGGGTTGCACTGAAGAATGTCATTTATGGGGGCCAACCCTTCCCTGCTCTGCCTCCTGAGGCTTTCACTCTGGGTATCCTGTACTGGGTGCCCTGAGCTTGGGGTCTGGGTGAGGTGGGCTGGAGCCCAGCAGCCAGAGGGACTGTGTGGTGGGAGGGCCTGGGCTGGGGCAGAGCGAGCATAACTGGGTCTTGCTGCTCACACAGGCTTCAAGTCCCTTGTCACAGTGATAGATGAGACAGCCTGATATCCCCCGGGAGCCCAGGGGGATGCTGGTCACGCCTGCTGTGCTGTGGAGTGGGACCGGAGAGGTATGTCCCCATCACACATGGCCTCATCTACATGGGCAGGGGCCATTCAAGGGGGTGGTCTCACCAGGGGCCTTTGTGCGTTTCTCACCAACTAGGCCTGTGTATTTTGTGTCAAGGCCCCAGATGCTGGTCCCTCCCCTTTGTCAGCTAGGACTGCGGGCGCCTGTCTGTGCCACTTTGTGCTGTCGGGGTTGCGGGGGGGCTCCTGCCTCCCAGCGCCCTGTGAGGCTCAGTTCAGGCACCTCAGGGACTTGCACTCCCTCAGCCCTGCACCACTGCTGGGAGAGTCAGGCCAGCTCTGCATCTGGTTTTCAGTTAAGTGTGGGTGGGCCTCATCCTCTTCTGCCTTGGACAGGGACCAACGGGAAGCAGAAAAACAAGCTTTGGCCAAATTCAGGAGGCAGCAGACAGATATTAGATGTGAATTATCTTGTAGGCTCATGAAGGATGCTGCCTCATGGGGCCTGGGCCACCGCGGAGTGGTCTGTGAGGGGCAGTGCCTGCGTGTGGCCCCAAGTACTGCCTGAGAGGCCGCCCAGTGGCACTGCTCCACCCTGGGGCTGCCCCTTCCCTGAGCTCTTCCTGGCCACCAACTTTCCTACAATGTTTGCTGTTACTTTACTGTTGTGTATTTGTGTGGGGAGCCTCGTCTCTGGAGAAGCGGAGAATAAATGACTGTCGGGCCCCCGCAGCCCTGCTGCCACCCCTGCCCAGGAAACCTGAGGCTCCTGCAGGTAGACAGGCCAGCATCAGCCGAGCGCTGAGGCCACTAGAGTGGAATCAAATCAAATTAGGACTGCTGGGAGGGTGGGGCAGGCACAGGGAGCAGGCTAACGAGGTTTCCTGGAAGGGAGCCGCTGCCAGTCAAGGAGGGCTGCGATGGAATGTGATCTGTCCAGGGGACTGTACCAGCAGGCCCATCATGCAGGACCAGGGGCCCCACTGCACAGGATCAGGGTCGCCGGAGCCATGTGCCAGGGCCAGCTAGCTTAGGCTGGTGGCTTCCCTGGGTCCTGCAGACGGGGCTTCACTCATTCTGCTGTGACTAGCTCTGCTCAGGCATCTGAGGCCGCAGAGAGGCCGAAACCCGAGCCTGGCTTGGCTCTTGACTGCATCAAGGGCTTGACTGGAAAAGCCAGTTCCTCCAAAACTAAAGCTGGACATCTTGTGAGCCAAAGGCACTGGAGGTCACCCACTCTGGTGACCTGCGACACCGTATCCAAGGATGGAGGAGCCAGCTGGCTTGGCTCTGCTGGGGCAGAGTAAATAGCTGTCAGCTGAAGAGAAGTGTTTGGGCTCATCCTGAGCAGGAGCAGGACTAACCTCTGACCCCTTGGTTCCCAGTGACCACCAGAGAATGTCATGTGGGACGTGAACTCAGGAGGGTCCGCCTGGTCTGGACCCACTGCCTCATTTCAGTGGTCCTCGGGGGGTGGCTGCACTCAGCACAGCGCCCTGCTCAGCCAGGCTCGCTCAGTGCAGGGGAGGACCCAGAGCCAAATTCCATCCCCTGGGTAGGCCGGGACGGGCAGGCGCCAGCTTGAGAGGCTGGGATGTAACGACCCTTCCCGCAGCATCCGAGGGTGTTGTAACAAGATTACACTGGCCTGATCCAGTCAGCGCCAGCCCCCAAGCTCCAGCTCCTTCCTGAGCCTTCCTCCGCCCCTTACCCGTTGCCTCAGCCCCACTGGCCCCTACCAAGCTGTGGTTTGAATAGAGTTCTGAGTGTGGGCCATGGGACCCAGCTTTGTTTTCCACATCCCACCCTCATCCCTCCCTGTTCTCAGCAGTTCACTCCATTCTTCCTCCCCACGTTGGAGGACAGGCTATGGGTCTGGGGCGCCTCCTGCAGAAGCAACAGGGCTGGGATGACTAGGGGCAGCGCCACGTGGTCTCAGTGCCCCCAGCCTCGGCCCCTCACTGCCACTGGTCCCCCTGGTCAGATGGACACAGATGTGGTGATAAGCTGACTGTACACGTGCACCCAGGCTGACCCCCACCCACATGACGGTACTGGCACTTGTGCATTGTCCCCCCAAGATAACGAGGCTGATGGTCTGATCACAAGTTTAATGAACTTTGGGTGTGCTGTGACCTCCTGGCTACAAGGTTCATGAAGGGTCTAAGCAGACAGGCTGTGAAGCTATGAATGGAGCGGGGTGGGATCCTCCCCCTTGCGTAGGAGCAGGGGCAGCCCTCAGCTCAGCTCCAAGGGGCGGGGGTCCTGGGGCTGTGTGAGAGGGAGCAGGGTGGGTGCAGAGCTCTGCAGGGAGGGGTCAGTGGGGAGAGGATGGCAGGAACTTGCCTCTCCCCACTAGAGACCCGCCCAGGTGGAGGGCTGGAGCAAGGCCCTCCCACAGAGGGGCCTTAGGGTCCTGGTGTTGATGGGTGGGTAGCAGTCATGGTGCATGGCAAGGCCCAGCCGTTGGTGCTGGGGTCCCTGGCTGTGACGGGGGAGCGGGGCTCCATCTCTGGAGCCGAGACTTGAGGGGGCCAGCCTTCACAGGGCCCAGGTCTGTGGCGCAGCATGCTGGCAAGGTGGTGTGTCGTTGGCTCAGAGTTGAGCCAGACCTTTCTGGTCTGTGGGCACGGAGTCCTGCTGGGGAGGCTCGGAGGTGGAAAGGCCTTGTCCCACAGTCGGGTCAGGACCGTCCACCATCTGCTCAGGCCGGGCAGAGAGGCAGTATGGGCTGGCCGGTCCTGGGGGAGGGCATGGGGGAGGGGCCTGGCCCAGAACTAGGGCTAGGGTCACAGGCCAGCTCGCCTGGGCCTGCCTCGGAGCACACACCTTGTCAAACTTCTTGTGGCTGTAGACCTTGTTCTTGTTCATGAACGTGAGCAGGATCCAGTCACACAGGAAGGAGCCCTGGGCCGGCAGAGACCCATGCTCAGGGTCTGACCGACCCCCACCCACCCTGGCCCCAGGGGTCCTTACCACCCCAATCGACGTCAGCGCCGTGGCCACGTTGATGATGGTGGGGATCAGGCTGAACTTTCCTGCCTGGGAGAACCACCCATAAGAATCTAGCATCCGGCCCTGGCTGGCCTCCAGCTGGTCACTCAGGCTGTGTGCGTGTGTCAGTGAGTGTGGGGTGCAGCCAGGCCCTGCCTACCTGTCCGTGCACGATTACATCGATGCGGATCCCGTAGGCCTTGGTGAGCGTGCGGACAGTGGTGCCGTTCACCTTGTAGTACTTGGCAAACCTGATGGAAAGACCTGGAAACAGTCAGGAGGCCGTGGCGCCTGTGCCCGCCCTCCAGACCTGTGGGGAGTGCCGTGGGTAGGTGGGCTGCTGGGCGATCCTCCTGGGAGGGGCCACCTTTGAGCTGCCACAGCTGGGCAGCTGAGCCCATTTGCCTCACGGCTGAGGGCACCTGAAGTTGTAGCCTGAGGAGGCAGGGACATGCTTGGGGTCGAGCCGCCGGAAGGAGTACTTGGGGTTGCACTGGGATGCAGACAGGTCCAGGTCACAGTGCCAGTTGATGATGACCCCGATGACTCCGCCCTGCAGAGGAGGGAGCCAGGGTCTAGGTCTGGGGTGGACACTTGGCCCACAAGCCCTCCAAGGGCACAAAGTGGCTTGTGGGAGTGGGGGACAGCACAGGTCTAGACGCAAGGGAGCGTGAGGGGACGCTGGCTGCTGGCTGGGAGTGCCAGGTGTAAATAATTCAGCAGGTGCCACCCACGTCCAAGTGGTTCAGGCTGATTGTGTTTCTCTCCTCTGCCCCAGCGGGGCCAGACTGGCCAGGGCTGAAAGGGGCCTTTTCTGCTGTAACAGAGCCTGCCCTCCCCGGCCGAGCCACTGAAATGAGCCTGGGCGCCCTGCCCACCCACTTGCCTTGTGTGCCAGCTCTGTGAAGTTCTCCCCAGCCTGCTCTACGATGAAGCCCAACTTGAAGATGGGGCAGTAGAGGTTGGAAACCTCATCAAAGGTGCAGTGCCTTAGGTAGTCATCCTTCTTGCTGGCAATGTTGCTCCTGAGAAGTGGACCGGGAGGGGTGGGGGGTGGGCAGATGGCAGGAGCCACGTACAAGGTCAGACTGTGAGGGAGGTGCCCCAGCACCCATCCCCAAACATGCATTTCCAGTAAGCAGTGTCCCTCAGCAGCCCCCCAAACTGGCTGCTCCCCGGGAACCATGGCTCTTACTTGGAGAACTGGAACTTGGGGTAGTGGATACTGTTCTTGATGAGGACGGTGAAGTTAGGGGCCATCTTGCCCAGGAATTGGCTGCAGACACGGACAGCCTGTGTTCAGTCGCTCTCACCCAGTACAGGCCCCTCTGGTCACCGGCCCTGCCCGAGGCTGGTCTGGATGGCCAGGGGGCAGAGAGAGAAGCATCTCTGTCCCTACAGACAGCTGTGGCGTCAAGGATCGGGGGCTGCACACCTGACAGAGGCTCCATCCTCCACCGGGCACCAGCCAGAAACCTCACATGTCTTTGAGGATCCATAGTAATAGGGCACGCAGCGCCCGGTCCGCAGCCCTGCGGCAGACACCACAAGTGGTGACCACAGGACGCTCCCGCTGCCCCACCCCAGGTGACACCCACTGACCGTTCCCCAGCATGTCCAGCTCCCCGGCCACGCAGTCCTTGTCTGAGTTGCAGCTGGAGTTGCTGACCCTTATGCTCTGGGGGGAGAGGGGCTAGTTCGGCCTCCAATCCTACAGGCTCCCCTTCCCTCCCCTGGGCTGCCCCTCCAGGCCTCACCCTCACCTCAGGGCAGGTTCCCAGGGCCTGGGAGGGGGTGACCTCAATCCGTGTGATGATGCTGAACACGCTGCCCCCCTGGTCAGAGAGAGGGGACATCCGTGGAGCACAGCCCTGGTGCCTGCAGTGCCCACCCTCAGGTCGACCGGCTGGGTGAGGACAAAGGTGTCCCGGAGGCCTGGGGTGGGATGGCCGTACCTCGGGGGGCCTGACATACTCCTCCACGTCCCACACTTTGTGCTCCGAAGTGCTGATGCCCTTGACCTTGGTGATGATGGAGCTCTCTGGGCCCGACTCAGTGTCCTGGTAGCTCTTCTGCACAATGAACACGTACCTGTGGGAACGGGGCAGGGTGAGGCTCCAGGAACTCAGACCCACGACCCAGCCCACGGACTAGGGATTCAGACCCAGGAGTCCGGAGCCAGTCCCCGGGACCCCGTTTTCCACCCAGGTCAGCTGGGCTTGGCGCCCACGGCTGCGTCACCGCCCGTGGAGCCCCCGCTCGCCCGGGGTGGAGCCCCCGCTCGCCCGGGGAGCCGCCCCCGCGTCCGCACCACACGAAGTAGAGCAGGATGAGCAGCTGCACCGCGCGGTAGACGACGCCCAGGTGCCGGTTCTTCACCACGATCACCTTGGGCGTCTCGTAGTCCCAGAACGCCGACCAGCAGCCCCGGGCCAGGCGCCGCGCCGCGCCCGTGCGCGCAGGGGGCTCCGGCTCCGCGGAGGCCATGGCGGCCCCTGTGCGCCCCGCGCCCCGCGCTCCGCCCCGCGCCCTCGGCTGGCGCTGGCTCCGCCCCGAGCGCTCGGACCGCCCCGGCTCCGTCTGCGCCCCGGACCCGCCCGGCCACTCCCGACCCGGAGCGCGTGGCAGGTGTGCCCAGGTGTGCCGCCCTCCCTCACCAGCCCCCCAGCAGCCCAGGTCGCCGCCGGCCGAGGAACTGACATCCACTGGAATGGGAACTAGTTTTTAAAAACCGGCAAGAAGAAACGGAGGAGCAGCCCGGGGCCTCCTGGCATCTCCACGTGGATGCTAAGGGCACCACACACTTAAATCCGAAGTGGACCCTGGAGTCCCGCCCCGAATTTTCTCGTGTCAGTAAAGGCATCGCCAGCCACCCAGCGGTTCAGGACAGAAACCGTGAGTCCTTTCTTTGCCCAAAAGTGCGCTTGGTTTACTACGGATGCGGGTCCAAGCCGTCCAGTTCCCCATTCCTCCATCCACCTATCCCAGGCCCTGGTCACTGCTCCCGGAGTTGTTGCAACGGCTTCAAACTCCGGGCTTTTATCCATTCCCAATCTTTTTTTTTTTTTCCTCAGAAACCAAAGTTTAAAAATGTTTTTTATCCCCATTCCCACCCACATCATTTTGAAGCTCGTCCCAGAAGTCTTACTACTTCCCTGAAGCACTGAGGCACCATCGCGGGGTCTGCTGTGCAAAGCCCTGAATAGAGGGGTGCGGGTGAGGCTGCCAGCAGGGGCCCTGCCAGACCCGCATGATCCTCCCGTGACCCCCACTGTTAGTACTGGAGACCCCAGTGACCCTTCCTGACTCTCAGCATGGCTCCTGTGAGGACACCCAGGGGGCTCAGAGGTCCTGGTCTTTGGATTCTCCTGAGGAAGCAGCCCATGGTCAGGGAGGCCTCACCTCCACCCTGATCATCCCAGTGGGCCTGGAGGGCCACCCTGCCCGTGGGCCCCATGGAAGCCAGGAGCCAAGGGGTACTGCTGCTGGTGGGGAGGGTGCCCCCCGGGCCTGGCAGGGCCGTGGCCAGCCAGCTTGTTCACTGTGCTTGCAAGATCAGAAGATCTGGGACCTGCCACTGGTCCGACCACGCTGACCGCTGCCGCAAGGGGGGAGCCCAGGCTGCACATCCAGCGACGGTGACCTGTTAACAGCTCCGGGAGGAGCTTCAGCAAAGAGGCAACGAGCACCTGCAGTGGGAAGCAGTGGGGGCACTGAAACCTCCTGGGTCTACAAACATGACTTGTGTTTATCTCTGAAAGAGGGAATAACCAGTAAAAAAACAAAAAAGCGGTTGTCACTGCCATCTCATGGTGACTGCATGTGTGTCCGAGTAGAACTGTGCTCCACAGGGTTTTCAGGGGCTGAGTTTTTGGACGTAGGTCTCCAGGTCCTTCTTTTGAGGTACCTCTGAGTGGGCTCGAAACTCCAACCTTTTGGTGAGTAGCCAAGCACGTTAACTGATCACACCACCCCGGGATTCCAGTACTGATTGCCGAAATCCAAACAGTAGTCCCACAAACCAAGTGGCAGGTGTGTCACATGGCTCCACGAAGAATCCGCCATGGGAATCAGATCCAAGAGGCTGAATCACAGGGGTTTGACCAGAGAAAACAAAATACGTGAAGTAACAAATTCGAGGAAAGCTTTTCTGATTTAAAGAAAGACCCATGTCTTTGGACTGATACAATTTTATGTGTCCCAAGCAGGATAACTTAAAAGAAAAAGAAGACGACAAACACCTAAAGCCACCTGGGTGAACCATCTGAATTCCAGGGATAGAGAGAAACACCAACAGGGGCCATGTCCACACTGCAGGTGGCGCCCCTGAGGAGACGGTCGCTGAGGACGAGTCCTGGAAAGCCCAGCCTTGTGGAGACAGTGGCACCTGCCATAGTGCAAAGATGAATGGGTGACAGCACTAGACGGATGGGAGAGGAGAGAGCTCCCAGCAGAGGAAAGAGAAGGAGAGCAGAGCCTGGGGTGTGGGCAGCGGTGTGTGTGAGTTTTCTCTCAGGATATACGAAGTATCTCTCATTGTTTCTCGGAAGAAGAGGTGTGCCATGTGATCTCAGGTTTGTCAAGAGTGTAATGACTTGTTGTTTGAGACGCGTGCTCTTCCCTGGGTTGTTAGGAATATACCTCAGATGACAAAGGAGTTAAGGGGTTTCCTTTGGAAGATTGCTTTGAGTTGTGAGTCCAACTTCTTAGAAGATAGCACTCTAAAGCCTCTCAGATTCAGTGAAGAGCCCATTTTTGATCATTTTCAAGAGACCACAAAGTGCTTATAAAGTCTTAAGGCCTCCTGGGAGGAAAATGAACAAAGCAAATAGCAACTCTGAATGCAGACTCTCCGGGCCAGGAGGGATGAGGGGCTCCCCCACAGGACGTCTGTAGTGACAGCCACCCTGCCTTGCTCTGCTCAGCGACTCCAGCTGCCAGCACCCCAGGCTCTCCTCTTCCCTCTGCCAGGAACTCTCTCCCCTCCCGTCCATCCCCTGTTGGCCACTCCTCTTTCAGTGCAGCCGGTGCCCCTGTCTCCATAAAGCCAGTCTGGCCTCCTTGCTAACCTAGGTCTTGCTTCCCTGCAGCCTCCTAGTACCTCCTGTGGGTGTCTGTCACACTCCCCACAATTTGTTTATAGGTCCGTTTCCCCAACTAGATCAAAAATTCCTAATTGACAAGGGGGCACAATTAGAGAATAATTTTGGGGGGATTTGTCACGTCTTTGGCATCAGTATTTTACTCAGCAGATTGAGATACTGCGAAATCAAACCTGAAGTTGATGTCTGGGAGGAGATGCTTCCCAGAGAACGTGCAGCACACAGTAGCCATTGAAGAGATGTCTAGTGAATGAACAGCTGTGTGTGTGCAGATGAACGCAGACCGCCCAGATGAGACCAAGCGGAAGCTCCTCATTCGGAACTTGGTCTAGCAGAGGGCCAGCCCCATTACCATGTTTGGCAGAGACCCACGGGTGGGCAGGGGGCTGGGAAGGCTTCCAGTGAGTAAAGGGATGCTTCAGATGTGCCCTGCTAGAGACTGGAGGTGTGGGGACCATATTTGGCTTTCTCTGCAGGTCTTGCATTAGAAGCAGGGGCAAAAAAGAAGGCAACTGGCAGCTATGAGCCAGGTCCAGGCCACTGTGGATGGCTGCCAGGCCATGGGTCAGAGTCCTGTTGTCATACGTCATCTGGCTGAGGTCCATTTGTACATTCAGTTCTCATGGGGAGTGATCAAAGACTTTCTCATGGGGATGAACACAGAACAGGTAGAATAAAGGAAGCCGCCTTTAGAAGGAAGAGGCTCGGCTGGAGATGAACCTCACTGACGCTGTTTTGCCTTGGGCGACTTGTGGGCCTCAGGCCTGTTGAGTCTGTGCTTTGGGGGTTGGCGTCTTTTCTGAGAGCAGCAGCCTTAGGAGCCGCTCTCACGTCTATCCAGAGGAGCAGGTGGGACCTGGGACAAATAGATAGGACCACTGGAACATACACAGGTATTAACTGTTAGGGGGGCTCTTTGCAAAGGAAATCTGATCTCCTGCATCTGCTTGAGTTTTTGGTTTTTCTGGGTGTAAGTATGCAGGAGGCCCCCAGGGAGGGCTGGGGGACCAGCAGCCCTGGCTTGAACCTGAGCTCTGCCTTTCACCAGGGGCGCCCGATGCGGGGGGTAACATCACCTTATCTCATTGGTACCAGGAGGTTAAACCTCAGCTTCCTGTTTTGCTGTGAGGATTAAGAGAAATTGGGTGGGTATAGCCCAGCCTGAGGGGTGATGCTCAAAAAGAGGTAACCATGGTCTAGGGGGAGTCCTGTGCAAATGACGAACACGTTTGGCTGCTAACCAAAAGGTTGGAGGCTCGAGTCCACCCAGATGCACCTTGGAAGAAAGTTTTACTTTGAAAAAACTGGCCACTGAAAACCCCTGTGAGTAAAGTTCTTCTCTGACACACATGGGGTAGTCACGAGTCAGGGTCAACTCTCTGGCAACTGGGTTTTTGTTTGTTTGTTTGTTTTTAATCACACACACTGAAATAGGCTTTCAGGTGCATTTTTAAAGGTAAAATTAAAAAGAAGCAATGGCCGTGTACGCTGCCATGTGTAGCAGCCTCCAGCAGCATTTTCTTTCCTCCAAGCCTTTGTCGTTTCTTTGGCAGCAAATCAGAATAGCACCCTGAATCTGCACTGTCATGTTCCTTTTTGAAATTAACAACAATCGTGCACTTACAATGCCATTGTTCCTTATGACCAAACCAAAACCAAAGCCACTGCTGTCGAGTTGATTCCGATTCACAGCGACTTTATATGTTACCTATGAGCTTTGCTTTATTATAGGTGAGTTTCAGTCTATAAAACTATGTTGTTGCTGGGTGCTGTCAAGTTGATTCCGACCCATTGTGACCCTGTGCACAACAGAGCGAACCACTGCCCGGTCCTGCACCATCCTCTCAGTTGTTGCTTGTGCCCACTGTTGCAGCTGCTGTGTTAATTCATCGCATTGAGGGTCTTTCTCTTTTTTGCTGACCCTCTACTTTACCAAGCATGATATCCTTCTTCAGTGACTGATCCCTTCTCATAACATGTCCAAAGTATGTGAGATGAAGTCTCGCCATCCTTGCTTCTAAGGAGCATTCTGGTTGTACTTCTTCCAAGACAGGTTTGTTCGTTCTTCTGGTTGTCCATGTTATATTCAATATTCTTCCCCAACACCATAACTTAAAGGTGTCAATTCTTCTTTGGTCTTCCTTATTCACTGTCCAGCTTTCGAATGCGTATGAGGCGATTAAAAACACTATGGCTTGGGTCAGGCGCACCCTAGTCCTCAAGGTGGTATCTTTGCTTTTCAACACTTTAAAGAGGTCTTTTGCAGCAGATTTGCCCAATGTAGTGTGTCTTTTGATTTCTTGACTGCTGCTTCCATGGCTGTTGATTGTGGATTGAAATAAAATGAAATCCTTGACAACCTCAGTCTTTTCTCCATTCATCGTGATGTTGCTTATTGGCCCAGTTGTGAGGATTTTTGTTTTCTTCATGTTGAAGTGTAATCCATACTGAAGGCTGTGGTCTTTGATCTTCATCAGTAAGTGCTTCATGTCCTCTTGACTTTCAGCAAGCAAGGTTGTGTCATCTGCATAATGCAGGTTGTTAATGACTTTTCCTCCAATCCTGATGCCCCGTTCTTCATATAGTCCATCTTCTTGGATTACTTGCTTAGCATACAGATCGAATAGGCATGGTGAAAGGACACAAGCTTGACGCACACGTTTCCTGACTTTAAACCATGCATATCTCCTTGTTCTGTTTGAACGACTGCCTCTTGATCCATGTATAGATTCCTCATGAGCACGATTAAGTGTTCCGGAATTCCCGTTCTCCGAAATGTAATCCATAATTTGTTATGGTCCACAAGTTGAATGCCTTTGCATAGTCAATAAAACACAGGCGAACATCCAAGTGCAGCAGAGCTGTGAGCCCTGCGACTTGTCATTTTTGTTAAGAACACGGTATGTGACGTTAAGCTCCCTTGTCTTTGCTGAGGTGCTGTGTTGCTCTGTCACTAAGGGGAAGCAGCTCATACAGGCAGAAGGGCAGTGTATGGATTTTTGGGAGGGCACAAAATGAATCTTAGGTAATGACAAGTACAGAGACTGCTCTAGAGAAAACACCACTTCCTGGTGTGCAGACAGCAGCTGGGCTTGTGTGTGCCGCTGTGTGGAGTGTGACGGAGAAAGAAATGAGCCTGGCACCCCTCCATCCCTGTCAAGTCACCCAGCGGTCTGTCCCCAAGACCTGCCTCTCCCCGCCCCCTACACCTGCCAGACCCCAAGCCCCTTAGATTTGTGACTGTATGGCGCTCCCCTCCCACCCCCAACACCACCGTCAGGGCTGGTCAGACCCTCTCCTGGTCTGGGCAGTCTGACTGAGTCAGGTGGGGGGGCCTGGTGTGCCTTTGCTTTGGGCTCAGCTCAGAGGTGCCCCCATGTGCACTTTCTCCGCTATGTTCTCAGGGCCCTCGATGGTGGCCTTGCTCTACGATTGTCCGCCCCTCACCACAGCTAACTCCCTGAGCAGGGGAGGCCTCATGATGGGGGAAGGGCTGGGGAGGCCAAGGCTGCAGAGGTAGGCTGGCCACGGTTGGGGCTGTGCCATTTCAGGAAGCCCAGGGAGGTGGGCGTTTTCCTCTGTTGGTTGCTCTGAATGGCCTGGGAGGCTTAAAGAGCAGAATTCAACTCTGCTTGGCAACACAGTGACCCTGGTAATGAACAGAATTGGTGAGACTTCCCTGGAAATGTCTGAGAACCAAAGGTTCAGACAGGACGTGGAGTCGGGAGCCCCTGTCTCACAGGTGAGGAAACCAAGTCCCAGCAGGTGCAGAGATTTCCTCGGGCCACTCAGCAGACAGGTGCGCCCCAGCACTGAGCCCTGCCCTGACTGGAGGCAGGAAGGACCGGGGCAGAGGGTGGGCGCCACCACTGTGGGCCGCCAGAGGGCGCCAGAGGACGGCCAGCACGTGGGAAATGTCAACGTGGGCGTCGGCGGAGCAGGGGCCAGGGTGGAGGTGTGAGGGGCTGGCCTGCCGGTTCTTTCCACCTGGGGGGAGGCCGCGCTCGCGGACCCCAGCCCTCCCGTTCCCAAGGCGAAACTGTAGGGGATGCGACGCCAGGAGCGAGGCCGGGGGCAGGGCTTCCTTCTGGGGACGGAAATGTTTTAAAACCGACTGGGACGCCTGCACAAGTCTGCAAACACGCTAAGGCTGCTGGGCTGGGCCGTGAGGCGTGTGCACTGTCTCAGCACAGACATGGTCACACCAGAGAAAGACCCGGGCCTCGCAGTTGGCCCCATCGCTGAGATGGCCAGGTGTCACCTGAGTGTGGCTAGGGAGTGCCAGCTGAGAGCTGATGGCCACAGGCCACTCACCCTTCCACTGAGTAGGGGGACAGGAGAGGGCATCAGCCCTGCTGGGCCTGCTCCCCACATGGGAACACAGCGGGGGGGGGCCACTGGAGATGCCCCCACATCCCCTCCCCTGCATGGCTCCAAACGAGGGACCAGGAGAGATGGAGGGTGTTCGGGTGTGCTGGGCTGAGGCGGGATTGTGAGGGCAGTGGCTCCAAGAACATGTGCCTTCCTGGGAGGGGGCCCAGGAAGGTGAGCGGGAGCACAGGCTGCAGCCCGCCGGGGCTCCTCATCGCGCGGGCGGGTGCTGCCTAGACGGAGCCACTGGCTCAATGCAAAGCATTCAATGCCCTGGGGAGGAGCGGTGGGACTCCCAGTGGCCACAGGAGTCGGGTGACAGGCAGTAGTCAGGGAGGGCCTCTCGAAGGGGGACCCCGGGGAGGCTCCCAAGCTGGCGCACAGGCTGCCCGGAGCCCTGGGAGCATGTGTCCCACAGACTCACTTTGTGTGACTGGGAGGGACCTCCACATACTGGCTGAGGTCAGCTCTGGGGAGCAGCATGGAGGCAAGTGGTAGCTGCCCTGGGCTTGTGTGTCCGTCTCTCTGGCAGGAGCTGAGCAGATGGCCTGTCCTGGGGGGCCCCTCCCACCACTGATGCTGCTGCTGTTGCTGCCACCCCTGGTGCCACAGGCATCCCTGGGCCACTTAAAGAAACATTCCTACACACACAAGGTCAGTGCACGGCCAGGGCCTGTCTGTATACCTGGGCCCTCCTGGGCACACAGACTCCTCCTTCCCACAGCTGCCCATTCTTCCCTCTGGGTCCCCCAAAAGGTGCAATGTGTGCCACACCTCGGGTCCTCTGGGACAGCCAACACTCGGGGGCTGGGCCTGGGAGCGCCACCAGTGGCTCCTCTTCCCTGTAAGCCCATGAGTCCAGGTGTACCCCCAGCTTGCAGTGGGGACCCCCAAGGACAGGGGAGGCCATCACAACCTCAGAGGGACACAGGCCATTGGACCCAGTGCCCATCCATCTGTCACGGTTCAGGCATCCTTCCCAAGGGGCTGCCTCCTGGTTCCCTTCTCAGTGAAGGTCCCCCAGAAACCCAGGCGATGGCTGGAGCCCCCTGTGGTCGCTCCCCACAGCCAATGACTGGCAGAGCTTCTGGGTCTGACTCCCCAGATGCTGTCCAGTGAGTGAACCCCCTCCACTCTCCCTGGCTCATCTTCAGTTGTCCACATCCTCCCAGTCAATCAGATCTGAAACTTTCCCTGATGAACACTGGCCCCTTGTGGTCTCCAGGACCTTTGGGGCCTGTGGGGGTCCAAGCTATGTTCACACCAACACAGAGACATACTCCCTCACAAACTTGTCCATGTGATGGGTAACATCACAGACTGGCTGCAGGGAAGGAATGGGACCTGCTGGCACTTGTTAAGCCAGATGTTGAAAGATTTGCAAGAATGTAAAACATGGTGACTCTGCTCACTAATTTTTTTGTTTGTTTGGAAAGTATACCTATTTTTCATTAAGCTACATCATTTGGGTTAAGCTATAAGGAGTTTATTATTGCTACTTTCAAATTAATACAGAATAGTTGAATCTTTTCTCTAGTGTCAAATGCAGTGCAAGTCGATAGACGAACCCACATGAACAAAAGCCCTTGGGGGTCCTCACTAATTTTCTAAGATTGTAAAGGAGTTTTTGAGACCAAAAGTTTTGAGAACCTCTGTTTGAAGGGACAAAGGCCACGCTTCCCCGTGGCTTCTGTTCAGGAGGTAGCAGGCACTTGGTGCACAGTGCCAGGACATGGGACCTGGCCCGCTGCTGTTGACCCTGTGACCTCGGCAGGCCCCTCGGCAGGCCTCTCGGCCTCTGAGCCCATTTCTTTGTCTGTAAGATGCAGGGTGATGTGAGGCTACCCAGTGTCCGGTCCGTTGGTAGCTGAGTCTCCTCCCAGCCCTGTGCTCTGCTGCTCACGGGCTTCCCTCTCACTGTGCCTTAGTTTACTCTTCTGCCGGTGTGGCTCACAGCAGATGCTGGGATTGCCCACCCCTTCCCTTCCTCCCCTGGGTACCCCACCACTGAAGACATGGGTGTCCTTCTGGCAGGTTCACCAACACAGCACAGGGCTCTGGTCACATGATCCGGGCTTGAGGGACACAAATTGGGGAGCCCCTCCTGGCAGGGGCGCTGGGCCTGCGGACTGATAGCCTGGGCAGGCCTGGGAGCCTCTCTGCCTCCGCAGGGTATCAGCGAGCCCTGCCAGGAGCACCTGGAGTGCCAGAGCCGGTGCTGTGTCACCAACAGCCTGAGCCCGCAGAAGTTCTGCACCCCACAGACCATCTTCCTTCGCTGCCTGCCCTGGAGAAAGGTGCGTGTGGTCAGGGGGTGGCGGGACGAGGAGGAAGGAGGAGGTTGTCCCGGGGGCCCCGGAGGAAGGGCAGGGTTTTTGCCACCTGCAGCCCCTCGGGTACAGCTGCTTGGAGCACAAGGAGTGCCACAGCTCATGCTGTGCCATGACGGAGAACGCCATGCAGAAGGTCTGCACTTCCAGGACCATCTTCTTGCAATGTATACCTTGGCGCAAGGTGAGCCGTGCCCGGGCGAGGGGGACGCCAGCCCCGCGGGGGGAGGGCTGAGCAGCCAAGTCTGATGCGTCCCTGCAGCGAGACATGGACTTCTGCAGCCACCACGACGACTGCAACAGCAGGTGCTGCATCAGGCTGGTGGAGGGCGGCCACTACCGGTGCGTCCAGCAGAGTGGACTCATCAGACAGTGCCTTCCCTTGGTGGGTCCCGGGGGGCGTGTGGGTGAGGCTGTGCCCCGTCCCTCTCACTGACTTTGCTGTACCCTGCTGCCCAGCTTACAGTCAGGGGACCAATCCCTACAGAAATTAAGTAATTTGCCTGAGATAATGCCACTAGAAAATGAACGAGGGAGGTTTGAATACAGGTCTGCCACCTCCAGCCAGAACCTGCCATGGGCAGAGAGGGGTCAGCTTTAGGTCTCCAGTTCACAAAGGGGTGGAGCCTTGGTGGTTTGGAAAAGTAAACGGTGGATGGGCCACTGGACAGATGGGGTCCCTATCCTGTGCCCAAATCAGCCAGGGACCTGGCGCACTCCAGGAGGGGAGGATCCCAGCAAGGTGGCAGGGACCAGCAAGGGGGGTGCAGTTCCGGGGCCACAGGCATAGTCAGGGCACCGTTACTGGGACTGGTGAGCCATGAGGAGGACCCCTGTAGGAAGGGAGGGTGCTACCCCACCTCCTTTCTCCTGCCACCCTCTGAGCCCCTTCTGCCACCAGCCACTGGCTAGGTGTAACCAGAAATCCAAAAAGTAAGACAGCGTCGGTGATGTGGCCCACTGAGGCGAGCTCTAGGGGTCAGGGGTGGAGGGGGATTAAAGGGCACTGGACTGTGGGTGGGCTTCAGGGGTCCAGGGGCCACTTGAGAACACGTACAAACTGCGTGTGAGTGCTGAAGTCAATGTCTGATGCCGGGATCCACACCTCCATCTGATTATAAAGGGGAGGCCAGAAGGTTGAGAAGCATGGGTATTTCTGAGCACTAACTGTGCCTACCATCTCACAGAACCATCAGCACCCAGGAGGTGAAGCTGTCAGCTGAGATAATCTAGTTTCTGCTGGTGTCCTGACCCCGATAGGAGGCTGACATGTCATCAGGGCCAGTGAGAGAGAGATGTGTGATGGTCCCCTGACCCCATATTGTAGTCCCTCAGGTTGACCTGGAGCCTAGTTTGTGCAGTGGTTAAAAGCTATGACAAGCTATAGCCGCTAACCAAAAGGTTGGCAGTTCAAATCTACTAGCCGCTTCTTGGAAACTTTATGGGGCAGCTCTACTCTGTCCTGTACAGTCGCTATGAGTTGGAATTGACTCGATGGCAATTTTTTTTTTTTTTTTTTAAGGTTGACTAGAGAGTGCTGGTGCTACAAGGGTTGAGTGCTGGGCTGCTAACGGAAAGGTTGGTGGTTTAAACTCACCCAGCAGCTCAGGGAAGAAAGAACAGGTGATCTCTTTCCATAATGATTACAGAAAAGAAAATCCTATGGGGCAGCTCTACTCAGCCTCATACATGTGGTCACTATGAGTCAGAGTCGACTCGATGGCACCCAGCGATGACAGGTTGGTTGTAACCTCCACATCTGCTCCTCCTTTGTGGGTGCACATTCTCCCATAAACTGTCTATTTTTGGTGTGCAGCGAAGAGGCTGACCTGGACCGTAGAGATGTCAGTGCTGGATGTGGTCATGCCTGGGGCCAACTTGGGTGGAAGGTCTGCTCACGGTTCCTGCTGTCACTGGACTCTGAAATATATGGGAGTTGAACCCATCTGTGCTTGCTCTGAACTGTGGACTCCTCTAGGCCAATTAAGTAAACTGCCTGTGCTCTGTGACAAGGAAGGCAGGTATAGACAACCTAAGGACTAAACGTCAATAAAAGTCACTCCTGCTTCACCAGCGTGGATGGTCAAAGACAATTCTTTACGCTGTGAAGCCAGATTAAAGAGGTTGTTGGGGAGGGAAGGCCTTAAGGGAGGAAGACTCAGAGCCGAAGCCCCTCAGCCCTGTGAGCTCCCAGCAGCAAGAAGACGAGACTCCACCCTGAACATGCCCCAGGCCAGGGACAAGCCATGTGGGACTGACAGAGAGAGAGAGAGAAACTTCAGTCCAGACAGGGGAAAAAATAAAAGTAGTAAGGAAGAGCGAGAGGTGTTAGTTTCCTGGTGTACTGTATCTTAGGGACTGAGACCTCTCGGGCACGGCCAGTCCTGGAGGTGCCATCAGCCAGGACTTTATTGGTGTAATAACGTGGTGGTGAGGAGAGTGGGGCTTGTGGGCACGTACTATTTACGTCGAGGAAGATGAGACCTAGTAATGAGAACGGCAACCAGTTTGGGCAGCACTGCCCGGCCCGCACCCAGTTCTCACTGCAGTAGCACAGGGCTGAACACCTGCAGGGTGTGTGGCAAGCTGGGAGACCAGGCCACCCAGGCACACTGCCGGGCCCACCTTGGTGAGAGCCAGGCGGGGAGCATGGAGCCCAGCCCTGGGTCAGGACTGGGGGGGCAAGATCGCCCCCAGAGTGAGGAACGCTCTGTGTTAGAGCTGGAGGGACAGGGTTGAGGTGGAGCCTGGGCCAGCCTTTCAGATTCCTAACTGGGGTGGGAAGAGGCACACTACGTGCTTCAACAGACATTGGAGACAGAAAGAAGGGGCAGGGGGAGAGAGACAGAGAAAGAATGAAAAATACTCAGAAGTTTGTTCTTTGAAAACAGTAATGAGTCTGATGAGGGAGAGGAGCAACCAGTAAACAAATGTGAAAGGGGACAAAATCACAAAGGTTTTAAAAAATTATAGAAAAGACACATGCAACGTCTACACTAATGCATTCACAATCTTCAGAACAAAGATAATTGCCCAGGAAAATATATAAATTGCCCAAATTGTCTCTACAACTAGGTAGTAAAGCTGAAGAGACTGGCTACTTTTGAAGTTAAGAAGGTGTAAAGGTCAACAAGGACTCAGCCCAAGTTCCTGTCTCACGGAAGCGTCCGGTGAGATGGCTGGTGTGTGCTCTGTGCCACATCAAACAAGGAGCACGCAGAATCGGAGCAGTGCAGGCCAACCTCACAGCATAAATGTGATGTCCTCAAAAAGATGCCAGCAAAACAGCTCTCAAGTTGCATCTCCACGAGTCATGACTTCCCATCAGGGTTCAGAAGTGGAGTAAAACCTGATCAGGTGATGGCTGCTCCCAGGGCCCAGCAAACCTTACAAGGCCAGCCTGGGGCTGGGGTCATGGCCCCAGTCAGGGTCAGGTCCATCCTCCAGGGCTGAACAAACCTGGGCCAGGCTGGCCCACAGCCCTGTGTGTGAAGGAGGAGGGCGCAAACCTCTGCATGTCACCATGTCCCTGTGTTCACCACGGGGCACCCCAACTCTGCTAGGTGTAGGTGCACGGTGCTGGGAAGGCGGGGAGCAAAGCCCGCCTCAAGGGGATGCATCAGCAAACATGGTAAACGTGGCGAGCCCCATGCAGAAGGTTAAATGGGGCTCAAGAGGGCAGGTGGCTCTGGTGGGGGTTGATGTCAGCTGGGGTGCGGGGAGGCCGCCAGGACAAGTGACCCAAGTCAGAAGCCATCATGCCGAGGCCAGAAGGGGGACAGTGTTTCAGGAGAGGGACTATCAGGAGCAAAGGGCCTGGGGCAGAAGGGTAGGAACCTTCAAGAGAGAGGCCAGGACTAAAGCCCATGATGCCCTCTTCGGGGACAGGTTTCTAACAGGGAGGGACTCCCCCGACGCAGCTGGCAGGCCTCTTGAGGCACATCAGGGCTCCCTTCTCACACAAACGCCACACAAAACACGCAACCGCCGTTCATCCAAAACCAAAGTTGTATTTATCCTCAGTGACTGACATGGGGACAGAACGCTTAAGAGAACCGCGTCCACGGTGGGAAAGGGGCCTGAGGTCCCCAAGTGAACAGAGCCAACGGCTGCGGCTGGGAACTCCGTTGAGGCTCAGAAGCCCAGCACAGGCGCACGCCGTGGACACCAGGAGATAGAAAAGGGGCTTCACAGCCGGACGTGGTGCTCGTGGGCTCAGGAACACAAAACCGGAAACCAAAAGGGGACTGGGAGCAGGTGTGGGGGAGCAGCAGAGACACATCCGCAGACGCCTTCATGTCGGAGAGAAAATGTACAAACGTCTCTTTGTGACACACCTGTAGACTCCTGCACATCTACCATTCCACTGGTCTGCAATACTGATACCAAGAACACTGCCAGCGAGCACAGGGGTCCACAGAGCGTCCCTGGCCCCAGCCGCGCGGTGTGTAGCTGGGCCCGTCAGCTGGGTCCATCTCCACGAGGCGCTGCAGGTGCCGGGACATTCCTGCGGGTGGGCGGGTGCTCGGCGTGGAACCCGCTCCTCCAAGGTCACGGAGACCTGCCTCGGGGATTGCATAGTCGAGTCGCTGCAGTTCAACTTCAGAGTGTTGCCAACTGACAGCGGGTGGGTTTTTTGTGACCATGTTAAACAGATAACCAGAGAGATTTCTAGAAACTTCTTATAAAGTCCACTAGGTTAAGAATTTAATAACATCCTGTATTTATATTAACAGACTATTTACACTTGTTTTCTTAAAAAAAAAAAAGAAAGAAAGAAACTTCTTACACTTTTGCATAAAAGAATAAGGCAAAAGACAAACTTTTGTACATTATGGTTATTTCAATACGTATCTGTAGCTTCGTTTCCGAGTACCGGGAGGGCCAGGGCTGGCCTCACAGTGCGCTGGACTAAGGGCCCGTTTATTTCTCCATAAATAAGACAAAGGAACCCTGGGGATCTCGAGAGGGATCTGAGGCCGAAAAATTGCAAATTAAACTAAAAACAGAAAAGCAAACGCTTTTTTTTTTTTTTTGGTTGTTTCTTTAAAATGTCTAAAGAGCACAAAATTAAAAAAATTACAAATCCATTAAAAACGAGTCTTACCTTTGGGAAAAAACGTACAAACTCTAATTTTTTTTCCAACAATAGCCTATTCTCAGGCTCCGAAAACAAGAGCGCACCTCCGGGGGGGCTGCAGTTAACCCCGATCCCGCAGTAGCGGGAGAAGCGAGCGTCGCCCCGGGATTTGTGGAACTGTGCTTAAGTTCTAGAAATTTACACGTAAAAAAGTTTACAGCAGTGCATTTGTGAAAGGGTCCCTGGTGCACACCGGCCGCCCAGGGAGGGCGGCCGCCCCGGGGACTACCGCGCCTCCACCTCCTGCGGGTTGCGGGTCGGGGAGTAGTCGCGCGCCTCGCCGGGGCCGGGCCCGAGGGGCGTAGTCCTGCGCGGGGGCGGCGGCCCTGGGGCGGCGGGCGGCGTGGGGGGCGCGGCCACCAGGGGCGGCGGGGCGCCCAGAGCGGCGGAGGCGGCGGGCGGTGTCCGCGCCAGGAGCCCGTTGTGCAGCGCGGCGCCAGCGGGCGCGAGGCGCGGGTAGTGCAGGGCGCCCAGCGGCGGCGGCAGCAGCGCGGCGCCGTCCAGGGAGGGGCCGGCGGCCGGCAGGTGCGCGCCCAGGTGCGCGGGAAGGTGCGGCGCGGCTCGCGCGCGCTCCAGCTCGTCCCGGCGCGCGGCCCGCCGGCGCTCAGGGCTGTAGTCGTGCGGCTCGCGGTCGCGGTAGGCGCGCTCGGCCTGCTCGTGGGGCGCTGGCGCGGCGGAGCAGGCCCGGCGCGGCGGCTCCCACGCGAAGCCGGGGCGCTCGCGGCCGGCCGGGGGCCCCAGCGCGGGCGCGTCTGTTTCCTCGCGCCGCTCCTCCTTGACCTTCACGGGGCCCTGGGGCGGCGCGGCGGCCGCGGACTCAGGCTGGCTCTCGGGCTCGCGACCCAGCAGGCCCGCCAGGCGCAGGGTGTCCCCTAGGGCCGCCTTGCTGTAGGGAGATGGCGGGCGCGCGGCCGCCTTGGCGCTGTCCTCCTTGGCCGGCGAGCGGCTCTCCTTGACGCGAGGTTCAGCCGCCTCGCGTTCGGTGGGGACCCCGGGCCGCCCCGATTCGCCCTGGCTGCCGCCGCGGAGGAGCAGAAGGCCGCTGACGGGGTGGCCGAGCGGCGCAGCGGGTGAGGCCCGGCTCAGCAGGCGCATCTTGTCCAGGGCGTCCCTGGGGGCGGACAAGGCAGCGGTCACTGTGGGCAAGAGGCAGCCACAGGGTTTGCAGCCTCCCGGCCCTCCGGGTTTCCTCCCAAAGTCGGGTCTCAACTGGCAGGTCCCTCGGGGGATTGGTCTGTGTGTCGCTTAGCTCCCGTGGGATGGAGACCACCCAAGCCCGCACCCCACACCTGGCCCAAACCCACCTCTGCCCCTGGGGTGCTTGGACACCACGTATGGAGTAGAACCACTGGGCTCTGGACACCGAGATCGACACCTGCAGGAGACTCTGCACCCCCCTCCCCCCATAGTCCCCTTGGGCGTAACTCAGGGGTGCTAGGACTTTACAGCAAAGTGCCACTAACAAACAGGTGGCCATCGGGAGGCCTTTTTCTCCGAGGACGAGGTGCCCTGGACAGTAGACCTGCCCTACCAGACTGAACAGGCTTCCCATCCACTCTGTCCGGGAAGAACCCAAAGTCACCCAAGCACTTCTGTTTTGGGGTGCTGCCTGGCTGCTGCTTGTCACTGCCATCTCCCCAGCTCACAGCCTCAGAGGCCTGTCCTGACCCTGTTGCCAAACAATGCAGCCTCCACCCAGGGGCTAGTGAAGGGAGGGTGGGGTATGGGGGCAGTTGCTCCCCCCAGCTCAAGTCCATGGGGGCACCTGACGAGGCACAAACATTAAAGGTGCTTGACTGAGGCAGCTGGAAAGGGAGGGGAAAGTTTATGCTGATAGGTTGCTGCTATCCACGTCTGTTCATCTTGAAACTGGAGGGGTGGCGCAGTTTACAGACCGTTAAGGGTGCTCAAATGGGGGGGCTCAGCTTAGAGACTGCCCTTGGGTGCTTAAATTGAGGGTGCAACTTAGAGACTGCCCCTGGGTGCTGTTGCCCTCCCTGCTCCAGGACCACAGGCACCGCCTGCCCGTCTGAGGTTCCGGTCTGAAGTCTGCAATGAGTGGTTTTGGCTTATGGGGACTGCTACGCTGCCTCCTCCCCTCATCTTTATAAAGGCTGCAGTGGGAGAGGCTGGAATTGGGGGTCACGAAGACAAGGACCTGCTGAGGCGGCAGACCTCCCGCCAGGGCACTTGCGGGAGGGCAAGGAGGCTGCTTTGTGTTTGCAGTTGCCCAATTTCTCAAGTCGTGTTGCTGTTAGGTGCCGTCGAGTCGGTTCTGACTCATAGCAACCTCATGTACCAAAGAACGAAACACTGCTGGGTCCTGAGCCATCCTTACAATCGTTGTTATGCTTGAGCCCACTGTTGCAGCCACTGTGTCAATCCACCTCGTTGAGGGTCTTCCTCTTTTCCGCTGACCCTGTACTCTGCCAAGCATGATGTCCTTCTCCAGGCACTGATCTCTCCTGACAACATGTCCAAAGTATGTAAGACGCAGCCTCGCCATTCTTGCTTCTAAGGAGCATTCTGGTTGTATTTCTTCCAACACAGATTTGTCCATTCTTTGCCAACACCACAATTCAAAGGCAACAATTCTTCTTGGGCCTTCCTTACTCATTGTCCAGCTCTCGCACGCATATGATGTGATTGAAAATACCATGGCTTGGGTCAGATGCACCTTAGTCTCAGGCTGTATACAGACGCAAATAAGACTTCTCCTCTTTCAACTGGTGCTGGACAGCCCCAGAGAAGTGGGGTCCCTCTGCTCTCAAACGCCAGCCCACGGCCACACCCCCTGGGCCCACGACCCCGCTCCCCTCTTCCACCCTTGCCTTCCCTCGGATGGCCCCAGACATGCAGCCTGGGGAGCCCTGCGCATCTTTCTGTGACTGCTGGCCGTCCCCACCCCGGCCTGTGAGCAGCCTCCGGGCTCCTCCCACTGGGAGCCTCAGGGTGGTCCTTCCTCCCTGGTCTCCGGCCCTGCGCGTTGCCCCCATGTCCACTCCGCAGCCCACTCACCGCTCACGCTCCTCCCTGCCCTTGTCCGGCTCTCGGTCGTGGTTGGTCAGGGTGGAGACGCGCTCAGCGTCCACCGGCTTGGGCCACGAGGGCGGCGTGGGGAAGGAGGGCGGGGCCCGGTGCAGCCGGCTCCAGGCCTCTTGGGGGCTGTGCAAGCCGTGAAGTGAGGAGCCCTCCTTGTGGGCAAAGGCACCACCGGCTGCTGCAGTGGGGGCCAGGAGGGGGTGTGAGGCAGGCCACTCCACAGGACCGACCCAGCACAAACTGTGGAGGGCTGCGCCCAGGAGGCCCGGAGTGGGAGGTCCCGCCCATCTCAGGAGTCCTCTCCCAGGCGGAAGCTTAAAGTTCCAGGGGGTCCTGCGAGGGGAGGGCCTGTGCAGACAGGGCGCAGGTGTGGAGGGCTTGCACAAGGAGGGGGCGGGAAAGGGCGGGGCATGCGCCGGCGGAGGGAGGGGCCCTTACTCAGTGCGTGGCTGCCCAGGCCCCCAAAGGCATTGCTCCCCAGGCTGGCCAGGCCTCCGAAGGTGCTCGATCTGCTGAAAGGGTCTGTGGAGGTAGGGCAGGGCACGGGATCTGTATGGCCCCACGTGGCTCCGCTCCGCCCCACTCCCCACTGGCCCCACTGCAGAGGCTTTGAGCCTAGCAGGTGCTACCCAAGCACTTGCGGGGTGCCCTGGGACCTGGGGTCATCCCCGCCCCCAGTCTGCTGAGGGAGCTGGTCAGGGTGTCACAGGCCTTGGGCCGGGTACCTACCTGCCAGATGACTGGTGGGCAGGAAGCTGCTGTGATGAGCAGAGGGTCCGAATGGGCTGGCGGTGGGGTGAGCGGCACCTGGCAGAGGGAAGGGGTGGCAGATGGACCAGGGCCTCAGGCTCCACTGCAGCCACAGTCTTGGACCCGGGAGTCCCGCCGGCAGCTGACTGGGTCTGCAGTGTCGTTCATGGGGTGTGGGGCACCCCAGTTTCCCTCTGGGAGCCACTGCCTCCTATTCTCTTGTCCTCACTCTGACTTTGGGATGAAACACTTGACTAGGTTTGCCCACAGGAAGAGGTGGACTTAGACTGCTAAAAAGAGACTCCCCTCCCCCAGTCTGGGAGGATGACAATATGGGACCCCAAGGTGGAACAGGGAGGGAAGACAGGACCAAGACATGTGCAGAAACAGAGAACAGGCCCAGAGACACTGCGCTGTCATCGGGCTGGTCCTGATGCCAAGGACCTTGGAGCTGTCAGCTTTGAGGGCTGGAAATGATCCTGTTTACCTAAGACAGTGGGTTGGGTTTTCTGTCCCGATGGCACAACTGAGTCGTGAAAGCTGAAGACGGCACAGCCTCCCATCCACCCTGTGGGGCTCAGGCTGCACCGAGGTCCCCTCAGCATCTGCCCCATCACCCGTGGCTCCTCTGACACCCAGAGCCCCTCAGAGGCCCCCCTGCAGCCAAGCGCCAGACAGCAGCTGGGGGTGGGAATAAACCAGCCTTGTGAAGAGCCAGTAGGAGACACTGCTGTGGCTGTCAGGTCCCTGAGAGGGGCACACATCCTTCTTTGTTCCAGAGGCAAAAACAGGGGGTCCCCATCCTTCTGCCACTCCAACTCTCTCCAAGGCTTAATTTGGAGGAACTGCCAACAATGGCACCTCCAAATACCCTCCCAGCCCCCCACTGCAGATGGCTGGTCTCCCCTGAGCTCCCAGCTGCAACAGTCCCACTCCGTAGATGTAAATCCACACTTCCAAATAACCTGTAAATCAAAAACGCCAGATCGGAAAATAGTTTGACCCCAGTGCTACTGAAAATATAACGTATCAAAACACATGGACTGCAGTTAGGAAACAGGAATGTACAGGGTTAAACCCTACGGAGCAGTTCTACTCTGTCACCTTGAGTTGGAATCAACTGGACGGCAGTGGGATACACATTATGGGAAAACGCCAAAGACTTAATATTCTAAACCTGCAACTTGAGAAGGCAGAACAAGGCAAAGTGTACATAAAGTAGAAGGGAGAAAGCAAACACATAGGCGAGGGGATCACAAAGCTACGACTTTCTTTTTAGATGCTAAGAAAATAGATCTCTGACAAGACTGATCAGGGGAAAAGAAGGTAGAAGGTACAGCTAAGCAATCCTAAGAGTCAGCGGTAAGAGGAGATGGTGAACATGTTGACGTTAATAGATATTAAAATTTACATTGATCTCAACTAATTCCTAGAAAAGTTTGTTACAAAAACAGACTCAAAAACAGAAAACTTAAATAGTTCTATGCCCAATAAAGAAAAATACCCACGAGTATAAATCATCAAGCCAGGAAGCTTAATATGCGAGTTCTACCAAGTCTTTAAAGCAAAAATGACTTCAGTCTCAGAAAAATGCTTCCAGAGAACAGAAAAAGGGAAACTCAACACGTTTACGGGAGGCAGACACACCCTTGACAACAGAACTAGCCAGAGTCACAGCAGGAAGGGAAATACACGCCAGACCCACTCAGGAAACCAATCGCCAACAAAATGTTGGCCAGGTGATTCCAGGAAGACATAAAAATGCTTATCCATCGGGACCAGGTTGGGCTTCTCCCAGCAACGCAGTGGATTAAAGGATAAAAACAACAGGATGAACTTAACAGATGCAGAAAAAGCACGCCTTGGCACTCAGCACCCAGTCGTGACAGGAGGGGCTACTGGTGCTGGATGTACCCCATTTAGGCCCAGAAGCAGCCGTGATGCCTATGGTCACTGTTCCTACTCCACCTTGTACTGGAGGCCAGTAAGATAAGAGGAGGAAACAAAAGTTCTCTGGTTTGGATTAAAGAAACAACTATCGTCATTTGTAGAAGTGATTTTCTAAACAGGAAATGCAAAGGAATCTACAAATAATTTATGTTGATTAATAAGAACTTAACAAGATTGCTAGGTCCAGAGTCAATATATGACATACAAATCGATATTGAGAAGTCAATATGCAACAGCCCCTTAGAAAACGTAGTTTTCGAAATGCCAATCACAACATACGAAAAAACTACAAAACATCTTGGAATAATTCTAACAAGACCCATATAAATGCGAGAGATATACCATAGTTATGGACAGAGAGACATTACCATATAGATATGAATTCTCTTCAATTTAATGAACATTTTCAACCCAATTCCAATAAACTACTGCCCCCGCCCCCAACCAAGAGCTATTGGTAGAACTTGACAAGCAGATTTAAAATTTTCACAGAAGAGCAAGGCAAGGACCTAACCACCAGACGCAAAGATTGGCTGTGAGGCTGCTCGAAGGGGTTCCACACGGCCACGAGGTCACATGAGGTCACACGCGGGCACACATGTGTGAACACACAATCATGGGGTCAGTAATGTTCTGGACAGCTGGGTGTCCATGGAAGGAAAAGGCACTAGGATGGGGGCAGGGGTGGGGGACACAAAGAGGGTTGAAGGCCCAGAGCTGACACCCTAGACTGAGTGGACACCCTGGTGCTTGTGGTGCCAGCCCAGGTCAGGGGGGTCCCGTGGTGAAGCAAGGAGGCCCTGCCCCCACAGGCCACAACCAGACATATGTACTGTGTGACATGGGTGCCATGTGAACAGACTGGGGGTGGGTGCTTGCCTGGACAGGGCAGTCAGGGAGAGCGCACCAGGGAGAGGGACCATGGAACAGAGCTCTTGAGAAGCCTGCGGCAGGCTCGGGTGGCCGTCACACTAGGGCTGCTACAAAGTGGCCCCAGCCGGCGTCTGGGAGCCTGGATTCCTGCAGAGCCTCATCGCCCCCCGATGAGGTATCTGCCTATGCCTAGACTGTGTGCAAACAATGTGGGCTGTGCTGACCCCCTGCTTCCTCAGGGAGGAAGGTGCCAGGCGGAGATGCCTACTGACCAGCCCCAAAAACCCTGGGTGCAAGTCTCTAACGAGCCTCCCTGGGGGACAACACGTCACACATGCACACTCATCGCTGAGGGAATGGACTGCCCCATGTGATGCCATGAGGAAAGGACCCTGGAAGCTTGTCCTGGTGTCTCCCAACTCCACCCCACATGCCTCTTCCCTGTTTGTGCTCTCTGCCCTTGTGTCATAACGAATCACGGCCTTGCGTACAACCACATACCGTGTCCCGCAGGCCTCCTGGTGGACCTGGGGGTGTTGGGGACCCGGCGCAGAAGCGAGCTCAAGGGGAGCAGACAAGTGTGGCTGTGGTGGACAAGGGGGGCCGAACAGTTTCCTGCCCTTCTGAGAAAAGCCAAACACCCCTCCTGGGAGGGAGGCTGGGCTGGGAGACAGGAAGGGAGTCCTGCCTGGGGGATGGGCATGATGTCACAACAAGAAGTCCAGAGAAGGGTCAGGCTGGCATGTGAGGAGCTGGCATGTGAGGGGTGACAGGTATGACACGTGCATTTGGGGCAAGGACCCTGGGTGTGACAGACGTGTAAGGGGCTGGCAGTCGGGGAGAGGACCCCGGGTGTGACAGACGTGTAGGGGCAGGCAGTTGGGGAGAGGACCCTGGGCGTGACAGATGTGTAGGGGTAGGCAGTCAGGGTGTGGACCCTGGGTGTGACAGACATGTGAGGGGCAGGCAGTCAAGGAGAGGACCCCGGGTATGACAGACGTGTGAGGGGCCGGCAGTCACAGTGAGGACCCTGGGTGTGACAGGTGTGCTGGGGCCGGCAGTTGGGGAGAGGACCCCAGGTGTGACAGGTGTGCGGGGGGCCAGCAGTTACGGTGAGGACCCTGGGTGTGACAGGGCAGGCAGTCAAGTGGAGGACCTCAGCCAGGCGTGTGGGTGAGTGGGGGATCCCCAAGGCTGTGTGGAGCCTCACGGGCTCCACGCCACTGCCCCTGCCCCTTCTGGGGCTCAGACTGGCTCTGGGAAAAGGCTGGGGCGGGGGAGAACTGGAGGCTGAACTGCCTCAGCTTCACCCGGAGTTACCCTACAGAAAGCAAAAGGGACGCTGCTGTGTCCACAGCATTCTCCCACCCCAGGCACAGACGAGGGCTGGGGCTGTACCGAGGTCAGAGGGTGGGAAGCATGCTTTGCCAGATAGCACACCCTCCACAGGCCTCACCGGTGCTGGAGAAGAAGGGCCGTGTCAGGTCCTGCGGGGAGTGAAGACCAGCAAACACGCCTGGGGCCGGGGGCCGGCTAAACAGGTCCAGCTTGGTGCCCACCTCCGGCTTGTGGGGGTCCAGCTGCATCTGCTGAGGGACAGGAGGTGTCCAAGTGGCAGCCTGGCCCAAGGGGCGGCGAGGTCTGAGATCTGAGCACGTGAGCACACACACACACGCATATGCACACACACGCTTGGGCTCGCCTGGCCTCCAGAGTCCACCTCATCTCGCTGGCTCCATCCCCACCCCCTTGCACTCCCCTCCCACCTGGTCCTTGGATGCTGGGAGCCACCAGGCACTGAGCCTGTGTTGCAGGGACACCCATGCCTGGCCTGTGAACAATGACATGGTGATGTAGCCCACCTTTATCTTCTGTTGATGATGGTAGATCTGCCAGGCAATCTGCACGTGCACCGCACACCACTTCCCTGGTTTCTGCTGGGACAGAAGGGGGACAAGCTCAGGGAGGGCACAGCACCACCTCCCGCCCCCACCCCTGCCCGACATGCCCCAAGCTCCTCCCCCACCCAGGAGTGATCCCTTCCTCCCAGGGGAGGCACACGGACACACAAATACAGACATGCTCACATGCATAGACACACACTCGCATAATTTCATAGGTACACAACACGCACACACAGGTGTAAACAGACATGCACATACAGACATGCTCACACATGCACAGACATGCATGCAGACACGTTCACACAGGCACACTAACACAAACTAACACATGTACACACAGAATGCTTACACACTCATGTAGACATGATCACACACGCAGATACGTTCAGATATACTAACAGATATGCTAACACAGACATGCACAGACATGTTCATGCATGCATACTCAGACACGCTCACACATACACACAGACGTTCTCACACATCATGCAGACACGCTCACACATGCACACAGACACGCTCACACAAACACACGTATACTCACCCTGACCACTGTCCTGTAATGCTCTGACACCTGTGGTGGATACGGAGAAGAGATGTCATCTCCACCCCTGCAGGTGGCCTAGCCCTGGGAGGATGGGAGGCGACAGAACCTAGGGCTCCCGAGGCCCTTCTCCTGTGACTCCCCTAGGTGGGGGTGGCCTTTGCGGTCCGTCTGGGGAAGGGGTGGGGGAAGGGCCAGCACCTACCACGGGGGCCTTCTGAAGGAGAGCATGGACAGCACTGGCCCGGCCTGTCACTTCAATGGGGCTGGATGCCTGAGGAGAGAGGGGGGCGTGAAACCCCTGCAGGGTTGGGGGCACAGACCACCCTGCCTGTGATCCCCAGGGAGCCTGGCCCCTCACTGGGACCCCCCCGCACCTGGTTGCTGGACATTCTTTGAGGTGGGTAGGGCCTGGCTGTGGCGGGCAGGCCCAACTTTCCATGGGGTGAGGGACCCAGGTGCCCCACTCTGGGCTGCCCAGCAGACCTCACCTTGGCCCCGCCCCCAAAGAGCTCCTGCCTAAGAGGAGGGTAGCAGAACTGGGAGGGTTAGATGCTGAGCCAGGCTGGAAGGGAGGGCGGGGAGACCCCGCGGGGGCAGGGCTGCCGTGCACCTGCTTGCTCCCTACTGGGCCCACGTGTCCCCCCCGCCACAGGTACCTGTGCAGGTGGGCACCCAGACCCCACCTCACCACCCTGGACCCCGGACACACGCAGTTCCCCTAAGAGCCACCCCAGCTGTGCCCACCCGCCTGCCTGAAGTACCTTGGGCTGGAAAGCGCCCTGCAGGGACCCAAAGGGGCCGGGGTGCGGCAGCAGGGCGGGCATGCCTGGGACAGCCGGAGGGTAGGATGGGAAGAACTGCAGAGAGGCACATGGTTAGGGGCAGGAACAATCCCACAGACCCGGGCCCACCAGGTCCCCACCTCCAGAGGAAGGCAGCACTGACTCGCCCAACCGCCCCTGGAGAACAACCTCAGCCAGGTGGTAGGGGGCAGGAGAGGCCTGCCCACCCAGTGCCAGGCCCAGCAACCCTGATGCCCAGTGCCCCCCCAGCCTCAGGCCAGAGTGTGGGGGTTCTCAGGGGATGCCCTGAGGGACACTCACGCTCACACTGGAATGTCGGAAGTAGGGGCTATCCAGCTTGGGGGCGTACTTGTCAAACTGAGAGAAAAAAGAAATGGGGGTGAGGCCTCCACTGCACTGCAACGCCCTCCGCTGGGCCCAGCACCCCCACCCCCCAGTGCCCCATGCCAGCTGGGGCTTGTGCAGCTGGCAGCCAGCCATTCCCTGGACCTAGCCCTGAGCTCAGACCCACAGGCCAAGTTCAGGGACCAGGACGAGGTCCCTTCCACTAGTGTCCCTGCAGGGTCAGGACCCACAGCCTGAGCGGCAGAGCAGCCCACGATCAGAGGGGTTTGCCCAGGCCATGGCAGGCACGGGGCCTGGGCCGGCCACTGCACGAAGGAAGAGGCCATACAGCCAACACATGGGTGGCTGCCGGTGACAACCGGTGGGAGCTTGGCTCACAGGACATGGCCTTGGAAACCAGGAAGCCCGGTGGGGGAGATCCTGTGTCCCTGTGGGCCCCTCGGGCTGTGTGGGCTCACATGGCCCTAGCACCCGTCCCGTGGGCGCATGTGGACTGCACGACCCTGAGGGAGACGGGGGAGCGGGGTGGCCCCGCTGCGCTGCCCAGCAGAGGCGTGCGGCCGGGATGGGAGCGGGCCGCCCGTGGTGTGTGCGTGCGTGCAAGTGCGCCGTGCCCGCGCCCCCCGCCCCCCGCCCCCCGCCCCTACGCACCGGCGGGGGTGCGGCGGGCGGCATCGGGGGCAGCCCCGGCGGGAAGGGGGCGAATGAGTGTTGGTGCTGGTGTGTGTGCTGGTGTGTGTGTTGGTGCTGGTGGAACTCCGCCCGCAGCGGCGCCCCCGGACCCAAGGAGGCCCCGGGCCGCGCCGAGCTCTGGACCAGAAAGCGCGTGTTCAGCTCTTGCCTGAGTAGCTCGTGATCTACGAGAGAAGAAGAGAGAGAGACAGAGAGGCACGTCGGCCACGGGCTCCCGGGGGGCGAGGCGGGTAGTCACCTGGCACTCCCGGTCTTGGCAGGCCCCACCACGGCGGCCGCTCGCCAGGTGCACACTCAGGGGTGGAGGGAAGAGGGGGGCCTGTGACCAAGTACCAATCAGAATCCCCGAGGGAGGCTGGCAGTACATGATTGGTGGGCTGAGGGAGACCAACAGGCTGGCATCTGGAGGTGAGAGAGAAGACCGTCAGCCGCTGTCGGGCACCGTGGCCATGGACACCAGCCACAGGGCCACCTGAGGCACCAGTTGGACCTGGGCGCGGAGAAGCCAGGCAGGGTGTCCACCTCAGACCACATGGAATCCCTGCACGCCCAACCCAGCCGGCCTTGGCCCCGTTGACACTCGGAGCATGGGGGCAGAGAGCAGGCTCTCGGAAGCCTTGTTGCCATGGGATGCTGCTGAGCCTACCTGCTGGACGAGTGTAGGGCACAGGACAGGCAGGACAAGGCAGGGCGTGCACGTCTGTATACATATGTGCATACCTGTGTGCATGCACGTGTCTGTGTTCCTATGTAAGTACATGCGTGTACGTGCATGTGTGCCTTGTCTGAGTGTGAATGCATACGTAAGCATCTGTGCCTGTGTGCACATGGGCGCATGTATGTGTCTGTGTGCAGGTTTCTGTGTGCATGTGTATGGCGAGGACCTGTAGCTGGGCAGGGAGCCTTCTCAGCCCAGCCCATGACTGCGAGCCCCTGGGAAGGGTTGGCCTGGTGAGGCCACAGAGGGTGGGCAGAGGGGCAGCTGCAGAGCCCTGTCCCACCCTGCCCTTCGCATACTGGGGGGAAGCTCAGTGACTGGGGGGCCCTGGAGCCCTGACGCAGTGGAGTTGTGAGTGGATGGTGCAGGGACCTACCGGCTGGGTGCCCTGGGAGGACCAGGTTGTTGGTGGGGAGCGCCGGGGGAGGGGGCAGTGTCGGGGGAGCGGCGAACATTGCTGCCGCAGGGTGCTGGTGCTGGGCCTGGGACCGCAGTGCCAAGTGCGAGGTAGACAGGTTAGAGCCGGGCAGGGCCAGTGCGGGACCTGGCCCGTGAGGCGACAGGGTCACGTTCTTCGGGAGGCCAAGGCTGGGGCCGCTGCCCGCACTGCTGCTCCTGCGGGGGGGTGGGGCGGGTCACTGCAGGGCTGGCACCCCCCTCCGGCCAGCCCCCTGCCCACTGCAAGGCCGGCCCTACCTGAGGGTGTGCAGGTTGCCGTGCGTGGCCTGGCTGGGGCCCGGGTAGGTGCCCAGGGAGAGGGGCACGTGTGTGGGGAGCAGGGCCCGGGTCTGGGGGGGCGTGTGCGGCAGCAGAGGCTGCGGGGTCAGGCGGGGCAGGGCGGGGGCTTCCTTCTTCACCAAGGGGCTGGCCCGTGTGCCTGGCGGGGGCCCCGAGGGGGGCACGGTGGCGGCAGTGGCAGTGGTAGCCGCAGGGGCGGCCGCGGGGCTGGGCACAGAAGGCAGAAAGGGCGTCTCGGTGCTCAGCTCACGGCTCCGCTCCAGCCCTGAGACCCTGGGCACAGTCACGGCTGTGACCTCCAACTTTTCCCCCAGCGAGGGGCCTGCGGTAGGGAGACAGAGACCGGTGGTGTGAGCGGGTGGCCTGCCATCCTCACAGCCCAGAGCCACCTGCAGTTCAGCTCAGGGCACGGTGGGGTCACCTGCTCCAGGACAGAAAGTGGGGGCTCCCCTCGCCCTGCCTGCTGCTCAGAGAGCTGGGATTCAGACCCTCTGCCCAGAATCCAAATGTTCTCATCTTTTAATGTCCCCATTTGCGATGGTGTATCATGTTATCACCCCCCATTTCTGATGGGGGCCCTCTTACCACTGCCATTTCTCATGGGGTCCTGTTATCACACCCATTTCCGATGGGAGGCTGGCAGAGAGAGGTCTCAGCCAGGACTGGAGCCTGGTCCATCCTGACCCTACAGTGAGCCCTGGCCTTGCCCACCTGACTGCCAGGAGCACCTGAAAGGTGGCTCGTGTGCTAGGAGCTGAGTCTGAACGGACAGTGATTATCCCAGTTCTCCTCTAACCGCAGCATGCTGGGGCTGCAGGGTTGGGTGCCCGTGCAGGGGCACTCCAGCTTTAGCCTGGGGAGGGGCGAGGGGGAACCTACATTTCTCACAACTCCCAGGGGGTACAGACACTGCTGGGACTTGGGGAACCTGCTCAGGGCCGTCCACAGGGTAAGGCTGAAGCTGCATTCCAGCTGCTCGCCCTTGTTCAGTGCCTCCCGCCCTCTCTGCTCTGCGCGCCCCTAGGTGCCCGGAACCAACCCCAAGTCCTTGGTGGAGAACTGCAGGAGGGGTGGGCACATACGCACTCACGCAGCAGGCTTGCCTGCCAGCCCTGCCCTGCCCCATCCTGGCCACCCAGAGCGTGTCCTCATCGCCATGACAACGGGGAGCTACCCACCCTTCATCAAGACCGGGGCCCAGGCCCAGGGAGACACGTACCCCTGTCGGCTGCTGGGGCGAAGAGCTTCTCTGAGCCCACCGACGCCTGCAAGAAAGAGAAGAGGGTGAGATGCCAGGAGGGTAGTGAGGTGGGGTCTGCTCCCTGTGGGCACTGTAGACACAAAAGGGGCAAGAGCAGCTACCGCTAACAAGGACCTTCATGGCCACCAAGCTCTACCGTGGACGTGAAGACAGACATGAATTAAGACATAGACGCAACCCGCTCAAGAAGACGTGCTGATGTGGAGAAGCCTCTTCTCCCCATACTAGGACTTAAATGCCATACGGTATACAAGCCCTGGGTAGAGGGGGATCGAGGACCACAGCCGCCAGGGTCCTCAGTCGCAGCTGGTCGTCAGGGCGTGCATGTCTGCACCTGGACCTTGCACCCAATAAACAGGAAGGAACTACTGACACGAGGAGCATGTGTGTGTGAAGTTCTAGAACATTCTGTGGAATCAAGAAGTGGTCAGTGATTGTGGTGGAGAGCAAAGACTGACTACAGAAGCAGGAGGGAACCCTCCAGGGGAGAGGCATGTTCTGCATCTTGACGGAGGTGGTGGGCACGTAGTTATTTACATTTGTCAAAGCGGGTCAAACCATACCTACACCTGAAACAAACCACACCTACACCTGAAACAAACCACACCTATTGCCGTGGAGTAGACTCCGACTCATAGCGACTTAGGACAGAGCAGAACTGCCCCACAGGGTTTGCAAGGAGTGGCTGGTGGATTTGAACTGCTGACCTTTTGGTTAGCAACCTGAGCTCTTAGCTACTGCACCACCAGGGCTTAGACCGCGTAACGGGAGCACTTTACTGCGTGGACCTCAGAGCACAAGAAAATCTACTGGAAAAACGTGGTACTGAGGCCAGAACAGACTGACAGAGTGAGAAAACAGAAAGGAGAACCCACAACAGCTCTAAGCACAGGCCACAGCATTTCAGGTCTGTGGGGAGGACAGGTGGTTCCAGCCAAGAGGCAAAGCAGAGACCTCTCTTCCTTCCTCGCAGCCGCAGACATAAATGAGAACAAGGCCATAAATGTGCCAGGCGAGCAACGGGGTTGGGGTGGGGGGGTCCTGCTGGGAGGGGAAGCTCTTTCCAAGCCCATCACAAAAGCCTGCCAGCTAAGGAAAAGACAGGAAATGTGGCTCTGTAAACCATCACCTTCTACTTCACGGAACCCACAGGACCTGGGACAGGGTCAGCTCCAGCCAGGTGAGTGTGGCCCCAGGAGGCTTACAAACCAGCCTGGAAAGGAGGTGCCCTCTTGAGGGGCCACAGCAATTCCCACAAAACCGGACCCAAACTGGCCACAAACACAGAACAGACACCAGCCCAAGGGAAGGCATAAACAAGGCTTCCCCCCTCTGCCAGTGGCAGAGTTTAGGGCACCCGACGGGTGCCAGGGGTGGACCAGACAGTCATCTCAGGACCCACAGGCCAGAGTGCAGAGACTCAGAGACCTACCCTCAGGTGAGGGCTGACAGGTGCCTGCAGACACCTCCCCCCCTCCACAGATGATGCTCACAGTCCTCCGCTGGGGCTGGGACCTCCAGGATGGGCTGCTGCAGGGCATGGCCACGTGTGCCCACCCGCTCCTGCCAGGACCTGGAGCCGGTTCTTCTTTCTGGTTTGAAACCCCGCTGAGAATTCGTATTTCTAACAAGGTCTCAGGCAATGCTAAGGGACGAATTCTGAAAATCACTAGTAGAGCAAGATTCTCAAAACGTGTCATACACAAGAACCACCTGGGAGCCTTGTTAAAATGTAGATTCTGATTCAGTATATCTGGGCAGAAATGCAATGTACTTGTTCCAAGCTCTGGTTCCCGTGCGACTGTCACACATGGTGGGTATTTGGTAGGGGTTTGTTTGGTGGGGTATCTCTGCTGTTCACCCCAAGTCTGCTGAAGAGCAGGGCCGACTGGGGGGTACAGGGGAAATGGGAGTAGCTGCACGCATCTCAAGGGGGGGGAGCTCTTTGCACACAGCAGTCAAGAGTACCTTTTGAGCCAACCAGAACCAGACACTCCCCACTGCCCTAACAGCCCCAATTTCTTCTCGACCCCTCTGACCCCACCCCCAGCTTCTCACCCTCGGCTTGCCTGTCCATCGCCCCCCTCCGCAAGCTAGGTCTTAGGAGGCCACCTGGGGCCGCACCCCAGCACCACACCCCCTCCTCCCCAGCAACTCCCCTAGCACCGCGCCCCATGACCACACCCTCTCCAACCACGCCCCCAGCACCACGCCCCCTCCTCCACAGCAACTCCCCTAGCGCCACGCCCCCTCTCCAACAACGCCCCACCCCAAGCCACGCGCCCCTCGGTCACTATGCCCCACGACCACTTCCTCTCCAGCACCGCGCACCGAGTTTGCTTTGCTTTCCTCCGCCGCGTCTGTCTCAAACCGCCCTCCTCCTGTCACGTCTCCTCCGTGATGCCCCACAGCTCCTGAACTCTGACCAGCTGACCTCCAAACAGCGAGGTCACAGCAGCAGGGTGGGGACGGGGCGACAGATACAAGGAGGGTCCAGCGGGACACGCCCGAAAGTCCCGTTGCTCTTTCCCTCACGGGGACACAGAGACCGCATCGGCTGACCTGTTCCCAGGGGGATGATGACTTGTAGCCTCGACCCGTCCCCTGGAGCCCCATGAGGGATCGAGGATCAAGAACTTCAGCTGAGACGCCCACCCCACGGCTCCAGGGAACCCAAACACGTGGGTTCTGATTCAGTTCCACGCCGGACGGGCGCACTGGGGCCTACAGCCACCAGGCGGAGCCCTAGAACCCGGGAAAAGTCCACCAGAGCCACGCAGGAACGCTTTCCAACCCCTCCCGGACCCCCTGGGCACCAGCTCTCCTGGACCCACCCGGTCCCCAAACCTACAGCTGACCTCGGGGAAGTGGAGGCTGGGAGCCCAGGGCTGGGCGGGTGCTCAGGTCCCTGGCGCGCACCTGGCAGTCTTCCAAAGCCCAGTGCCCCGAGCGGCCACGCCCCCGAAGGCTCCGCAGCCACCTGCAGTGGGGCTCCTGCCCGCGTCCCAGCACCCAGCTCCGGGGTACTGAGTGCAGCCCCCTCCCCTGCGCCGGCAGAAGAGGCGCGCCTGCTGGGGGAGCCAAGCCCGGGCGCACAGTTCCCTCCCAGGACTAGGCGTCCTCGGGGCTGGCTCGGGGCCCGGGGTGGCAGCCCAGTGCTGCGCTAATAACTTCCCGGGGATTATCTACAGGAACTGTAGGGACGTGACGGGGTGCGCGCAGCCACATTAGTCTCCATTCCGGGCACTGAGCCCGTGTGGGTGGAGGAAAGGGGCACTCGAGGCCGAGATCTGGGTGGAAGGTCCGGGTCTGCGGGCTCGGGCCCCGGCGAAGGAGGTGCGTCCGCAGGAAGGGTGTCAGGTGTGAGGGCGACCCCCGCTGTCAGGGAGGTCACGGTTGCGCTTTGTCTGCGAGGCCCCGACCTCTGGGCAGCCAGGGCGGAGACACGCGGCGAGGCCTCCGCCAGCCGCGCCCCGCCCCGCCCCAGACAAAGAACTCCGACTCGGGGCAGGTGAGCGGGCCCCTGGGACTGGGCGCCGAGCCGGGAGGGCGCACGCCCCCCGCTCCCCCTTGCCCCGCGCAGACAAAGGCGCGCCCACCCACGACGCCCGGCGCCACTACTGCCGCCAACCTCTCCAGCGCCGGAACCCTGGGAATCCTAGGCGCGCTCACCCGCCCGCCAGCCACGTGCGCCCCGGGAGCGCTCCGGGGGACGTCGCGGTCCCCGTGCACCCCAATCCTGGGATACGTGGCTGGCGGGGGTCCGAGCTCTTCTTCACCCCTTTCCCGAGGGACCTCGGTCCCCCAAGTCCCGGTGCCCTGATCGCGCCCGCAGAGCGCACTCACCGCACGCGCCCCGGACGATCGCCACTCGTAGTCCGGCCGGAGCCAGACGACATGGACGCGGGCGGCGGAGCGCTGGGCCCGGCCGCCCCAACCCGCTCCAGCCCGTCCCGGCGGCCGGACCCTCCCGGCGCGCGCCCTGTCTAGCCTGATCCCGGGCTCGCGGCGCGCGGGCCGCACATCTCCGGCGGCGCTGGCTCTGCAGGGCTCTCGGCGGGTTAGACCCCGGGGCACTTGGGCGCGCAGAGCCGGGCCAGGGCGGCGGGCAGCAGGCGCACTGCTGGCGGGCGCGCAAGCAGCGGTGGCTGAGACGGGCGGGGGCGGGGCGGGGCGGGACAGGGGCGGGGCACAAGCAGACCCGACTAATCCAGCCCGGAGGCACGGATCTGCCCTGCGGGCCGGGGTTGGGTTCGAGGATCTGCATGGACCAGGGTCAGCCGGGTCAGGGTAGAATCGCAAGGTCCCCAACCCACTCAGTCCTCACAACAACCGGTTATACAAGGCCTCCACCACTGAGCAGAGGAGGAAACTGAGTCATAGGACAGCAAGGTCGCTGGCTCGTTGTGGGAACTGGTACCAAAGGAACCGGGCTGGAACCCCACATCTGTCCGGGTCCAGGGCGGTGAGATGCACTGCAGGTCTCCCCTCCCTGCGCCCCACTGCCTGTGAAACGCATGCACAGCCGGGGACCACAGGGCTCTCAAACAACCCCTGGGCCCAGCCAGGGTCTGCTCCGGTGTGGAGAGGAAGAGCCTGCCAGTCACAGGGAGGAAGCAGAAACCGAATTCGGCCGGGAGAAGGCCCAGTGCCTCCCCAGTGGTGAGGGGCCCATAGGCAGAGCCCAGAGCCTCCTGGGTACATCCCTGACAGACAGCAGGGTAGAGGGGTCCTGAGGTACGGGGTGGGGAGGGGTGTGGCCTTGGACAAGAGTCCCCACTGTAGGCTGCACATCCATCACCAGGAGGCCAGCTCTGATGGCGCTCCTGGGACCCAACTGTTAGAGCCAGGCAGACAGGCCACAGCAGTGCAGCCACTCCAGGCCACTGAAGCTGGGTGGGCTAGCCCCAATATGCCCAGGATAGACACACTTGCATGCCTGCTCCTCTCCCAAAGGGGGTCATTGCACAGGAACACATGGCTCAGCACATACAGAGAAAAAGCTCCTAGGATTAAGAGGAAGTTAGGGCAGCATGGTCCATGGAGGACTTGGGGACCAGGGGCCAGGTTGGGGACCACTGTCAGCCTTTTTGTTCTGTTGAGTTATCACCTCCTTCACTAGTAACAGCATTATCTTAATAACACACCGAAGTCCTGCTGTGTCCTCTGTAAGAACAGTGACCTTGGGCAGCACCAGCTGTGAACCAAGCATCACGCAAGTGCCCTGTGACCATTACATCATCCAGTCTTGCGTCCGTCCTATTGCAGTAACAAACGGGGCCCGGATGGACCCTGCAGTGGTCACTTGTGTCCTCAAGGCCCATGGAGGGGCCTGCGGGGAGCTCAGATGGGTGGTGATCCCAGCAGGACACTTGTCCCTGTTCCCCACCACACATGAGCAGCCTCATGAGTCCAGGGTCTGTGCTGGCCCTGCTACAAGTGCCTGGCTCTGCTTTGCTCCTTGATCCTTGGAGCCCCCAGAAGGTGCTTTCTGTGGTTATCTCCTACAGGTGAGTGCTGGGCAGAAAGGCAGCACCAGCTCCAGGGCAGTGGGGCTGGGGAAGCAGGACTCAGGACTGAGAGGCAGCTGCTGGGCAAAGACACCGGGAACCCGAAGGAGCAGCTGGGGTTTTAATGCCCCGGGGGGGTGAGATCTGTTCTGAGGGCCTGGTCACCGGTGTGGCCTTGTCCCAAGGCCTCCTGGGCCCTCCCACCCAGATCCCAAGCCAGAGATGAGGTCCTCAGAAAGAAGGCTGGTCGTCCATCGTAAATGCTGCTTCCACGTCAGACCCCAGTTCCTCGGCCTCCCCTTAGCACTCAGGCCCTTCAGGCTAGATCCTGGTGGGCATAAAAAGACGCCCCTCTGAGCCCCACCACCCCTTTGGTTTGGGAGTGAAATTGGACTTGAAAAACCTGGGGCTGGCCTGTCTTTGTTCTTGTTTAGGAAGGGAAGTAGCTGCGATATAGAAGATTTAATGAGGTTAGAAACCTAACAGGAAACGGGGTGGGAATTGATCATCAGGAGAAACGCAGGCGGCCGCAGGGAGGGTATAATACAAGCAGCAGGCCGGGAAACCAAATACACGTAATCTGTTTAGGGACTTAATGGTGGCTTTCAGAGACGCACTTACCCAAAGCTTATGGTTCAACAACTGATATTATAACTGCGCCTGTCATTGTTAAGGCAGGAGGGGTGAGATGTCATCGCGGGGGTCCCTGGAGGGGCGTCGCAACCACCCACAGTGTCCCTGGGGCACGGGGAGCAGGTGACAGCCTCGCTGCCCCCTGGGGATGCCCCAGAGCTGAATCCCCCCACCCTGGGGCACCCCTGCCCTATGCAGTCCCTGTGTGTCACCAGGTCACATGACAGTCACGCATGCTGGGATGCCACGTGCATGGGGAGGCCTTGGGCGGTCCCCCACCACCCTGCTCTGCAGGCTAACGCCACACGGGGGTGCAGCCTTGCCACAGGATGGAGCCGGGACCCCTCACGTGCCTGGCTCTTGGGCTAGAAAAGCTGGCAAGCCAGAGTGGGAGGGAAGGCAGGGACATGGGGAGGAGGTGTGTGCAACAGCAGCTTCCCCAGCACGGCTGGAGAAATGCAAAAGCCGGATAGACCTACACACGCTCACTAACGAATGGACCACGCGGGCAACGGACCTTCCAGGTGACCTGTAGGCACTTCAGCTGCGCCTCATTATTGCACCAGAAAACGAAAATTCGCGATGCAATCAGCCACTGGGAAAACTGCAGACCTCGCAAAACCGTGGGATTTCATGAAACAGAAGAAAACTCGCTGGAAAGCCCTGGATTGGCGGGCTCTTACCCAGAGGGGCTGGGAGCCCAAGGGGGGAAGAACTGACAGGACCTGACCCAGGAGGCTTCCACACACCTCTGCCCACACAACAGGTAGCTGAGAGGAGAGGCACGTAGCGTAGTAGCAGAATGGGGACCCCAAGACACATGTCCACCCACAGCCTGGGACTGGGACCTGATTTGGAAACAGGGTCTTTGCAGATAACATTGGTTAAGGATCTCAACACGAGGTCATCCTGGACCAGGGTGGGCCCTAAACCCAATGCAGGTCCTCCTAAAAAGGCCACAAGAACAGTCAGGGAGCCGAAGATGTGGGGACGGAGACAGAGACACAGGGAGAATGCCCTGTGATGACGGAGCAGAGACGGAGTGACATGCACAGAGGCCCAGGAATGCCAAGGGTTGCCAGCCGGCACCAGAAGCCGGGAGAGAGGCCCAGGGCAGATTCCCCTCAGAGCCCCCAGGCGGAGCCAGCCCTGCAGACACAGACATCCTGGTTTTGGACTTGTGGCCTCCAGACGGTGAGAGTGTAAATGCTGGTGTTCTCTACCCAGGAACTAACGCACCTGTGTCCACCCTGCTTTGCTGGGAACAGCGTGACCCTCAGCAGAGACCATGCCGGCTGCACTCTGCCCTGCTGCTAGGAACCGTGCACAGCAGCTGCCACGGCCTAATCTGCTATATCTTACATTACAGCACGAAGTCGCCTCCTGGTGCCCTGCCGTGCTCCTAGCCCCAGTGCCCATGGCCCACCTGCCCGCAGGCCACCCATATCCACATCACAGGTCACAGAATGGTTCGGGGGGTCTGGAAAGTGGCTCAGTGCAGGGCTGGAAGGCAGCAGTGGGCGGCCCCCGTACTGGGCCCAAGCCCAGCGGCTGACTGCTCTGCTGTGCTGTGAGAAGCAAGCCTCCTTCCAGAATGTTTAGTTTCCAATGTCAAGATTCCATCCCAACCACAATTCAGAAAAGAATTAGGAGATGTATTTAGTATCAATTAAATCATGTTAATTTAAATACCTTCATTAAAATGTATTTACCAAAAGTACCATTTCTGTGGAATTCTGGCCTGTTGTAAATGGATCTGCCCTGTGCCCTGACATGGGTGACTAGTACAGAGCTCCCTTCTGGACATCTCGGGTGGTTCCAGCAAGGAGAAGGTCCTCTCCCTGGGACAAGCTAATTCCCAAGGGCTAAGGTGCCTTCAGTGTGGCTTCCTGAGTCAGAAACGGTGCGCCATCTGGGGCCCTCGGGACGGAGGCGCTGCCCTGCATTTCAGGAGGCGGTTTGTGTATGTGTGCACGTGTGCATGAGCGTGTGTGCACCTATGTGAATACATGAGTGTGAGTGAGGGTGTGTTTGTGTGTGCAAGCCTGTGTGTGCCTGATGGCCCTGAGGACTCTCTCTCCTGTGTGTGCATGAATGTGCATGTGTGAGCGTGTGCATGCATGCATAAGTATGCATGTGTAAGCATGCATGTGTGAGTGTGCAGTGTGTGCCTGACAGCCCTGAAGATCCTTTTGTGTGTCTGTAAGCGTGTGTGTGTGTGAGCATGCATGTGTGTGTGAGCATGTGTGTGTGTGCCTGGCAGCCAAGGGCCCTCTCATGTGGGCCTGGGTGCTTAGAGACTCGTGCACAGACGTGTGCCGGCCCAGTACTCTGCTTGCTGCAGGTGCATCACCACGGCTGACACAGGTCCTCATGCCCGTGGCCGCCCCCTCAGCATAAGGTCACCACCCCTGCCCCCCATGCAACTGCCCACATTCAGGCCTCTCAGATCCTGGGTCCAAGCTGGTGAGCAGAGGTCAGCTGGGCCCAACAATCTCTAGGCCAACAGCTGGAAAATGGCACCTCTGGGCAGCCCTAGGTCAACAGCTGGTCTCATCACCCATGTGTGCACCCCAGTGGGGGGCACCACCATGGGGGGCACCCCGTGCTAGGTGTAGCCCACACCCCATAAGGGGCAGCCCTGGCTGAGAGAACAGCAGGTCTATGGGGACTCTAGGTGCCAGGCATCCTACAAAGACTCCCAGGAAGGTGCTCTCGGGGGCAGGGCCCGCGTCACTTGTGTGCTGACCCCTCTGCGCCCCACCATGGTGGGGAGGGGGGTATGAAGCCAGGAGGCCTGGGACCGGTGGGTAAACAGTTGGAGCTGCGGAGCAGGGGTGAGGCCATGGTGTTGCTGACCCTGGGGCCATGTGGCCCGTGTTTCAGCACCAGGACACCCTCCAGAGCTGTCTGCCCTCGGAAGCCCCCCTGTGTCCTCTGCAGGGCCACGCTTCATGGGTGGGGAGTGGCCGGCAGCTGTGGCACTGCTCCAGAGCCCCCACCCACTCAGAGCAGCTCTGGGCTTCAGAGACATTCTCCTGGCAAATTGGTTTTAAATTAAAGGAGGTGTTGAAGCTTGTGCACTGTGGCTTCCCCAGGTGTACCTGATCTAATTTCATTAACGAGATCAGGACGGATGATGGCTCCTGTCCATTCTAAAGAAAGCCCTTCAGTCTGTCAGGGTGGGGGCTCTTTGAGGCTGAGGAAAGGGCTGCTCCACAGAGCCCTGCACAATTCCCCAGGGGAGGCCAGGTCCCCCACCCATGTCAAGGGGCTGCCAGCTTCTGCTGGGCCCCTGGGGCCCTGTGTACATAGCAGCTCAAGCTCCTTCTTGGAGGTGCCCTTGCTGTCCAGTATCTCCTGTGTCCAGACCTGGGATACGATGGGCACTCACGCACAGCTCTGTCAGGCCCCTATGCTCCCCTAGGCCTGTGCACACCCTCCCACCACTCAGGACCCAGCCCCTCCCGTCCTCGGTCTGTGCCTCACGCTGGGTTCCTCCCATGGGGTGTCCAGCATCCAGAGAGCACCGGGGACAGCACAGCAGGTGGTCCCAGCCAGGACAGGTCCCCGCCCACCACCACTCAGACCCGCCCACCTCCTTCAAAACTTCAACAGTGGACACAGGTGGGCTGTGCGCAGTGGGGCTTGTGCCACCACCCTCCCTCCCCATGTCCCCATGCCTACACCAGCTGGCACACAGCAGGTACTCCGTGAACACTGCTGGGTTAAGGCCAGCAGTTGCCAGCTCTCCCCTACCTGCACCCAAGAGGTCAAGCCAACCGGCCACAGGGGTGGGCTTTGCCAGGACAGGAAGGGCTCTGGGGAACGGAAGCCCTGGGGGGGCTCCGCTGAGGTAGGCTTAACGTCACATGTTCACACCCGGCTACGGTCAGGGCCAAGGGGCCAGCTGCCCACACCCCCGTCCCAGTGGACAGATTGAGTAGATCCTTCCCCTGGTCCCATGGCTGGGGGGCCGCACCCCACCCCCAGGGCCACCCCCGGCCCAGCATGGGGAGCCAAGGTCAGGAAGACCCCAGAGTACAGGTCCACCCCACGCTGCTGCAGGTTAGCAGGGCCAGGGCAGGGGTGGTGAGGAATCCCAGGGGAGGGGCGGCTTACCTTGTCATCAACGTCGCTCTCGCTGTCACACTGGGGGGCAGAGAGAGACAAAGTCAGTGCCCCCACACACCTGCTACGCCACCCACCCCACGGGTTTGTGGGGTACTCCAGCGTGGGGTCTTGATGTCAGGGGTCTGGACATGAGGTGGAAGGGTATCCTGGGGGCTCAGCAGGATGTAGCCTGGGCCAGCCCAGAGACTCTTCCCCACGGTCTGACCTTGGTCAAGGCCCCGAGTGGGTACAGGGGATGTTCAGAGGGCAACAAGAGAAGGGGTCCCTGCCTCTCAAACAGGCAGCTGTGACCTCAGGTGTGGGCACGATACCCCCATCTACCCAGGAGGGGGTCATGCAGCCTGCGGGGGACTTGCCTGACCCCAGCCCCACCATGGAGCAAACATGGGGTCCCAGAGTGAGACACGGACACCCCTCACCCGGGGTCTGCCCAGAGCCCTCCTCACCACCCCTGTGGTCAGCCAAGAGCCTCCCCCCGGGGTCATCCCAGAGCCTCCACTCCAAGGTCAGCCTAGAGCATCCCCATCCCCAGAGTAACGTGGAGCAGCCCCACCCCCACCCCAGGGCAGGAGAGGCTCCACAATGAGAGAAGGAGCCACCCCACCCTGCGGACTAGCCTGGGTCAGGGGCATGAGTGCACGACCCTGACCCAGAACCTGGGAAGACCAAGGGCAGGAGGACCAGGTGGGATGGCCGATCCCAGCTCAGGCTCCTTCTCCTGGGTCCAAAACTGAGCAGAGGCCCCTGGCCCAGCAAAGTGGAAAAGCCACGCTCAGAGAACGGGCCGGAAGGGCTGGGCCTGGGACACCCTGGAGCTATGGTGGGCACTCAGGGTAGGCCCGGAGAGAGGCGTCTGGGGTGGAAGCCCTGTAGACACGCTCGGGTCCAGCCTAGCTCTGTGTCTCAGTCGGGGGCCTGCTGGCTCAGCTGGCTAATGAAAGATGGTTACAATCGGGAAAACAAATCCCCCTTCTCCACTTTCAGTAAGCAGAGCTTTAAAAAGCACAGACTGCTCTAGAAATCAAGGCAATTTCCCCTAAAAGAATAAAAATAATCCCTCCCTAGCAATGGCAATTATGATACGTTCATGACAAATGACTTATACCGCTGAGAATAAATCTCCCCAGGACGCGGACAGGGCCATCGCCCACTCGGACGCATGCACTGCTGGTTTTACATGTTGAACTCCACTTGATTAATAGAAGTAATTAAATTATACAGCCTTCCTCTGTGCCCCCAAACTGCAGGCTCTAATGTTTTCAATGACAAAGTTCACGGAGATACGTGAAAACCGCAGCGGTAAAGCACCGCTTTCCGATTTTGTGACAGGTGTTGGTAGCCTGGGCCCACAGGGTGGTGGGGACGCCTAGACCAGGACTCCCAAGGGTCACACCCGACAGGGCCAGGCCTGAGAGCTCCATGCAGTGCCTTCCCCAAGCAGCAGGACTGGTGAGCAGACAGGGCCTTCATGCTGCACTCTGCTCAGACCCTTCCTGGGGGCCCCTGTTCTGGGTCTCTATGATCAGTGTGGGGTGGTGGCTGAAGCCCAGTGGTACCAGCAATGGCCCAGAAGGGCTGGTGATTCCACACTGGGAAGATTCAGGGACCTGAGTCTGACCACAGCAGCTTTCCATCAATACTTAACACCAGAGGTGGGCCCTGGAAGTCTCCATCAGAGGGCCGCCCACCCTCACAGCTTCATAGGAGGGCCTCCTCTGGAAAAGGGGCACTTTATGGGCCATCCCCCATGGTCACTGGGTGCAGAGAGAAACTACACGTGGTCTTCAGGGAGGGCGTCTGAGGGCAGAGCCCAGGCCCCTCTCGGTGACAGCGGGGTCAGCGAGGCCGCTGCAGATGGTGGTGGGTGCGGGGAGGACAGGGGTGATGGTGGGCTGTGGTGGAGGCACGGGTGGGGAAGGGGCCAGGAGGAGGGGAGCTTTCTATGGGGTCAGGAGGAGCATGCTGGGTGGGTATCAGGGCGGAGGCAGCAGGGGAGCAGCCTTCTGTGTTTGGGGTATAGAAGGAAGGTGATGGGGGAGAGAGGGAGGGGTAAGTTTAAAGAGCTGTGGGGCCAGAACATCCCACGACGTGCCAGGACATGTGGCATCTCATCTCTGCTGTGACCTTAGACGGGAAACTCAGGGTGATGGGAAGCCACGGCCAGGCTTGAAGAAGGGCAGTGGGGGTGAGACTTCATTTAGGATGAAGGGCCCAGGGTCAACTAGGGGTTGCCTCTGAGGGAACAGCTGGCACAGAAATAGCTGGACCCAGTGCTGGGGGACCCAATCGGCTCTTTCCACTTAATTAGCGCTGTAGAGCCCGTGAGCTGGAAATGGCAATTCCCATGAGGCTTTCAGGGCACTGTGGGGCCATGGTGTACGGTCCTCCTGCTCTCGGGTGCTCCTGAGCCCCTCCTGCCACCTCCCCCCGCCCAGCCTTGGAGAGACTCAGGACCCCAGGCCCGGCTGTGACCTCCCCATGTTCTCTGCAGGCATCCATCACCTGAGGAGGGCGATGGGTGGTGTAGGATTTACCCACATGTGGGTGCCATGAGGGGCTGACAGCAAGAGCACTGAGGAGGCACGGCCCTATAATTAACCATGCAGCGCAGCTCGGGCATGCAGGTGGGCATCGACGTACCTCGTCATTAAGTTCTGCAGATTAATGTCTAACTTCAATGGGGCCGGACTGAGTGTGACCATCAATCAGGGGAGAAGGGCGAACACCTCTGTCCTTCAGCTCTGCCTGAATGGATGGCGTTCAAGGGGACACCCTGGGCCCAGGGATGCACCAGCAGGTACGTGGCCTCTGTGTCCGCTGTGCTTGGCCAGGCCTCAGCCCAGTTGTCATGTGGATAACACCTCTCCTGTGCTAGGTCCTCCCGCTGGCCCTTCCTGGGACCCGGGGGTTGTGGCCCTGCGTGCACGATAGCACTGGGGGTCCTGGGAAACATCATGCCTGGGGGCTACCAGTGACACAGTGATGAGGACCACAGCAGACCCCCGGCTCAGCCCTTCCTCCTGCTCAGGTGCTCCCCAGAGTGGGGGTGCCAGCGCAAGTATCCCCACAGGCTCAGGGCTGCACAGCGGGAGGTTCGGGCAGCGCTGGGCCTAGGGCTCCTCATTGGAAGCCCAACCACTCCACCCTGCCCGGTTAGGATGGGAAAGCTGCGGGCCAAGTCCCATCTCAGGTTCCCGGAGCTTCCATTTCTTCTTCTGTGACACATACGGTGGGGCCCTGACCACCCTGAGGGGTACTGCCGTGGGCAGCTGGTGGACACCAGTGCCCCAGGCTCCAATCATGCCTTCCCTGACCCTCATCCCAATAGCAACGGCCTGAGCAGCAAGGACCCAGCTGGGCAGAGCCACAGACAGCTCAGTTTGGCCTAATTCTTTCAAAATTAGATACCAACGTTCAGACACCTGAGTTCTCATAAACACCCATTTCTACCCATTTCTACTGAGTGGGCAGGGGCTGGTGCTGTGTAGCAGCTCTCCCAGAAGAGGCGAGTCACAGCCCAGTTCCCACCAGCCCAAAGACCCCAGCCAGGCGCTGGGCACCTCATCTCATGCTGAGAAGTAGGATCCTGGAGTTCGGAAAGTACAGGTCTCAAGGTGACCTTAGGTAAGCCACCTGATCCCCCTGAGCCTCAGTCTCCTCATCTATAGAGAGGCAAGTAGCACCTCCACTTTAGGGCTGCTTTTAGGATCGTGTGAGTCAACATGTGTAGAGTGACTAGAATGGAACCTGGCTGCTGTAAGGCTCAATAAATGTTGGCTGTCATTGTCGTTGTTGTCATCTTCATCATTTCCAGCAAGGTCGTTAAAATCATCATCCCCACCACCATCACCACCGCTGCCATCACTGCCACCATCACCATCATCGCCACCATCAGCACCATCATCACTGCCACCATCACCACCATCATCACCATCGCCACCATCACCACCTCCATCACCACTGTCACTCTCACTGCCGCCACCGCCACCACCATCGCCATAACCATCAGCAACACCATCACCACCACTGTTGCCATCACTACTACCATTATTACCACCATCACCACCATCACCACCATCATCACCACCATCAGTATCAACATCACCACCACCACCATCACTATCACCTTTAGCACCATCATCTTCATACCTGTCATCACTACCATTACCTTTGTCTTCATCATCAACCATCTTAATCACCATCACCATCTTCAGCATCATCACCACCACCATCATCTACTCCAGCCCCCTCCCCTCACGTCACCAGCCTAGCCCTTGGAGGCATCTGAAACCCTATGCCTTGTGGGGATGGGGCATGAACCGCCTCACCCAACCAGCATCACCGGGCCTCTCCCCGCCCACCAGAACCCAGGCGGCTCTGCCTGGGCTGGGAGCTGCTCATCACCCTCCACAAACTGGGAACACCAGAAACCTGCCTTTTTCTCCTCTCAGTGTGAACATTAATTACGACTTCACAGTGGAGCTAAGCGGACGGCTGCCTGTCTCCCATCTCTCAAACAAAGGCATGAAAAATTCATGAGCAGAAGACCTTGCTGCCGATCCTCGGTGCTCCCATCAAACGTCTCACTCATCTCAGCTTCCCCCGACGGGTGGTGCTGCCCCGTCCAGCTGCCCCGTGCAGGTGGAGAGAGGCAGGCCAAATCAGTGATGAGGACAGAGGGGCTTGTGGCCTGGGATGCCCCTGAGGGAGCTGCTAAGACTGCCCAGCTCTGCTCTGCCTCCCCCAGCTCCCGAAGCCACGTGGCCAAGGGGTAGCTGCACTGAGGGTGAACTGGGTGGGTGCACCTGCCCCTGCTATGGGCACATCCATGGAGGCCTTGTGTGTGTACCTGTGGCGAGGGGAGGGCCTGGCCCTGCCTTCTCAGCCCCTAGACTGTGCTGCTGCCGAGGAGCCCCGAGGAGCTTGTTACTAAGGGCAATAAAGAAACCAAAACCACAGGCCAGACTTGGGGCCGCTGAGCAAGCTGCAAGGGGGCAAGGATGTGCACTCAAGGCCACTGACACCAGACTCACCCTGGTCAGGCACAGAGACCCCCCTGGAGATGGCCATGCACAGGATCCTGGTCATGGTCCCCAAGGGAGACTGACCACCCTATCTGCCTACCAAGACTGGGGTAAGGCCACGCCCTGAGGAACTCCCATGGCAGCCCAGAAGGGTGCATCACACTCGGTTAATTGTGCGCAATAACGGGTGGCGGGTCCTGAGAACACCATTCTTGTTTATTCAGCTGATTCACTTTTTATGAGTGTTTAGGCTTTAAAGCAAAACAAAGCACTAATTACCCAATTAACAAGCAATTAAGTTACTACAGCCTAAAAGCCCGAGCTGACTGCCTTTATGAGGCTGCAGCGAGAGGCCCATTGGGCAAGGAGCAGCTGGAGCTGCTGGGACGGGTGGGCTGGAACCCCCCATATGCTCCCAGTGCTGTGCCCTGCCCTCAGGGGCTCCAGTCTGGCCCTCGGGCTCGACTCTGACCCTTCCCCAGAGTGGACACCTCTTCTGCCAGTGCTGCCCCCAGCATCTCCATGGCCACTATCTGACCTGGGAACAGCCTTCGTGGGCCGTGAATGCAGCTGCCCACACCCGCGGGCCTCGAGTCAGCCAGCACCAGGTTTAAGAGGGGTCAGCCTCTGCAGAGGACCCTGTACAGGTGGGTGTCTGCAGAGGAGGGCTGCGCCCCAGTGAGGAGAAAAGCCACCCCCTTAACTCCTCCTCAAGACAAAGTAGAACAAAATTCTTACTCCTGATCAGGCTGGGCATGGGACCCTGCTGCCTACCCACCCTCAGGCCACACCCCTGCTCGGCGGTCTCAGGCCTCTGGCCTGCTCCTCTCACGTCCACAGCACTCCACCCAGGGGTCCTCCCGCCTGGAGATCCTCCCCCCTGGGAATCCTCCCCACTGTGGATCCTCCCGCCTGGGGACCCTCCCCCTGGGGATCTTCCCCTCTGGTGATCCTCCCTGTGGGGCCCCAAGTCCTCTGTAGGGGTGCCATCACCCTGCCACCATCCGACTTTACCCACACGTGTTCATTCAGTTATTCACTGCATGGACCGCTGAGTTTATCTAATTTGTTTATCATCAGTCTGGTTACATTAAAATCAAAATTCCCTGCAAACAAGGACCTCATTCTGCAGTACACACAGACCCCGAAACACTGCCAGGTACCTATCAGGCACATTAAGAATGTTGAGTGTGTGAGTGAGTGAGCAAGTGAGTAAATGAACAAATGTATGAGCGATGAATGAATGAGTGAGAATGAGTGAATCAGAGCAATTAAATGAATGAAACAATGAGTAAATGAATGAGAATGAGTGAACGAGTCATCTTATTAGTGAATACATGAATAAATAAGTAAACGGCCAGGTGAATGAGTAAGCGAACAAATGAGTGACTGAATGAGAGAACAAGTGAGGAAATGAATAAGTGAATGAATGAACAAGTGACTAAATGAGTAATGAATGAGTAAATGAGTGACTAAATGAGTGAATGACCAAGTGACAAAATGAGTGAGAATGAATGAGTGAAGGGGTGAGTGGGTGAAGGAGTCTACAAGCGAGAGAATGAGAGGCTTCGGCTGGCCACTAATGCCTGAATTGCTTTCTCATTGCTCTGTCCAGGTGGTGGTATGGACACAGGTGTCGGGTGTCTGTGGTTGTAAGGCGACGGCCAGGAGGCAGTCCCCCAGGATGGTCATTCAGCCTGGAAGCTAACTCTGGACAAACACCAGACATGAGATCTCCCGGCTGCACTGCCGGACCTTAGGGAGTAGCCAGGCCCATCGCCCCATCATCAGGAGCTCCTGTCTGCACAGGCAGGTCAGAGACGATGGCCCCGGTCCACACTGCCGGGGCCTCTTGCCCACACCCATCCATTTAGTGATGACCGCGAGAGGTATATGTCCCCTTTCCGAGACATGGGGCGGTGATATGAGTTCCTTACCTCAGGTGGACCTCTCCTCCCAGAGACCCCTTACTAAGGGCACTGTGTTCCTTTGCTTTAATTCTGTCAGCAGGTCGTGAGGCTCATGGATTTTGGCCCCAGAGAGGGTAGCGGAGCGTGGACATTAGCTGGGTGTCTTTCCCAAGCGGCCGGGCCGCCCCACCTGACCAGCCCCTGGAGGCAGCCTCCAAGCCAGCTGCTCCTCACCCCCGCCCACCATGCCGGCCTCACCGCGACTCCACAACCTGTGCATCTGTCCTCGCTGCCCTCCCTCCCGGGTGGCCCAGGAGCCTGCTCCGGGGGCCTCCCCACCACCCCGACCCCCATGTGCCGGTGGTTCTGTGCCATCTGACATGCACACACCTACTTGCTCATCTGCTCACGGCCGGTGGCAGCTGGCAGGCCTCACCTCAGGGCGCGGTGCTGCACAAGCATCACAGAGTGGACACGGAGTGCTGAGGCCGTCGGCCAGGGGCCCTGTGCCTCCTCCCACCCGGCCCCACAAGCCAGCCCCGACCTTTGCTGACTGAGGACCCCGTGGGCAAGGACGAACCAGACCGGGCCTGGCGTCTCCCTCTACGTGGCAGGCCGGCAGACAGCAGCCCCTCAGCATGAGTGCCCGCAGCCTCGAGGGCCGAATAGTAATGAGCTGTGTCAGGAAATGAGGGAAGGCGGCCACAGCCGCGCACTGACCTTTCCAGAGCGACCCTATTAATATATTCCTGTGTTGTCAGACTCAAAGCGCTAACTGGCTCATGAATTATTTATCAACACAGAAGTCTTAACCAGAAACGGTGTTAACATTAATTTCTAACCTTCTGTGCCACGGCGGCCCTGCCTGTCCGCATAATTGAATTCCAGCTTCCTACGGCATCTTGGTGGGGGGCCCAGATGCTGCTGCCAGGGTCTCGGGATGCACCCACTGTGTCCCCGGCCCCCATCTGTCCCTTCCCCCAGGGCTGGCTGTCTGGGGGATCCAAGCCCACTGTGGAAAGGTCATGCAGGCCCTACTCACCTGGTGCTGTCTTGGAACCCTCCCCCGTTAGCCCCTGACCATCTCGTGGGGTCTCCACAGGGCTGTCCAGAGCCAACCATAGGGGTGACATAGAGCTGGTCACTTGCATGGCCAGAGTCCTCGGCTCCCACTGCTGCTGAAGGGCAGGAGCCACCTCAAAACCAGGCGTCACAGCTCTGCGGGGCCCTGCAGCCAGCATGGGGGGTGGGGGCATGGGGCAGCCAGCATGGGGGCAGGGGTGCGGGACAGCCAGCATGGAGCAGGGGTGTGGGACAGCCAGCATGGGAGGGGGGCGGGGGTGTGGGGCAGCCAGCATGGGGGTGTGTGGGTGTAGGGAAGCCAGCATGGGTGGGTAGAGTATGGTGCAGCCATCACAGGGAGCGGGGGTCTGGGGTAGCCAGCATGGGAGGCAGGGGTCTGGGGCAGCCAGCATGGAGGGTGGGCGTCTGGGGCAGCCAGTATGGGGGGCAGAGGTGTGGGCAGCCAGCATGGGGGTGGGGGGGTGGAGCAGGCAGCATGGGGGGCGGGGGTGTGGGGTTCCCTGGGGTGCGGGAAGGTGCTCTGGTAGGAGATGGATCCCCAGCCCCTCTGCAGATGCCCACCCCTGGGTCCCGGGGCTGGAAGGCTCCAGAGCTGCAGGCCACTTTGATATCACCTTCCGACTGGAGTTCCCGTGTCCAGATGCCTCGGTCCCAGATGGAGCCCTGGCCACGCCCAGTGCCCACCCTGCCCCGGCAGCTTAACCCCTGGGAACCTGGCTTGGCCTCCTGTCAAGGGGAGCTACACCCAGCAAAGGGTCTGGAGCATACCCCGACCCTAGTCCCTCATGAGTGTGTGACACACCACCGCTCCACTCAGTCCCTCAGGCCATGTCTCTTCACCCCCAGGGGCCATCTGCGGCCTGCCCTTGAGGACCGTGTCTCTCAGTGGCCCTCACTCACCACGCCCTGCCTGGCCTGCGTACAGGCTCACCTTTGCACAGATTCCTCCTGCTCCACCTTGCCTTCTGGCCTCAGGGGCTCTGCCTGCTCTGCTCACTGTTGTACCTGGGGCACATGGAGCGCAGTCAGCCCGCTCAAGACCACAGCCTCCCTGGGGCTGCCCATGCCCACGGACCTGACCATGAAGGGCTGCTCCTGATCGCCCCAGCCCCCTGCCCCCTTCCACGGGTGTCCACCCAAGGGCACACTCATCCCCATCCCAGAGGCTGGGAACATGAACCACCTACTGGGGCAAGCGCACCAATCACAAAGGATGGACACCAGCTGAGGGCCCTGGGGACCCCCACGGGGACCCCCATGAGGACCCCAAGAGGGCTTCTGGGAGAAGGGCAGGGACACAGGGGGCTCAGGCAGTGGCTCTTCACCAAGCAAACCACAGGGAAGGGTTTCGACGTGCAGGCCATGGCTGCACGAGGGCCCAGGGCAAAGGGGGGCTGAATGAATGATGGGTGAGTGGATGGGTGGATGGATGGGTGGGTGGACAGACAGACATATGGACAGGTGGATGGACAGATGGATGGATGAATGTATGAACGGATGGATGGATGGAGGCAGGTTTATTGATGGGTGGAAAGATGGGTGGATGGATGGATGGGTGGATGGACAGATGTTATGGATTGAACTGTATCCCCCCAAAATGTGTGTCAACTTGGCTAGGCCATGATTCCCAGTACTGTGTGGTTGTCCTCCATTTTGTCATCTGATGTGATTATCCTATATGTTAAATTCTACCTGTATGATGTTAATGAGGCAGGATTAGAGGCAGTTATGTTAACGAGGCAGAACTCAATCTACAAGATTAGGTTATGCCTTGAGTCGACCTCTTCTGAGATATGAAAAAGAGAATGGAGCAGAGAGGAGAGGGACCTCACTACCACCAGGCAAGAAGAGCCAGGAGAGGAGCGTGTCCTTTGGACCCAGGGTCCCTGCGTTGAGAAGCTCTTAAACCAGGGGAAGACTGACGACAAGTACCCTCCCCCACATCTGACTGAAGGAGAAAGCCTTCCCCTGGAGCTGGCTTCCTGAATTCAGACTTCCAGCCCCTTAGATTGTGAGAGAATAAATTTCTGTCTGTTAAAGCCATCCACTTGTGGTATTTCTGTTACAACAGCACCAGATGACTAAGCCAACGGTCACTGGACAGACAGATGAATAGATGGGTGGATGGACAGAGAGATGGACGGATGGACAGATGAGTGAAGGGAGGGTGAGTGGATGGGTGGACGGACAGATGAATGGATGAACAGATGGACAATTCCTCTGAAAGGAGGCAGCACAGGCCTCTGCTGGTCACAGGGAGAACGCCGGGCTGGGCCCACGCCCTGCTGTCCCTGTGGTTTCTACCAGCAGCCACCTCCCTGGCAGCCGGCCTCAGTGGCCATCCTGCCCTCAGAGGTCAGGAGGAGAATGTGCTCCCGACTCCGGGGAGGGGGATGACGGGTTTTATTGCTTTTGTACAAATTATGGCTGCTTGGAGGTGGCCCGCAGAGCAGGGTAATGAGTGTTGTAAACCTCCTTCATGAAGAAGAGCTGTAGGGGTGCAGGTGCTGAGTGGGCGCTGAGAGGCCGAGAGCTCTATGGCTAAGTTGGGGGGGCACACCACCCCACTGCGCAGGCCCAAGAGCCTATTGCACTGCCATTTTGTGGGGGCTGCTGGAACACAGGGTGCAGGGGGCAGGTTTCAGGAAAGCACAGAAGGCACCCCTGGGCACCAGGAAGGGGTTTGAAGATCTCTCCAGCCAAAACTCACTGTTCCCCTCTCTCCTCTCCCCAGGACCCCACCTCTCCCCTCCTCCTTCCTCACCCACTTCCACCCCAGCCCTGGCAAGATCCAAAGTGAGGCCTAGTTGGGAGGTCGTATGGGAGCACACTTGTGCACACATACAGGTGTGGTTGTGGCTATTTCTACGTATGTACTTGTGTGTGCTGCATGTATACTCGTGTGTATAACACAGCAGTCAGGGGCACAGTCATGGAAACTACTTCTACATAACCAAACACCTCGAGGGACTGAGATACTGGGATTTTAGGCTGAGGACCACAGTCCTGGGGGACATCTAGGTCAGCTGGCATAACACAGTTCAGGAAGGTGATGTTCTACATCCTACTGTGGTGAGCAGTGTCCACTGTGAGCAGCCATCTAAGACACAAGTATTGTCTTGTTCCGTCCGGAGCAAAGAAGAGTGAAGAAAACCAAAGACTCAAGGAAGCAATTAGTCCAAAGGACTAATTGCCCAAATAAACCACAGGCTCCACTAGACTCAGATCAGAACTAGACGGTGCCCGACTACTACTACCAACAGTTCTGACCAGGAACACAGTAGAAGGTCCCTGTCAGACTGGTAGAAAGCGTAGAACAAAATCCAAATTTACAAAACAGATCAGAAAAACTGGTCTGATAGAGATCAGAGGAACCATCATGTCTACCTACGGTCCTAAATTACTCTTCTAAAGTGGAACTGAAGCCATCCCTGGAGATCACGTCTCAGACAAAAGACAGGCCTGTAAAATAAATAATAACACCTATGAAGAAGGTGCTCCTTAGAACAGTCAACTCTATGAGACCAAAAGGGCAACATTTGCCCAAAAGCAAAGATGAGAAGGCAGGAAGAGGCAGGGAAACTGAAGAAACGGAAACAGGGAATCCAGGGTGGAAATGGGGAGAGTGCTGACACACCGCGGGGACAGCAACCAACGTCATGGATCAATCTGTGTGTGAATTATTGAATGGGAAACTAATTTGGTATGCAAACTTTCACCTAAACCACAATAAACTGTTAAAAAAAAATGAAGTTCAGAGACTTTGGGGGTCGCAGGACACTGTCAGGGGTTGCAAAGAACAGTCATGATGCCACCACTGGCCAGCTACTGAAGAATGTCCACGTGCTTCCAGAACCTTCTCAGTGCCAATCTCTAGCCGGTGGGGGCACAGCTCCCTCCAAGACAGCCTGCCTGGCTCCCCGCAGTGCCTGCTGGGTTTCTGGCAGCACGGCCCACATAGTCAGCTCTCTTTATGCAGATGTTATGCTCCATGAAGTCCCTGAAACAAGGCTTCCACCTGGTTTGTTCTGGTTGGAACCCCTGCTGAGAATGTGCATGTCTAACAAGTTCCCAGGAGAAGCTAATGCTGCTGGTTAGGGACCAATCCTGAGAACCACTGGTACAGACAAACCCGCTGCCCTCCAGCTGATTCCGACTCATAGCGACCCTATAGGACTGCCCCATAGGGTTTCCATTTCCAAGGCCTTAACCCTTTAAGGAAGCAGATTGCCACATCTTTCTCCTTTGGGGCGGCTGGTGGGTTCGAACCGCTGACCTTTGGGTTAGCAGCTGAGCACTTTAACCACTGCGCCACCAGGGCTCCTCACTAGTACAGCAGTGGTTCTCAAAACTTATTATAGATAAGAATCACCTGGGGATCTTGTCAAACTGTAGATTCTGACATCAGTATAGCTGGGATGGAAATGCAAATTCCCAGCAGGGGCTTGAACCAGAAAGAGCCAGTTGGAAGCCCTGCTGTGAACATGGGCCGCTGCTTCAGGGGATGTACAGGGTTAGGCTCCTGCGAGCCTCTGGTCAAGTGTCCATCCACAATCAACACCTCACCCTGCTTTACGTGTTCCTGTTTAAAGCTGCCTTATATAATTTCGTCTGCTACCCCTATCCAGGTTCCCAGGGAAAGAATACAACTGGGAGACCCATCAGCAATTTAAAAGCAGTTCCAACCCCGCCCCCCACAAGGCATCCAAGCCAGTCAGCTAATGGCATCCTGTGGGGGCTGCCTACCCTGCAGGGACTCCTGGGGCACATCCACCACACGGCTCTGCCGCTGACCTCTGGGCTGGGGTGTGGTGATGCCTAACCCTAATCCCCGTACTTTTCTTGACAGCAGCGACGAGGGGCCAGGGCAGGATGTGAGGTAAGGGTCCTCATGGAGAATGGGATGGGGTGGGGGGAAGGGGGTGGCTGATCGTGTCCAGAGCTGGGCCTGAGTTCCACTCCTGCCCTGCCATGTGGCAGGGGCCCACAGGCAAGTCCTGTCAAGGCTATGTGCTGCCATTTCCTCTGGTGGAGAACAGGGGGGATGGTGCCAGCACCCCCTTGGGGGCAGAGGGGCAGAGGCACCAGTGAGCCTAGACCACGGCAGCATCGCCTGGCACGTCGCGGCCAGCAGGAGACGAGCTGTCACTACGGCTGTTATGTTCACAGTGTCATCACTGCTGTTCTGCCTCCCTGGCTTCAGTCTGCAGTCACCGCCACAGCTGCTGGGCACAGGGCCACCTTCCAGAACATTCCGCTCACTCTGGGTGGGTGGAGAGAGGGTGGGGCCGGGAGTTCCCGGCTGCCTGTGGGAGTGGCTGCGGCTGCCAGTGGGTGTTCACAGATTCTCTACTCTCAGCTTTCTTCGATAGTGGAAGCCCAACCCCCTGCTTCTGGGGGAGATAGATCATTCTATCCTTGGCTGCAAGCAACCAAATTAAGACGACGACTTTTTAACTAATTTTATGGCGCTAACGAACATCTGATGGCGTGTTAGGGAGGTCATGCCGGGCTTTCTGGATAAAAGCTGCTGAGAGTGAGCAGTAACTGGGAATTTGCTAGAAATAAATCTTGGCAAAGTTAAGCCACTTTTAAACGTGGTCAATAAAACCAGGTCGAGTGACAAATGCCTGTGTCACTGAGTGCTGGGATGCTATCAGAGGACAGGCAGGGCAGACAGGCCCCGGCACTTCTCCTTGCTGTGCCTGAGGCCCCAACTGCAGGCACAGGCAGGCGGGAAGAGGGGGCACTCAGGTACACGTGGACACTCACACAAGGTGCCCACGTAGCCACAGACACACACACACACACACACATGCCCACGAGGCCAGAGGTGCACACCTGCAGTACGTATTCACAGACACACACCAACACTCACAGAGGAACACGGAGACACACGGTCACAGGCTGCCCACAGCCACCGCACGTGTCAAGGCCCCTGTGTACGTGAGGACCTGTCTGCACACGTCAGGCCCCATCTGCACACCTCAGGCCCCGTCTGCACATGTCTGCACCCGTCAGGCCCAGTCTGCACGTCAGGGCCTCGAGGCCCGCCTGCACTCGGGTGGGAACCATGGCCCCCCTGCAGCCCAGCCCCTCCCTGCCACCATCTGTCGCTCGGCAGTTGGGGGGTGGTCAGGCTTTGAGCAGCTGGCGTGTTAATTACTGCTCTTTCTCAGCAAACATTTGCTGCACTTGTCCAGGGAGAGGACCTCACGTGATGGATCGGGATCTGGCAGCAGAAGGGCTGCCCCGGGGCCTGGTGAGGCAGCTCGGCGGGGAGGTCTCGCTGCCCCAGGGCCTCAGACACAGCAGGGGCCTATGTGGGTGTTCCGGGACTGGCACGGTCAGCAGAGGAGGCAGCCTTTCGCTGGGACCAACTTCCCAGGACTGGGCCACTCAGGCCACCCCAGTGCTGCTGACACCCCAAGACGCCATGTCACACCCACACAGTGTAGGACCCTATCTATGTAGACGCGGGCCCTGCTCTGGGGCCCAGACCTCCTGCCTGCGGAGCCCCTGACTCCTGCCCAGTCTCAGGTGTGGTGACGGCTCTGCCCACAGCGCTTGCCCCCACAGCAGCCGGCTGGGGACACCCCTGAGCCGCCGAGGGGCCGACCCTACATGTGCCCACAGTCTTGCCACACAGCCCCTGCCAGGCTCCACAGGGCATCATGGAAGGAGTTCAGACTGTCTGTCCTCCCCTCCCCTGTTTGTCTGCTTCCCGAAAGCCAGGCATGTGAGTCCACGCTGTGGCCCAGGGTGCTTGGGACAGAGGTGTGGCTGAGACATGGAGCAGCACGCTCGGCTGGTGACAGACCTCCCAGGACAGGGGCGTGGGGAAGGGGAGCCACACACAGGTGAGGGGATCAAGGTGACAGTCACTCCGTGGGGGCGGGGATATGCGTGGTCCCCCATCCCACAAAGAGGGGGGATATGCATGGTCCCCCACACCACGAGAGGCGGGGATGTGCGTGGTCCCCCACACCACAAGAGATGGGGATGTGCATGGTCCCCCATCCCACAAAGAGGGGGGACGTGTGTGGTCTCCCACACCATGAGAGGTGGTGACATGCGTGGTCCCCCACAACACGAGGGGCAGGGATGTGCGTGGTCCCCCCACTCCGTGACAGGTGAGGATGTGTGTGGTCTCCCATACCACGAGGGGCACCCTGACTATCCCTAGGTGACAGAGCACCAAGGTCTGCGTGGTGCAGGAATCTGTCAGGAAGGCAGCTAGAGAGCAGGAGAGAAGCCTTCCCTCAGAGACTCTCCCCCGGGGACACCCTCCCTCCCTTTGCAAGTGCGCTGTAGCCCCAACCAAGTCCAAGGGCCCCTGGGCAGCCAGAATGCAGAGGAGAGGCCAGTGCAAAGCCTGAGGCCTTGGAGAGAGGCGGCGGCAGGGCCAGTGGGAGTGAGGGGGGAGCTGAGCAAAGGGAGTGGACAAACCGCGTCCCCCCCCCCAACAAAGAAGCATGCAGTGGACACCAGGCCTGAGGCTGCCCTTCTGGTGCCTCCTCCATTGATCAGACCACAGCAGGCAGGCTGTCACCCGGCCACACACAGCCCTCACCCGACAAAACAAGTAATTAATGGGTTAATTACCCATCCCCATAAATGTTGCTGTGATTTAGGGAGCTCCCTGAGGCCTGGGATGTGCAGTGAATCCCAGACGAGGGTGGCGGAACCAATTCCCCCCAGTGGGCCAGGTGCTGTAAATCTGCAGAAATGGGTTTTATGGAGCACTGGGTTTATGATGTCATCACCGTCCTCTCGGTACTTAGAAAACGAAGAGAAGCCCAGCGGAGGGCGGAGCCAGCACAGGGTGCATCTGAGTGGCAGGCCCAGTTGGTCATCGTCCAGCCAAGGTCAGGATGGGGCCCCAGCCCTCCCCACACAGGTCTAGAATAGGAGACAGCCATGGTGCTCTGGGAGGGTGGGTTCCAGGGGAGCCTGGCCCATCACTGCCTTCCTGTGCAGAGCCCTCCTGATGCCCGGCCCACGCGGACCCCTTCTAGCCGCGTGGCTAGAATCACCTCAAGGTCTGCACCCCAAGGTCCAGCCTGAGGTGCAAGATTCAGGAAAGTTGGTGGCGGGGGGAGGGGGGCACTCCAGAGGGGCAGAGAGGGAGTGGGGCCCTCTCCAGGTGGTGGAGCTCTGGGCAGAGGAGGGACCCTCGGCCCCAAGGTGGAGCTGTATCCAGGAGGGGCACTTACCGAGTAGCCTCTTCCAGAGACCGCCTGCGCCGAGCTCTGCAGGAGGAGGGATGGACAGTCAGAACAGCCTAGGCCTGCTGTGTGTGCCCAGCACCGCTTCCTCTGGGGACCCTGCTCCCCTCTGAGGAACTGCCCCCCAGTCCTTGACCCTCATTTGGGCCATGTGACCCAACTCTGATGGCTGAGTGCCCCTCCCCATGGTCACAGCTGGTCCAGAGACAGGCTGGGGGCCCCAGCGGGAGCCAGCCCAGTGCCTGGCATCCAAGCTTTCTACGTGGCCTCAGCCCCTGGGCCCTGCTGTACTGGAGTCTTATCTGGGACCTGCCCTACTGACCAGTCTGTTCTCCCTTTTGGTACAGCCACTTGGGGTGGGCTTCCTTGCAACAGCTTTGGGGTTGGGTTTGGGAAACTTGGATCAGTGCAGTCACGTAGCCAGGTCACTGGCCGCTGCTGAGGGCCAGGCCCAGATGAAGCAAGATCCGGGGCCAGCAGGCTGTGTCTTCCCACGAAAGATATGGCCCACACCGGGGTTTTCTGAATGTGGGAAGGTCCCTCTGCAGCAGGTTGGCCTTGCCCTACACACCCACCCCACCTGCCTGCCTGGCCTGACAGGGCCCTTGTGCCCAGCTACCCAGAGCGGCTATGGCATCCCACTGAAAGGCCTGGGAAGACACCTGCTGGAGGGGCCAGGCCAGGAGGCCATGACACCCGGATACTAGGGAAAGCCCCTGGATGGGAGGCCTGGGCAGGCGGTTTCTGGGTGGGCGGTGGCTGGGCAGAAAGAGAATTATGGCTCCGATGCCACAAGACTTATCAAGATGACGGGTCTGACCCAACTGCACCTTGAAACTGTGGACTTTTATGAGATGCCAGGCCTACTATGGGGACAGTGTGATATCCCAGCTGGCCACCCTGGTTGGAGGCTGAAGCACAATTCCTGGGGCTGCCAGGAGACAGCAGGGGCTGAGGTCTGGGGGCCAAGGGGGAAATGGGAAGATTCTGCCCCACCTCCAAGGGATGAGGGCTGGCTGAGAAGGACGTACCTCAGGTCCCAGAGGGTGGCCAAGGGGCAGGGCAGGGAGGCAGCAGACTGTGGGGATTGGCACCAAGAACTAGGGGGCTGGCATGGCCCTCCACCTGCCTCTACTTGCCTTACCTCAGACTGCAGAATTGGGGCTCAACACCCCTTCAGGGACACTGCTTCTGGGGCCTCCACAGGTCCCCGTCCCAACTGAGAAGGGGCTACAGGGTCCTCTCCCTTCCCTGGGCTGACCATCCCCAGGGCCTATGTCAGCTCCCCACCCCCCATTCCCCAGCCAACTGCATGGGTAGTGTCCTGTGGCTGCCCGCAGTACCCCCCAGGAAGGTGGTGATGTGCCCAGAGGACCCTGCCGGCCTGCCCTATGACAGAGCTCCCAGAGACCCATCCCACCAGCTGCAGCAGCTGATGCTCTGCTCCAGGGACTTGGAGCTCAGCACCACTTTTCGGGGACCCTGACCCAGGTCACTGGGGACCCTTAGCTCCAGGGATCCTGGGGGCAGCTCAGGACGAGGAGAGAATGGATGGCCCCATGGGCAGTTCCCAGGCCTGGCGCACCAGGTGCCCACACGGCCCGCGTCGTCCACCGTGGTGGGGGGAGCTGTCAGCTGCACTGCTCTCCTGGGCCAGAGCGCTTTCCTCTGCTGTTTCTAATGAAGACCTTCAGGTGCTAAACCCATCTTGGGCAACTGAGGGAGGGGGCAAGGGTGGGCTCCTACACAGGCCCAGAGTCACACAGCACAGGTGGCTCAAGGCAGAAGCTGTACCAGGCCTGAGGCTGAGCAGATCCCCAGCACGGCCCCCCAGTCCCCATCCCCCAGCGAGGCCCCCTAGTCCCCGTCCCCCAGCATGGCCCCCCAGTCCGTCCCCTACACAGCCCCCCAGCATGGCCCCCCGTCCCTGTCCTCCAGCACAGATCCCCCGGCATGGCCTCCCAGTCCTGGTTCCCCAGCACAGACCCCCCCAGCATGGCCCCCCAGTCCGTCCCCCACACAGCCCCCCAGCATAGCCTGCCCAGCAGCACACAGCTCTAATTGCTGTTCTACACTTGACCCCTGCTAACAGGAAGGCCTAATTACTAAAACACTATGTCCTCGTGACACGCAGCTGCGACACTGTCTTGGATGGACTGGAGCCACCTCCCAGGTCCCCGGAAGCTCTGGGCTGGTCCCTCCTGCCCTGAGTCCCACGGTGGCCCAGGTACTCACGTCGCTGAGCAGGTCCCGAGAGCTGCTGCGCCTGGAGCTGGTAGCCTCAAGCATGCTGTCCTCATCACTGTTCCTGTCACCCCCTCTGGGGACCGTGACCTTCATCTGGGGAAGAGACAAGAACAGGCACACTGGTTTTACTCAGCCGACTGCTGGGGCACAGGCATGCTGGGAGGGGGCCAAGGAGGGGCCAATTGCTTTTCCTGCTCCTCACGCACCCCTGCATCTTGCCCTGAGGGGGAGTGTCACCACACCCCACACTCCAACCTGGGGGTCACCACACCCCACCCCACCCCACCAAGGGCTCACCACACCCCTGGCAGGCCTTCCACCAAACTGCCTAGAGGGTTGGTCCTGGGATGTGATTTGCTGCTGTGGGTAGTGCCCTGGGTGGGAACCTTGGGAACATCCCACCTTTCCCTAAGGGTGCTTTGGTTCCCCTCCAGGGCCTGGGCGGGGACAGCACCCAGGAGGTGGTGAGCAGAGGACGAAGCCCGCGCTTGTGTCCAGAGTAGAACCTAAAGACCCAGGAAAGCGAACAGCACAAAAGACCACTGACAGGCTACAGCCCTGCCTGGAGCCAGCCTTCAGGTGCAATTGGTGCAGAATGTTTCTCGGGAACACGGGCCATCAGGAGCACAAGGCCTCTCGGTCTCTTTCCAAACACACAGCCCGAGGCTGCCATGGCCTGGCCACCCACTTCCTCCAACACCAGGGGCAGCAGGCCTCCTCGAATGCCCAACCTGCTGGACATGCCCCCGGACGTGGTTCCACCTCACGAGAAGCCCAAGGCAGTAGAGGGGGGCAGGGGCATAGCTCCGGGTGACCACGGTGGTTACGCGGCCTCTCTGTGCCTCAGCCTGTCACCTACAAGCTGGCACTGCTGTGGCTGCTTCTCCCCTGATATACTAAGATGGACGAACGTGGGCACAGGCTGCTGGGTGCCAGGCCTTGGCCTCAGAGCTTCGAGAACACCAACTAGTTTACTGTCTACAAGAGCCCTGAGTGGATACACTTTTTGCACCTGGATACACTTCTGCACCCGGAGGCTGGGAATGGAACTGGGGGGCCCCTGGACCCAATGACTGCCCTTGTCACGCTAACTTCTCATCTGAATAGTTTCAAATTCACACAGGTATGTGCAAGCCACTCGCACCCCGGCCCTTCACCCCTAAACTGTGTAAGAACACACCACCATTGACCTCACAGACCTGCCCCAGCCAGGAACGGTCCTGGCCCGGAGCAGCCGCTCCTGAGGGAAACCCTGGCCCCACCTCTTTGGATAGATGTCCCTCAAGGGTGGGGACTTGGTGCTCAGGAGGTGGAGCCCTCTGGGGTGTCCATGGGTCCTGCAGCTATGTGGTGCTGGGGGGGTCCCACCTCTCCTGTAGCCCCTGTCCCGAGGGCTAACATCCCCACTCTCCCCTGCCTGGGCTGACACCCCCACCGTCTCCTGCCTGGCTCAGGGGTGCACCCTCACCTTCTTCAGGGCTTTGCTCAAATGCCGCCTCCCAGGGACACCTCCCCGACTTCCCCATGATAACTATACCTATCCCTCCTGGCATTCGATGCCCCCTTCACTTTCCTCCTGAACGCAGCACACAGCATGTCTTTTATTCCAGGCTGTTCCCCATTCGCGGCCTGCCCGGCCAGTCCACCACCTCCAGGACCGGGCACAGACTGGGGTGCTCAAAGGTGCTGAGTGGACTTTCACCTACTACCCAACCCGGCAGAGAAAGAACACGTGCTCCGTCTGTGTTCAGCCCAGGAAGAGCTGTCTGGGGACCAGGATCCGGTCTTCAGAGAAGGGGAGGCCATACCTGGGAACCCCGACGGAGTTGCAGAGGGCAAGATCAGCTCCAGAGAAGTGGAAACCTTCATGTAGGCCAGCATACCTGTGCAGAGCAGGGGCTGGCAGAGCACTGCAGGGGGCAACTCAGCATCCTCCCACCCCAACAAGGCCCCTTGTACAGCATCTGGGGCACCTGTCTACCTGTACTTGGCACTGTAGCATTTAGAATATAGAGAACAGGGTTACCTCTAAGCACCCACAGGCTTAGCCTAAGGTGTTTTCAAGCTGGAGCTCATTCTATGCTGACAGTTGCACCTACAGGTGAAGGGTGCTACTACCGCCCAGCTTCATCAGACACTGTGGGAAAGAAAGTCCTCAGAGTTGTCGGTGGGGAGTCACAGGTTCCAAAGTGAGGTCAACTGAATTGGCAACGAGACCCTGGTGTTAGCAAAGCCTCATCTCCCCTCTCCTGTGGGCTGGCTGACTTCTACGTTTGTTAGCTGGGGTCCTACTTCTTTCAGAGATCCTTCTTGATAACTCCAGCCATTCCCTATGCCATTCCCTACACCAGCCACGCTGGATGAAGGACCCCTTCAGGTTCCCCAGCTCCTGAGCACCTCTGTGAAAGTGAAGTGGGATTGCTTGTTTGCTTGTCTATTTCCTTGCATCAAACTGGGAGCTTCCAGTGGGTAGAGCTGTCTTTTATCCCCATCTTCCCGGTACCACTCAGCCCAGGCACAGGCAGGGTTTTCGGAGGAGCAAGTGTTTCAGGCTGGCACAGTGTCAGGGAAGAGCTGCTGCCCTGCTGAGTGCTGGCCACCCCTTAAGCCACTCTCCATTCTTCTTTCGGAATCTGGATGAATGAATGGGTAGGAGAAAGGATGGAAGAAAGAAGGCAAGGAGGAAAGGAGTGGGGTGGGTAGGTGGAAGAAAGGCAGGAAGAACAGATGGTGGGTGGATAGGAGGAGGGAAGGAGGGAGGGAGGGAGGGAGGGAGGGAGGGAGGGAGGGAGGGAGGGAGGGAGGGAGGGAGGGAGGGAGGGAGGAAGGAAGGAAGGAAGGAAGGAAGGAAGGAAGGAAGGAAGGAAGGAAGGAAGGAAGGAAGGAAGGAAGGAAGGAAGGAAGGAAGGAAGGAAGGAAGGAAGGAAGGAAGGAAGGGGGGACAGATGGTGGGTGGGTGGGTGGATGGAAGGTAGGAAGGGAGGAAAGAAGAGCTGGTGGGTAGATGGCTGGACAGGGACAGAGGAGCACAACAGATTGCATAGGGATGCTGGCTGAACTAAGGTCACAGCACTAGGAGTCGCACCGCCATGTGTGCATGTGAGCTTGGTAGGCCTCGGCCTGTGCCGTGTATGGTCCCCTGCTGGGGAGACAGCAGGAGCGGCAGCTTGGGCCCTGCTCTTAGAGCAGGTAGAGAGGACTCCAGGCGGTGTGTGATCCTAGAAAAGGGACCAGACCTGGGACTCTGGGCTCCGCTGTGGCCCCACCCACTTCTGGCCACTGGCAGTGCTCTCCCCAGGGCTCCAACGTCTCCTCCACAGAGGCCCTCCAGACCTTCCGACCTCAAGGGAATCCTCCCCCAAGTGCAACCCAGCTTGCACTCAAAACCACCCGACTGGTGACTGGTTTGTATTCCCAGTCAGGATTTGAGCTTCGCAGAGGCAGGGATTTCCATCTGACTTGTTCACTGCTGGGTCCTCGGGACTCAGCACAGGGGCTGATACACAGGAGAAACTCAAAAGTACAAGCCAGTCGACCCACGTGAGGGCTGAGAGGGAATGCAAGCTGTGCAGGGGTTAGCACCACCCACCACCCAGCCCGCCTTTGCCCGCCCACCAGGTTGCCCGCCCACCCGTAGTCACCTGGCCCTTGGGGGAGTCGGGGGAGGAGGGCACAGCGCCAGGCACAATGCAGGCATCCAGGGTGAGGTGATCATCTGTTTCCTTCTCCTCCCCCAAACAGTGCCCAGACAGCAGGTGCCCCAGGCCCACCCAGGCTGTCCCCGCCCCAAGACTCCTGATTCACAGTGGGGATGTGGAGGCTCAGAGGGTCCAGCACCCGGGATCCTGCCCACTGCTCCCTGCAGACCATGGGCTCCAGGTCAGAGCCTGAGCCCTGCAGTGACCCCAATGATGGTGGCCCATGTTTGGGACCCACAGCCAGGGTCTCGAGGTGGCAGGCCCAGTAGGTGGGGGAGGGTCCTGTCAGTCAGTATAAGTGACCACAGTGACAGCCAGCACTCATAGGGTACTCAGCAACTGTCCCAGCAACCCCACAGGTTGCACTGCGGCAAACACCCCACCCCACAGTGAGGAAGCCCAGGCTCTCATGCTACATGGGGTGCACCAGGAGGGCCCTGCCCACAGTGGGTGGTCCACGGCAGGCCACTTGGGGGCTACAGCCACCACGGAGATGCCACTGACAAGGCGTGGAGGTTAAGACCTCGATCACGTCCCTGCTCCACCAGGCAAACCCCAGGGTGTGGGAACCTCTCCTAATAGCAGCAGCCAGACATTTACCTCAAAATAAAGGGGATCTCCTTCCAAAAAGTCAGACACTGAAAACCCCATAGAGCACAGCTCTACTCTGACACGCATGGGGTCACCAAGAATTGGTGCTGACTCCGCAGCCACTGGTCAGTCGTGGTCACCTACAGGCCCAGGACGGTCCTGAGAGCTCCGCCTTACGTCAACTCACTTACCCTGACAACCCCTAGGGAGAAAGTCACCATCCGCGCTACAGACGGGGAAACGGAGGCACTGAGTGGTTGAGTAATGAACCCAGGGTCACACAGCTGGGGTGCAGAACCAGAAGAGGTCCCAGACAGTCGGCTCTCCACTAGCACACTGATTTTCAGAACTGACCCAGCCCCCTGCTACACACACACAGTAACACAACAGAACAGACATGGTGAGAAATGTGGGTATCCCAGCATGGAGGCACACCCACAGTCCGCTCTTCGTGGAGGCCCTAGGCCCAGCCCTCTGCCAGGCCCTGGAGCTACAAGCCCAGCAAGGAACGCAGATGAGTCAACAGCCACCACCATGCAGAGGGGCAAGCCCAGGGCGCAGTGCAGGGCTGGAGGAGGCGGGGAGGGCTGGCTGGAGGGATGGATGGTGATGGAGCTGAAACTCGAAAGGTATGTCAGCCAGGAGGGCAGGGCCAGGCAGGAGAGGAAGGAGGGAGATTCAGGACACAGAGGGCATGTCAAGGAGTGTGGACTTTACCCTGAGGGAAGAGGGAAACTTCCAGAGAGTTTTTATAGGGGAGGGGCATCTTCCTGGAACCTCACTGTCTGCCTGTGAATCCTGGCTCAGCCACCTACTCTGCTGATTATGGGCAATTTATTTAGGTTTTTTTTTTGCTTCAATTCTCTCATCTGAAAAAAGGGAATAACAATAATATGTACCTCATGGGGTTGTGGTGAGGTTAAACAAGTTGGTACATGTTAACCGCTAAAAAGTGTCAGGAACAACTATGACAGACTACCTTCTACTAGGCCGAGTGACATGAGGGTGGCCTGGCCTGAGGTCATGGAGGGGAAGACGGGAGGCTGTGGACATCAGATAACACATTCCATTGGAGGTAAAAAGGCTATTCAGGGGGTCTACTTCATCTTGTGCCAGTTTTGGTAAGTCATATTTTTCAAAGAATGTGTTCATTCCATCTAAGTCAATGAGTCTATCAAAATAAAATTGTTCCCGTACCATACTTTCAACGTTTGTAGAATCTATAGTGACATATCTTCTTTCATTCATAATGCTGGTGATGGGATTTCTCAATTTTGTCGATGTTTTCAAGAAAACAACTTTTGGTTTGCTTTCTTCTTCTTTTTTTTTTAGCTTCATAAGGTGAAACCTTTGGTCAGAGATTTTAGCCTTTTTTGTTGTTGTTGTTGTTAATAATATACGCATTTAACGCTAGAGCTTTGGTGCATCCTGCAAGCCTGATGTTGTATTACCAGTCGTTTGCTTTGGATTATTTTCTAATTTTCCCTGTGAAATCCAGGTTAGAGGGAGATTCAGGAGGCGGAAGCAAAGGATCTGCCTGGCTGTGGTTGGGGGTGGTGGCTGGAGGGCAGAGTGAAAGGTGACCTTCTGATTTCAGACTCATCATCTGAGGAGACACTGGGTTCATTCAATAAATGGGGGCACAGATTTGGAAGCCAGTGTGTTCTGCTCTGCTCAGGAAGAGCGGACAGGGCCTGCGGCGCCTGAGTGGCAACGTTACCGGTGTAGATGCACAGATCTGGGCTCAGAGGGGTTCTAGGCTGACACACGGCGCTTCGTGGCACAGCGGCGATGATTCAAGCCACGGGTGTGGATGAGCGTGGAGTATGAGAAAACGAGCAAGGGCAGAAACTGGAAAAGCAGCAAATCTGAGATGAGAACTTGCAAATGACACGCTGTGCTTCCACTCCACGTCCCTCACTTAATGGCTGCATGCTCCAGGCCTGCACTGTCCAGGACAGCAGCCACACCACACACGAAATGTGCCCAGTCTGAGTCGCGCTGTACTCTAACTGCAACAAACACTGCTTTTCAAAAAAAAATCTCATTGGTAATTTTTGTATCGATTACACGTTGAGATGATATTTTGGATATACTGAATTAAACTTATTACTAAAATTACTTTTATCTGTTTACTTTTTAAACGTGACTATAGAACATTTATATTTCTCTACGTTGCTCACGTGCAGAGGCAACGGTGGTCCAGTGGTAGAATTCTTGCCTTCCGTTCAGGAGACCTGGGTTCAATTCCTGCCCAATGCACCTCACACAGTGGAGCTGAGCACGTTTCAGTACTGGGCCTAGGTGATCTACTTACAAAGTCAGCCCATAAAAAACTCTATGGATCACAACGGTCCAATCCAAAACTGACCAATCATGGGGATGCGGCAGGACCGGGCAGCACTTTGTTCCATCGTGCGTGGGGTCACCGTGAATCAGGGGACAACTGAATGGCAGCCAACGATAACAACATATGGCTCACGTTATACCTCCAGTGAATAGAGCTGCTCCAAGCAACTCACTGGGTGTTAGTGTGTTAGCTGTTAACTGAAAGGCTGGAGGTTTGAGTCCGCCCAGAGGCACCTCGGAAGAAAGGTTTGGCAACCTACTTCTGAAAAATCAACCACTGAAAATCTGTGGTGCACAGTTCTTCTGACACGTGGGGGGTCACCATAAGTCAGAGCCGACTCGACGGCTACTGGCTTTCTGAGCCACTCACTGCTCAGGTGTTACCACTGGCAGGGCCGTTCCAGATCTGGTGCCTCAGAGCCTCATTTCAATGGGACCTTGGGCAGGCACATGCTCATTACAGTTTGAGGAGAGCCCTTCTGCCCTCTGGAGAAACACCGTCTTGCCAGCCCACCCAGCTCCAGCCCCGCAAGAGGCTTCTTGCCAAGTCCCAAGGGAGTCCAAGGACCGCTCCCAGGATCCCCCACGGCTTGGTGAGTCGTGTGATACGTCTTGCCGTCAATTCTCTGCCTGTGGACCTCTAAGTGCCAGTGAAGTGGCCAGAGAGACCTGGGCCAGGCCACACACTCCCTCATCAAATCCCTTCCAGCAGCCTTCACTCACTCAGGAAAGCTGACACCTGCCCCTGGCCGCCTGCGAGGCCCTCAGCACCCTGCCCCCACCCCAGACCGTGATCACCATACTCCACCTCCTGGGTCACCTCAGCATGGTCCTATCTCCTGGCCTCTGCACCCACTGTCCTGCTGGGTGCCCCCTGCACCACCCTGCCCATGTTCTTCTTTTCCTCACCTTCACCCCAGCACCACACCTGTACACCTCCTCTGAGGGTCACTGTCAAACTGGTCCAACCTAGACAGCAGCCCCTGGGGGAACCAACGTCTTGGCACTCCATCCCCCTTCTAAGCTGGATTGGGGCCCAAACAGGAACCCCAGGCTTGGGCAGCAGCCACCCAGCAAAGGGGGATGCCCTCACACCCAGGAGGGGTGAAGGGGTTTGTCTACTCCCCACCTCCTTCAGCCAGAATTTAACCATCAAGACCCAAGTATAACGCATAGAAACCGCGCGCCAGAGTGAATCGCGCACTCAGGACAGGCACTCTCCAGTTTAAGGTGCAGACGCGGACGCAGTTGTGGAAAATAACGGCACGGGACTCTTTATTTTCTTTAATCAGAAAAATAAACCCGTGTTTCCGGGCGGGCTGGCGGGTGACCCTGGGTGACCACCAGGCGCCTGTAAACCTGTCCGCCGTCCTCGCTGCTGGGTCTGCGTACAGAGGCTGGGGTCCTTGAAGAAGCAGGCACAGGTAGCCCGGGGGTCAGGGATGCCTGCCCAGGCCTGAGAACCAACATGGCACTGGGGCCATTGCCTCTGTCCTGTAAACAGGGTTGACTCGGGAGGTCGCCGCCATGAAATAAGGCGACATGGGCAGCACTGGGCCCAGCGGCCATCTCCCCGGGTCCTTTCCAGAACAGGTACCTTTGCAGAGCCACCACTGCGGCCCACCTCCCTGGGCCCCCTCAGCCCCTGCCTCGAGAAGCACTGGGTGTGGGGCTGCCCTGAGACAAGGCTGGGGCTGGTGGGGCCACATCCTGAGGGTGGGCGCTCCGGGGGGGGGGCCAGGGCTCAGGGACAGCCCTGGAGTGTGAGGCCCCCGAGAGGGCAACCCAGCAGCCAGACAAAGTTGCAGAGAAGATACTCAGAGGGGCTGCTTGGAGGTACTTGCTGGCCCAGAGCAAAAGGAAGGGCAAGCTCTGGCAGCCACCCTCCAGCAGGCCCCCACTGTCTGGCGTGGAGCCAGGCCCACACGCACACGCACACAGTATCGCACACACAGACCTGTCTACTAACACACATACACACATGTGCACACTCGCACACATGCACGTGTGTACCGGGTGGCGCACCCATGAAGGTGCAGTGGAGATTCAGAGACAACAGTGTTGGCATTTAGAGGCACAGGAAGAAGCTGGGGACCCTAGATCTGAGCCCTTGGTGGCTGTCCCCTCAGGGGCAGATCTATCAGAGGCAGCACATGGTGCAGGGTGCCATGACGCCAGAGGCCGGGGCACCGGTGGGGAGGCCTGGAGGCAGCACTTGAATCCCCCCAGGCTGTCCTGTCTTCCTGCATGGTGGCCCTTGGCTAGGCCCCGCCACTCTGAGTAAAGCTCTGTTCAACAGCAGACAGCCCGGCCCATCTGGAGAGATCTTGACGCAGTTCGGTCCAGGCCCAGGGCCCTTGCGTGGCCACACGTGGAGGCGTCTGGAGAGCCATCTGGAGAGGTTCCCGCCAGGCATCAGGCTCCGGGACTCACATACGGGGCCTGGCGGGCCACCCCTGGTGTGGACGATCGGGTCCGTCGTGACCTCAGGGGCCGGCAGGGATGGCCCAGGGCCAGAAGTGAGACCTGGGGCTGACGGGCCTGACCCAAGTCCAAAAGTGATCGTCGCGGCTGACACGGATGCCCCAGGAGTGGCCGGCGGACAGGCCGCCCCAGGAGCGATGGCCGGTCTGGTATTGGCAGTAACGGCTGGGGTTTGCGAGGCTGTCCTGGGCCCAGAAGTGACCGCAGAGGCTGGCAGGGCTGTCCTGGGCCCATGAGTGGCCGCTTCCGTTGGCAGGGCTGTCCCAGGCCCATGAGTGGCCGCTTGGCTGAGTGGGGCTGTTGCAGGCCCATGAGTGGCCGTTTAGGCAGGCGGGCTTGTCCTGGGCCCAGCAGGGAAGGTTTGGGTGGGCCCAGCTGCTTGGGGGCTTTGCCTACTTGCTGGGGCTGACCAAGAGCCAGCAGTGGCCTCCGGGGATGGCTAGGCTGGCCCAGGAGGGATCTGTGGGGCTGGCAGCGTTGACACGGGGCCAGAAGCGCCCGCCGGGGGCAGCAGCATGGGCCCAGGAGGGAGCTGGGGGGCCGGTGACATGGACACAGGGCGAGGAGTGAGCGTGGGGGCTGGCACCGTGGGCAGTGGGCCAACAGTGAGCGCAGAGGCAGGCCGCGCTGTCCTGAGGATGCCCTGTTGGGCTGGTGGCAGAGACACGGGGCCACCCAGGACCGCATGGGCCAGCAGCGATGCCGCAGGGCCAAGAGCGAGCGCAGAGGCCGGCAGAGATGGCACGGGGTCAGCAGTGGCCGGCAGCGGTGGCCAGGGGCCACGAGGGACTGCAGCGGCCGGCAACGGTGCCATGGGGCCAGGAGCGAGCGCAGCGGCCGGAAGTGGTGGCACGGAGCCAGGAGGGAACGCAGGTGTCGGCAGCGGGGCCGTGGGCCTGGGAGAACCCAGTGGGGCCGGCAGGGCTGGGCCAGGAGTGACCGCTGGGGCTGGCAGAGCTGACCTGGGGCTGGCAGCAGCCGCTGGGGCTGGCAGGGCCGACCCGGGCCCAGAAGTGACCGCCGGGGCTGGCAGGGCTGTCTGAGGCCCAGAAGTGGCCGCTGGGACCAGCTGCGCTGACCCGGGAGTGACCGCTGGGGCTGGCAAGGCTGCCCGGGGTCCGGGAGTGCCCGACGGGGCTGGCAGCGCTGACACGGGGCTGGGAGTGACCCTTGGGGCTGGCTGGGCTGGAGCTGCTGCTGGCGTTGGGCCGGGCCGTTCTGGTCCCAGGGGTTGGCTGGGAGCGGCCCCCCTTCTGGGGAGCACACCTGCATGGAAGAAAGAGCACGTGTCCACCTGGGCAGGTGTGCCCACACACCCTCCCATCCAGCCCAGGCCCCTGAGACATGCTGTTCCCTCATCAGCAGCCCAATTCTCAGCAGAGTTCAAAGCGAGCCTGACACACCGAGAAGAACCCCTCTCTGAAAAGAAGGCGCAAACCAGTGAATTCCAAAAGAGGAAAGCAGCTGCTGTTATAAGCCATCGCCTAGGACAGAAACCCTACACTCTGAGGGACCAGCCTATGCACCCAACTTCCCTGAAAACCTCTTCCCAGTCTCCCCTCTGCCCCCAACCAAGCTGGACTCTGGGTGACCTCCCACTGAGGGGGCCCCACAGGGAAAAGAGGTGCTCCCACTTCCAGCATCTATAGAGAAAAGACCCACCAAGTCTGTTGAACAGAGCCTGTTTTCTGGCTGATTCTGCTACCTGGGCAATCAACCACAAGTCATGTGATCCCAGAGACTACCAGGCTGAGCACCTAAAGGTGCCACTACGAGCTCTCTCTCCCCTCACACTGTGGAGACACGGTGTCTCAGACAGGGTTAGCTGACGGTGCCCGTGAGTGTAGCAGTAGAGCACTCAGCCATGTGACGGGTCCCCCATCTTTTCACAGACACACTGGACACCCCGTACTCGGCGGAGCCTGAGAGACGCAACAGGGAAACGGGGCCAGCCTATCATCCTGGCGTTGTAGCTGCCCCATGCCAAAGAGGCATCCCCCACTCAGACTAAGCACACACCACACTCCCCAGCCAAGGACACAGCACACAGAGCACCTGCCTGTCTAGTACTCGGTAGGGGAGGCCTGGCATTGGCTCCAGCCGGCCTGGGCCTGAGTCCTGGCTTGGTTTCTACACAGTCCTAGGCAAGTCGCTACCCCTCTGTGTACCAGCAGTCCCCATCCTAACTCTGCTCTGGCCCCAGTCCTGTGTGCCCCAGATCCTGAGCCCGACAATGATGGCGTACATTGCCAAGCAGACCCAGATGCCGACGGGTGGTGTCCAGGTGCTGGTGCTGGCCCAGAAGGCACCCTGGGGGATTGTACACAGACCCTGCTGCAGAGCCCAGGTAGGGGTGGTGTGTGCACCAGGGAGGAGGGTTCTGGGTTGAAAGACTAGGGCTCACCTGCTTAGTGGGCTGCAGTGGAACCTTCTTCTTGCCCCGGTCACATGTAGGTTCTAAGTCCTGCTCAGGGCTGCCTGCCTCCAAGGGCTGCCCGTTCTCACTGGGCTCTGCTGACGGACAGTTTTCTGACTCCCGGGGCTTCTTGTTGAGACGACGTTCCCATTTCTCCTTCCGCTCATGTGGCTTTAGGGCCATGTCCTTCTGCAGGGGTGAGAAAAATACAGCAGATTAGTGTGAGAGCCTCAGGTTGGCCAGGGATACATGGATCCTGCTTGTTATCCCACTAGTGACACCAACATGGGACTCCTGTTATCCCACTAGTGACACCATTTTGAGATATCTGTTATCTCTTTAGTGACACCATCGTGGAGCTGCACCATGCTTGCCTGGGTAGCTCTGGGCCCTCTGCTTTTTTGACAGCACCTACCTGGAGGGGTTGGCCCCATCTGAGTGGGCTTCTCAGCTGGGGGGGTTTCATACCTCTGGAGAATGGGCCTCATATCTTGGGAAAGCTACCTCTGAGTGGGGGAACAGATTAAAGCTAAAGGCAGATGGTTGGGTTAGAAATGACTGGTACAGGGGTGGATCCATGGAACATAAAAATGGTGGAGATGGAGATGAGAAATTTTCCTAAGGAGCCCCAACCAGGGATAAGTGTGTGGCCCCTAGTGCTCTTCCTGGGGGCCTACCATGGCATTCCTGCTGCCTCCCAGTGGACATATATGTCCCCAGGGCCTGGATTCGTCCCCCCCATGGTCCTGAGCCCAGCACAGGGCTTTGCACAAGCCTTAGCCTGAAGCAGAGCCAAAGTAGACTGAATGGTGCTAGCCATGGCAAGGACTAGCCCTCCCTAGAATTTCTGATCTGAAACCAGGGCTTGAGGCCAGTGCCTACAATAGATGAGCTCAGGCAGAGAGGAGTCAGTCTTGGCTGGCCCCACGACCACCCCCAGGTTGCAGAGCCACCTGCAGGCCCATCTGGCCAATTCTGGGCTGCCAAGCATTCTACTTGATACCCCAGTGTAGGGAAGCCCCACCTCAGCCAGGACCGCGGTTCCTCAGGGACCGAGGCCAGCACGCTGCCTTGCTCTGTGTGGGATTTCTCAGCAGGGGGAGGGAGCTGTCCCAGACTTCCCACCCCTCAATGGCCATTGCTTGGGAGCCTGCCTCTGCCCATCTGAGGGGTAGTGGGAGAAGGGAGAAGAGGGGGGTCAGGTGGGGCTGGGGACATATCCCCCCTGCCCCACGCACACACACACGCATCTAACGAGCAGGGCCCTAAGGGCAGGCCTTGTGCCTGTAGCAGAATGTTTGTCATGCCATCAATCCTCCTAAGAGCCAAAGTTGTAACCCCTCTGATTTGCCTGGAATTCATGTCTAAAGACCCCTGCCTCATGATTCTGTAGCTGAGATGAACAACTAGCTCATCTTGTGGATACAGCTGCCCCATGAGCCTCCAGGCCTGCCCTGAGCCCCATCCAGGATTCACTGAGAGACTCAAGCAGAGAAAGGATGACAACTGCTAGAGACGTGGTCAGATACATGGGCATCTGAACGAAAATGAAGACCTTTCCTGGGCTATCAGACCTGGGCTATCAGACCTGGGCTATCAGACCAGGAGAGACCCCACAGGCCACCGCAGTTCTGCTGCTTTACCTTCACCTCCAGGGGCCCAAAACCCCGTCTCATCTCTGCTCTGAACCCGTCGGAGCTTGTGGGGGACACACTCACCCTCCTCTGCCTGCAGGCTGGCCAGTCCCTTCCCTAGGTGCCAGATGACTGAGTCCCACCCATGTGCCGGGGGACCGTCCGAAACCCCCACGGCCTCTGGTCCCTGCCTGAGTATGGGCATTAGGCCAACTCCAGGCTTGGGGGTTAGCAATCCCCAGCCTCTTCATCCCATGAACAAGCAATGAGGACCACTGTGTGCCAGGCTGGGCTTGCCAGGCTCCAGGCGCTGGAACGGACATGATGCCATCAGTCAGTCCCACAAGAGGGAGCCAGCAGCCATGTCAACCCCAACCAGCAAGAGTGCTCAGACGAGGGGACACAGCTACAATGAGAACACACAGATGTCAAAGGGAAGGGACCACTTGGGCAGCGCCTGGGTGACCTGCAGGGTCTGGGCAGAGCCTTCCCACCGTCAAACCTGCCTCCCCAGGAGAGGGTGCTGCGCTACGCTGTACAGAGGTGGCGTGAAATGCACACAGTGCAGATGGCAGTTCTAAAGAGGCTTCACACTCACAGATACTCATGTGTGCACGTGCGCACACACAGACGTTCGCACACATTCAGACCCACACACGCTTATGCACGGTCTATTTTTTAAAGACATTTAATTAGTTTTTGGAAACAGATGGATAATATACAGTTGCTAACTTTATTTTCTCTTTCTTCACATTCCATTTTATTTTTTAACACCTGCTAGTATGGATTTTACAGCTTTGAAAATGGGTTAACTAGCCATATTAGTTCCAGATCACTGTTGGAATGAGGACTATCGTCCTACTGATGAATATACACGGAGGCAGAGAAAGGTTTCTTGAACATGGCCCAGAACACAGAAATCGTAACGGAAGAGATCAAGAAATTTTACTACATGAAAACCGAAAATTCCAATACTAAGTATAAATGTAGTACAGAGAAGTAACAAATTTGGAAAAAATGTCTGCAATGCAGATAACAGATGTACTATTTCTATCAGGAATACGTAAAGAGCTTCTACTACCACTAATAACAATGATTCAATATAAAAATAGTCACAAGATAAAAAGCTGGAAATTCATGGAACAGCCCAAATTAAAAATAAATGTGAAAATATGGTCAATATCCTTAGTTGTTAGGATAATGTAACATAAAGACAATTCTGGTTTTGCTCAAAAGCTACGCAATAATTTAAAAGATAATGTTAAGTGCTGTCAAAAATGCAGAGAAAACACGTTCTCGTTCACAGGCTGGTTCGCCATGATTCAGTTTACAAAGTCTTCGACTGGTTCCTAATCTGAGGTATTCTGTTCCTAAATCCATGTTCATTACCCTAATGTGGATTCCAATCCATTTAATTACATAAAAACGGACTCACTCCTAGGTCTTTCCTAAAATAATGAACCTTTACGAGGTTAAAGGGCAAGGAATCTGAGCCCATGGTCCCCAGTGTGGGATCTGGTCCATGAAGGAATGAATGAATGGTCTTAACGTCTCTATTTCCTCTTCACTGAAATAGAAACAACCCTCATCTTTCCAGACTCTTGACAAGACTCTTGTCTCAAGTGCTAGTTCTCTTTTTGTCTCTCAAAAGCGCTCTACCTTTTAAACTCTTTATACCTCCAGCCCTAGGTAGGTCATAGTTCCTTTTTTTTTTTTTTTAATATTTCATTGTGTTTTAGGTGAAAGTTTACACAGCAAACTAGGCTCCCTTTTTTTTTTTTTTAATAATTTTTATTGTGCTTTAAGTGAAAGTTTACAAGTCAAGTCAGTCTCTCACACAAAAACCCATATACACCTTGATACGCACTCCCAATTACTCTCCCCCTTATGAGACAACCTGCTCCCTCCCTCCACTCTCTCTTTTTGTGTCCATTTCGCCAGCTTCTAACCCCCTCCACTCTCTCATCTCCCCTCCAGGCATAGTCTCAAGTGTCCACCTGATACAAGCAGCTCACTCCTCACCAGCATCCCTCTCCAATCCATTGTCCAGTCCAATCCATGTCTGACTAGTTGGCTTTGGGAATGGTTCCTGTCCTGGGCCAACAGAAGGTCTGGGGGCCATGACCGCCGGGGTCCTTCTAGTCTCAGACCATTAAGTCTGGTCTTATGAGAATCTGGGGTCTGCATCCCACTGCTCTCCTGCTCCCTCAGGGGTTCTCTGTTGTGTTCCCTGTCAGGGCAGTCATCGGTTATAGCCGGGCACCATCTAGTTCTTCTGGTCTCAGGATGATGTAGTCGCTGGTTCATGTGGCCCTTTCTGTCTCTTGGGCTCGTAATCGCCTTGTGTCCTTGGCGTTCTTCATTCTCCTTTGATCCAGGTGGGTTGAGACCAATTGAAGCATCTTAGGTGGCTGCTTGCTAGCGCTTTAAGACCCCAGACACCACTCTCCAAAGTGGGATGCAGAATGTTTTCTTTATAGATTTTATTATGCTAATTGACTTGGATGTCCCCTGAAACCAAGGTCCCCAGACCCCTGCCCCTACTATGCTGGCCTTGGAAGCATTCAGTTTATTCAGGAATCTTCTTTGCTTTCAGTTTAGTCCAATTGTGCTGACCTCCCCTGTATTGTGTGCTGTCTTTCCTTTTACCTAAAGTAGTTCTTATCTACGATATAATTAGTGAATACCCCTCTCCGCTGAGCCAGAATCAACTAGACGGCAATGGGGTGGGGACCCTCCCTCCCGCCCCCCTCTCGTAACCACAAAAGAATGTTTTCTTCTCAGTTTAAACTTTTTCTCAAGTTCTTACAATAGTAGTCTTATACAATATTTGTCCTTTTGCAACTGACTAATTTCACTCAGCATAATGCCTTCCAGGTTCCTCCATCCCTTTAACATTTTTTATACAAATTGTTCCATGCCATAGGTTACGATTTTTACAATGCCTCAGCATTCTCATTTCAATTCTGTTTGTTCTGTTTTCACTGATCTAGCTTCCCCTCTCTTCCTTGCCTTCTCATCTTTGCTTTTGGGCAAATGTTCACCGTTTGGTTTCACATAGTTAATTTTTTCAGGAAGCACATTACTCACAAGCGATACTGTTTGTTTTATAAACCAATTTATTATTTGGCTGAAGGGTGACCTGCTAAAGTAGCTTCAATTCCAAGCTCAAAGGTTATCTCAGCGCAACAGTCTCAAGGGTTCCGCTAGTCTCTACAGGCCCAGTAGGTCAGGCTTTTTTATTTTTTTTTTTTTAGGGATTTGAGTTTTGTTCATGCTATCTGCGACCACCGTTTGTGTCCCTGGTCAGAGCAGTTGGTAGTGGTAGCCGGGCACCATCTAGTTGTTCTGGTCTCAGGTAAGAAGAGGCTGTGGCTCATGTGAGCTATTAATCCTGCAGACTAGTTTCTTCTTTGAGTCTTTAATTTCCTTCATTCTCTTTTGCTCCACACAAGTTAGAGACCAAGAGTTGTATCTCAGACGGCCACTTGCAAGCTTTTAAGACCCCAGATGTTACTCATCAAACTAGGATGTTGAAGATTATCTTTGTGAACTGTGTTATGCCAGTTGACTAAGTTGTCCCCCGAGACTATAGTCCCAAACCTTTTAACCCAGTAGACCATTTCCGTGAGTTGTTTGGGTATGTCTAGGAAGCCTCCCTCACTGTGCCCTCTGTGTGGTTTGTTATTTATGTGGTAAATATGTAGCACATACAAACGTGTGTACACCCGTGCCTACAGTCACACCTATACATGTACATCCATTTGCTGGCATATGCCTTCCCATACACCACTACTAATTTGCATCCGTATCTACCTATGTAACCACACACACAGTTTTGGGTTATTTTTACTGCTGTTGCAAAACTGTTGTGTCATTTACTGAAACTGCCCCTTTTTCTCGAGTACTTCTTAGTGTATTTACCTTGGTCAAGTTGTGCTAACAACTCCCACGTGTGGTCTTGCCTATCCCATCACCAAACAGGTTAATAACCGTATACTACCTAGAAAGTGATTCCCCACCTCTCTGCCTCCCATCTCTGGTAATCATCAAAGAACTTTGCTTTCTGTATCTATTCTTGCCTTTTTATAACAGTTGGACCATGTTTGTCTTTTTGTGACTGACTTATTTCACTCAGCATAATGTCCTCCAGGTTCATCCATGCTGTGTTTCGCGGACTCTTGATTACTCTTTATAGTTGCGTTGTATTCCACTGAGTATATTTACCATAGCTCGTTTATCCATTCATCCGCTGATGGACAGTTAGTTTGTTTCCACGTTTTTGCTATTGTGAATAATGCTACGATGAACACGGGTGCACACATGTCTACTTGTGTCCCTGCTCTTATACTCCTAGGATATGTGCCTAGGAGTGGGACTGCCAGGTCATAAGGTATTCATGCACACTCACACACGGACATCCACACTCACACACATGTACACTCACTCATGCAGTCACATGCACACATGCATTCACACACATGTACACTCACTCATGCGGTCACATGCACACATGCATTCACACACGTGTACACTCACTCATGCAGTCACATGCACACATGCATTCACACACATGTACACTCACACACAACTGGAGGGACAGAGCCAGGTCGGCCTACGGTCAATTCTCATCGAGCACCATCCACTGCCTTCCTTGGCCTTGCAACCGCCCTGTGTCCCTCACTCAGTCCCATCTGCATCCTGTTGACTCTGCTCTTAAAGCCATCCAGGACCTGCCACTCCGGGCACCACTCCAAATGCCATCCTGTGTGTCACAGCGACCATCCAGAGGTACACAGCAGCCTCAGGCTGGCCTCGCAGTTCTCACTCTGGCCATGGGGGTGCTGTGAACCCCGAATCAGACCAGAGGCCAGCCTTTGCTCCCTGAACTGCATTACAGTCCCTTCTCTTCCTCCCCACCCCCATTCTCACTGCCCTGCCTTCAGCTCCAGCCTTTGCCCTGGCAGCTCCCACCTGGAGTGCTCGTCAGACTCTGTATGGCTCCTGCACTCCCTCCTCAGGCCTCTGCTCAGAGGTCCCATTCGCAGCTGCTCAGCACACACCTGGGGAAGGGTGGCACACAGAGATGGACTTTCTAAGACTATCCGGGGTCCCAGGTCTGCTGGTCACAGGAACCACCACCAGCTCAGAGACCACGGTTTCCCTTCTGCATGGCTGGCTGTACGTGCTGCCGGGCCGCATTTGGCCCGAGATGAGCAGGCGGCAAGAAGGCTTGAGCAGGGCTGCCTGGGCCACCTGAGTGAATGAGTGCTGCTGTGCCCTGCTCGCTCACATGGGGAGGGGGGAGTGCTGGTGTCTCGGGAGCACTAGACGCGCTGCGCCACACTAGAGGACCCGGTGTGAGCATGTGTACATGCTGCGAGCACGTCCAGGGCTCTGTGAACAGAGGCCAGCCTCCCTCTCTCCACCCTCCAGCACCCACGGCCAGGGACTGTCCAGGCAGAAGAGTCACCTGGAAACGAGGCAGACGAGGCCCTGCCCTGCGACTCGATGGGGGACAGACCCAGCCCACAGGACGACATGTGGTGACAGGTGCTCGGGGCTTGGGAGGAAGTGTCCACCTCCAGGGGCTCAGGAAGGCCTTGTCAACACGATCACACTCGTGTGGATCGGGGGCTGGGGGCATGGGGCATGGGAATGAGAAGGGCAGTGAGCATACAGCATCCTGTTTTGGGCTCTGCGGCCTGGGGAGGGGACTCATGTGAGGTCATGGGCTATGGGGAATCTGGATTCAGCCTCCCAGAGCTGCTCCTCTCACGGTGCCTGACACGGGGATCCCAGGCTGCCCACCCATTTGCCCGTGCTCTGACTAGGACTTACAGTGGAAAGCCACTCCTTCGATAAGCAGGTTTTTTGTTAGCTGCTGGCCAGTGGACTCCAAATCATGGCAACCCCATGTATGCAGAATAGAACTGTGCTCCACGGGGTTTTCAAGGCTGTGGCCTTGTGGAAGCAGATTGCCAGGCCTGTCTTCCAAGGGCCTCTGGGTGGTAGTCGAGAGCTTAACCACTGTGCTACCCCAGGCCTCCCTGACAAGTAGGTGCTGGGGTCAGCGTCTGGGTGCCACGGAGCCTAACCGGCCTTTCCTCCTCTCAAGCCTCAGCTACTAAAAGGTGCAAGGCAGACTCTGGGGGCTTCCCTGGGGGACGCTCAGGCTCTGTTGGGGCTTCAAGCTTTGCCTTCCGGACATCCGGAATGTTCTTCACGGTTGCAGCTCCTCCGCACTCATGCCTTGGCTCCAATGTCACCTCTCAGACAGGTCCACCCGACCCCCAAGCTGAAGACCATTCTGCCCCTGCTGCCCCTCAGACCCACAGTACAGAGAACCCCCACACACCCTCTGGGCCTTCTGCTGACCCTGTTGGGGGCACTGCAGAGGCTGCAGTGGGAAGGGCACCCGCCCCACCTGAACCCCAGCCTGGAGTTCCCACGCCCCAGCTTGGCAGAGGCAGGTAAGAACTCAGGGATCCTGGGAGGGATGGGTGGAGGGGACGGCCAGCCTCTGGGGTCACGTCCAGCCACACCTGGGAGACCAGGAGAGGTGACCCCTGGAAGGTACCAGGTGGTGTGTGCCTGCTGGGAGAGCCAGGTACCCTGTTAGCCTGAGCCGCTCCTCCCATGGGGTAGAGGGTCTATGCCAAAGCCCCCTGCACTGCCTCACTCACAGGCCACCTCCTGACCCCTGAGCCTGGCACGCCCACACCTCCAGCCCCCACTCCACACCCTGCTTCGGCTCTTCTACCTGCCTCTGCCACCGATTCCTGCTTCCTTCCACACCATCTGTCCCCCACCTCCCACACAATGGCAGCACCTCGGGGCCTGTGCACAGCAGACCTCCGGGACGGCAGAGGCCCTCCAAGTGCGCTCCAGTCTAGCCACCTCCTGTTCCAGCGCGCTGGAGAAGACGAAATGCTTCCCTGCCACAGGCAGCCAAGCGGCAGGACAGACGGCACAGACTGTGCTAGAGGCTCGGTGGCAGAGACCTTGCAGAAGTGTCGGAAAGCGGGCTAGGGAGATCTCAGCATGGCCAGCGGGCTGTCCCAGGGACTCCCAGCTGCAGGAGGGCACCAGTGACGAGGGACTCGTACCCCAACACAAGCCCGAGAGCACTTCCTGACAGGACACTGAAGTCTGTGTCTGGTCAGGAAATGGCAGCGAAGGGCAGTGGGAAAGGCACTCCTGCCAGAGGAAGGGCCGGTGGCACTCACTGCGAGCTCTACCAGCTCACGTGGCCTGAGAGGTCCAGTAAAGCAAGGAGACACGGCGAGGACCCGGGGGTGGAGATGCCTGAAAGGCACTGTGGCTACCTGCAAATGCAACGACTTGGCAAACCACCAGCACCGACGAGCCGGTGCCAAGAGCTGCCCAGGTGCCAGCAACAAGCGGGCAACAGCTTACTTAGGTGAAGAGCAACACACGGTTACAGAGTGTGGGGAGTCACAGGGTAGAAGATAAGGATGCAGGACTCAGTGGGAGCCGTCTGGGAGGGCCAGAGGCAGGAGGGGCTAGTGTGGGGTCACAGGCTGTGGGGAATCAGAATTCAGCTTCCCCAGCGCTGTTCAGCCCTCTACGGCGGCAAAAGGGCTCCCCGTGGCAACACACAGGGGCCACAGCACTGGGCAGCGGGGACGGTCAGCTCAGAGCAGTCTGCTGCCCAGGAGCTGGGACAAAGGGGAAATGGAGTTAGATGGCCCCTAGACACGAGGGAAGGGAGTACATCTGTTTGGGGAAAGAAGCTTCCAGGCAGAGGGCAGAGCAAGCACCAAGGCTGGTGAGTCCCCAGCTGGAGTTCAAGGAGCGTATGAAGCTGGAGCTACAGGGGCAGGGTGAGTGGTGGGGGCACAGAGGGCAGAGACCCGGGAAGGACTGGGATTTTCCTGAAGGAGACGGGAAGGATCCAGAAGCTCGGGCCAAGAAGAGACGGGCCAGCGGGAAGAGACAGGCCAGGAGGCTAAGGGGCTGGGGAGCGCCTCTCTGGTCCCACTGCTGAGTGTAATCAGGGCCTGGGAGCTCAGGAACCTGGCACCCGCTGGCGGAGACCACAGCTGGGGCAGGAGGGTGGGGATGACTGTCCCAGCCCCCAGGGCCAGCAGACTACAGGCTCCCAGGGTGGTGGATGCAGGGCAGGGGAGCAGCTCAGGGCGAGCTTGGCCAGCACATGGCCAAAGGGAGCAAGGTGCAGGCCCGGATCCACGCACTGCAGCGGTGGACACTGGCCAGGGTGGGGCCCATCAGGCAGGCTCCAGACTGCCTGGGTGGCTGAACTGGGCATGGCCAGGTGTGTAGACAACTCTAGCGAGACAGAAACAGGGGAAGGAAGGGGCCACACAGCAGGCATGGGGTTTTACACATGACCCTGACAGGGACACACACAAACATACAAATGTACACACAGTACACACACTGGACCTGCCTACTGCTGAGGGAGAAGTGTATGGCCAAGTCCCTTTCTGGCTTTCTGCAAAGGGCACAACTCCAGCAATGGATTGGGGGTCTGCGGGGTGCCAGGGGCCTGACTATGAGGGGCTGTGGGCTGCTCTGGATCCTGACAGACACAGCTGTCACAAGGCTGCGAATGTTTGACAAAACACACACAACGGTGTCTAATGAGTGAATTCCACTATATGCAAGTTGCACTTTAGTAAAAAGAGTAAAAACAATCCCCCTAAAATGCCAAGTGCATTTTAAATGGATGTGGTCTATCCTATGTAAACTGTCCTCCAAGTGAAAAGACAATACCGGGCAAGGACTCCTCTTTATATGGCCTTTCTGGCCCTTGGTTTGTAGTTCTGCCAAGAGGATTTGCTAGGCCACAATCGTGCAAAAGGATTGGACAGTGTACTAGAGGAGGGAGGTGTGTAAAATTGTTGCAGGAATTGGACAGTTCACTATGCAAACAAGGTGACTGTGGTCTACCAAGGGGATTGGTACACTTGGCCATCTGCTAGGCTTATAAAGGTTAATCCCACAGACGTTAGAGGAGACTACCATCAAGAAGAGCTGGGAGCAGAGCATGTTCTTTGGACCCAGCGTCCCTGCACTGAGAACCTTCTAGATCCAGGAGACAGAGAGAGTGCTGTTAACACTGGAGACAGCACGAGACTGCGCAATGCCCTACGAGCAGCGAGAACCAGGAGGCTGGCTCAGAGCCCACAGAGCAAGGCAGCTGCAGTGGGCTCACTGACCCAGACAGTGACAGAGCTGAATGCCTTTGGGTAGGCTTGCTGGCAGAGTGGGGTGCCTCTGGGCACCTGACAGAGGAGCTAAGAGCTTTAACACTCACCCGAGCAGGGGTCGGCAGCAGAGGCCCAAGTGCAGCCTGCCAACCAGCACAGCCAAAAAGGAGCTGTGAGCTGTCTTAGCTGGGAGCCCTCCTAGATTTATGAACTGTCTCCTGAGTGGTTCCTATTACTTTCAAGTTGATCCTGATCCCAAGTTGCAGCCTGTTACTTCCCTGATAACCCCCTAATCATGAGCACAGCCTGTGAGTTCTGTGTGGCCACTGCAATGAACTATCGAACCCAAGGGAGAAGGAGGGAGTGTCACGGGGGAGGAGAGCTGCTGTCAGAACTGGTAAGATGGTTGGAGAGTACACGTACGTCTGATCTTCACTCATGGTAATCAGCTTTGGGCTGATGATGGTTCCTCCCCCACTCACGAAGTTAGAGAGGGTCTGACCCACTACTAGCTTACAACTGGCAGGAAGGTAAACCTGGCACCAGCTGGGCAGGAGCTGCCCACAGAGCCAACAACGGAGGGAGGGCAGCTGTGTCAGCCAGCAGTGCCCAGGACTGGGCTGGGGCAGCAGTGTGAGGCCTTGTGTGGGAGTGCTGTGGGGCAGAGGGCGGGCAGCCTCAGGCCACACCTGCAGGAGGTGTCATGTGCTTGGGTAGCTGGGTCCCTCCTGGCCCCACCACTGCTGGCACGGAGGTGTCAACCTCCTAGGTGCCAACACCCCACCTGAGTGGGGTCACAGACCTCTTGGAGGTTCTGTGAAGATGGCACCAGCTGGCACAGCACCTAGGACCTAGTGGCCATCTGCCTGCCCCCTGCCCTAGCAGGGTAGGTTCTCCAGCTCTGCAGAGGGCCCCCAGCCTCATCCTGAGCCCTGGAGGCAGAGAGTAGCAGCCTTGATGGAAACCTGGAACCTGGAAACCAGGCTGGCCATGCTTGCCCCCAAGCAGCACCCCTGAGCTCACCACTAGCTATCACAGCTCACGCTGCCCCCTGGAACCCAGGCCAGGTCACCATGGCCCCCACTGACTTGGGTGCTCCTGGCACCCAGCTCGGATCGCCTGGAGGCCCAAGGGGGGTGCGCGCCCAAACACCCTGACAATCTTCCTCAGGCCAACAGTGTAACCCCTAGTCCAGCGCCCACAGAGCGCCTGGTGACACTGCTGCTGGGAGCAAGAACCCAGAAGGGCCCCAGCCATGAGGGAGACCCTGGTGGGTGCAGCCCCAGGGGTGGGCCATAGGGGCATCCACTGGCTCATAGCCTCAGACAGCCAAGCGTGCAGCCTGTCCCCCTGCATGCTCATTGAGGAAAACCAAGGCCCACCTTCCCGCAGCCTGCTTCCCATAGGGCCGTGCTTGGTCCCTCCACCTGCAGAGCCCGGGACACGGCCTGCCCAGGCCCCACTGCTGATTTGTGTGTCCCAAAGAAGCACGGCACGTGTAAGTCTTAACTGCTGGCGGCTGCTTTTATAGTTTTTAAACCTCTGGGTAGGTAAAACAACAACAAAACAAAAGCCACTACGAAGTTTAACAAGACCTGACTGTGGCCACTCAGTGCCCGTGGGAGTCGTCAGGGAGTCGTCCAGGAAATCCCCTCTGGAGCCCCAAGGAGTGAGGTCAGCCCACATGCTCTGGGGCAAAAGAAGCATCTTCCAGGAGCAGAAGCCTCTGCTGGGCAAGGCCCTGGGTCTGTGGCCAGAGCAGCCAAGGTGGTAGGGGCCAGGCCAGAGGGTGGGACACTGAGGGGGTGTGTCTGCGGGGCCCAAATGCAGAGACTACGGGTGGACAGCAGAGGTGACCACTGCACATACAGTTTTTGTACGCATCATCCTGACAGAGAAAGTCAGACCTGAAATGTGGCTGTCCACCTGCCCTGAAGGCCTTGGCATTCCCACTGCTCAACAGCAAAGGCCAGGATGGCCACCTTGGCGTCCGCCCTCCTCACATGGGCACTCGAGGAGCGGGTGGAGTATTGGCACAAGCACTTACACGGGGCTGACAGAGCATAAACCAACACCAGTTGGTACCGTCAACATGATCATGAGGGACCTGAGCTTTGGGGGAAAACACCATACTCTGGTGACAAACGGCCGCTCAGCCGACCTTGCCGTTGTGACTTGGCCAGAAGCCCCAAGTTTTCCAAGGTGGGGCCCCTCGCTCAGAACTGGCCCTGGGGTGACGACGCGATGCTCACTCCGACTCGCTGGGCTGGTCTTACCCCAAAAACTCCCCAAACCCCAAGGCTGCATCTTCTGTTGGAGATACCACTGGTGCCACACCCCTGCCGTGGGAGGTGGGGTCGACAGAGATGCCCAGCCAGAGTAGCCATGCCAGACACGGACCCAAACAGGCTTGGCCCAAGCAGGTCACATTCGGCCACTGGTGACCTTGGGCACAAGACCTAGCTTCAGTTTCTCCTCTCACTTGCTCACTCACTTGTTCCACGGGTACTCCTGCGACACATTCTCCGTGCTCAGCCCTCTGGGGCACTGGGGCAGGACAAAGGTGGGTGACTCACAGGAAGATGGGAGAGGGGCTGCCAAGCCTGGGAGGCGAACAGGAAGGGGCTGAGGTGCTGGAGCAGAGGAGTGAGGAGGGACAGGAGGAAGGTGGGGAACATGGGCAGGCGGCAGGATGGCTACATGTCTGATGCTGGGACAAGTGGTAGGCCTAGTAAGGGCTCACTAATGCTATGGCACCAGCCTAGCAGAGGAACAAGCCTGGACTTCCCTCTCCATACAGAACCACTGCTAAGGTGCCACAGTTGGGACCCCTGCCGGGCTCCGACCCCCCAGGTATGCATGGCAAAGGACCCCACGGGGCTACAGAGTCAGCACAGGCCTCCCAGTGCCAGACCCAAAAGACGCAGCAACAGAGCCTGGATGTGAACGTGGTAAGCGCCCCTTTAAAGAGCTGCACTGCCTGCTCCCACAGCTTAGTGCTCCCCCAGCACCGGGAAAAGTGAGAGGCCAGAAGTGGAGCAGCGCCTGGACCCCAGACCCGCAGACACAGGTCCCCAAAAGGAAGCACTTTGGGGGCACAGCCCCGGGTGGAAGTCTTCCTTCCTGAAGGTGGCCAGGCTACCTGCCGGCCAGGTCTAGGGAGCCGACCCACCCACCCACTGCCAACTCTGACAGTGTTCCATTTCCTTCCCTGCTCACCTGGGTGCAGGCAAGAAGAGCAGTATTTACTCAGCAAATATTGTCGGGATAACTTAGGCAGAAAAGCAATATTTTCGCCAACCTCCTACCCACGCAGCAAAGAGCATCAAGAGAAGGATCCTCTCTCCCTCCAAATACAAACCTCAAGGGGAGGGGGCCTGGAGAATTCCAAAGTATCCATTTCACATTTCATCTTGCCTCCAGCAAAGTCCAGCACTGCCCACCTCCCCAGCCCATCTTGAGAAAAATACAGTGAAATTTTGGCAACAGAAACTCAACTGAAAAACGGACAACTGTGAAGCCACACAGCCCCGGTCTACAGAGTGTAATTTGGAGGCAGTTTTCCGCAGCTCAAGACACAGCCACCCCCGTAACCCACCCCCACGCTGCTGGGGCCTGCAGGTGCGGCTGGCGGCGAGGGTCGGGGCCTGGGAGCGACGGGATTCCCTCGGGGGTTCCCCCGCGCCAGCGCGCGACCCGGGGCCCCCGCCCACCTACCTCCAAGGCCTCCAGGGTGCTAAAGCTGGCGATGGCGAAGCCGTCGATCAGCTCCTCCTCCTGCGAGCTGGACTCGCGGCGGCGGCGGCGCGGAGGACGCGCGGCGCGGGGCGCAGGGGCGGCGGCGGCGGCGCCTCGGGACGGCGCGCAGTTGTGGCCCGCGTTCTCCTTGCCGGGGCTGGGCTCGGGCTCGTCGCCCGACGACGGGCTGCGCGGGCGGGCCGCGGGGGCCGCTTCCCGGCGCCTCACGCGGTCCCGCTGCGAGCGCGAGCGCCGGCTCTGGCGGACCTTGGCCTCCATGGCTGCGGGCACCGTCGGGCCCGGTGACCTTGACGGGCCGGGCTCTCGGCTACGCGGCCGCGAAGCCGCCGGGCTCCGTGTGCGCCGCGTGGGCTTGGCGACTCGGCGGCGGGCGACGGGCGCGCGGGGCCGGGCCGGGCATGCCCAGGGCGCGAGCGGGGACGCACGGAGCCCGGCTTCCCGCGGCCGCCGCGGCTCAGCCCCGGGCCCGGCTCGGCCTCGGCCCCCCGGCCCGGCGCATCCGGCGGGCGGGCAGGCGGGCCCGGGGCGCTCAGCGGCCCTCGGCCGCTCCCCCGGGGACGCGCCCCATGCGCGACGGGCGTGCGGATCGACCGGCGAGCGGCCGGGCTTCCTCGGCGGCGGGCTCGGGAGGCGGCGGCGGCGGCGGCGGAGGCAGCGGCGCCCAGAGCAGATAACAACTGACGTACTTCCGCTCGGCTGCGATTACCAGAGGAAGTGCGCCGAGGCCCCGCCCCTCCAGGCCCCGCCAGGCCCCGCCCCGGCCCTCCACGCTCCTCCCCGAGCCCGCCCCCGCCACAGGGCTCCGCCCACGCGCTGCGCTCAGCCAGGCCCGCCCCCGCTCCGCCCCGGCCAGCTAGGCCCCGCCCCCGTCTGTCAGGCCCCGCCCTGTCCGCGCGGCACAGCGCTACGTGAGGCCCCGTCCCAGCTACTTCCGCCAGGCCCCGCCCACGAACCACGGGCCCCGCCCAGCCTGCGCGGCACCGCGCTCTGCGAGCCCCGCCCCGCCCCCAGGCCCCGCCCCCCCGCGGCGCCCTCTGCGACGAGCCCCGCCCCGCCCTCCAGGCCCCGCCCTCCAGGCCCCGCCCCCCCGCGGCGCCCTCTGCGACGAGCCCCGGCTCGGTTCGGCTGCCCGGGAGGCGGCAGTTCTCGGCCCCGCTCGGTCGGCGGAGGGAGCTGGGAGACCTGCTCCCCGCGCCGCCCCGCGCACCTGTGCGGCACCTCCCGGCTCTGCGCCGCGAGGGCCCTGTGCGCGCGCCCGTCACCTCCCCCTCCGAAGCCTCTAGAGGGGCGCCCGTGAGCCGCCAGCCAGGTGCCCTGCAGAGCGGGGCCGCCCTCCAGCTGGCGTGGACTGGGCGCCCACCGAAGTGCGCAGGGCCAGGGAGGGCGTGAGCGTGCAGTCTCGCTGCCCTCGGGGGGCCCGGCCTGGGGAAGGGGGGGCCCGGCCTGGGGAAGGGGGGGCCCGGCCTGGGGAAGGGGGGGCCCGGCCTGGGGAAGGGGGGGCCCGGCCTGGGGAAGGGGAGGCCCGGCCTGGGGAGGGGGGCCTGCCCTCCCCGAATTCCTCAGTCAGTGCGTGTCTACTGAGCGCCCTCCGTGTCCGGGCACCGACACAGCCAGGGAGTCATTCCACACGACAGCGCGGCGGAAGCTGAGCAGCGAGCGCCGGGGCAAAGGGCAGACCTCCCGCAGTGGCCACCTGAGCTGAGCCCTCGGATGAGCAGTGGGCCAGGGCCGTGCAAAGGCCCTGAGGCCGGGAGCAGTGTGGCTGCGGAGGGGAGCAGTGTGTGCAGCAGCTCTGGGAGCTAGCCGGCTCAGGTGACCGGCCGGGGTGCCTCAGGCCCCTGACACCTGCAAAACACTCGTCGGAGGGGGGCCCACTGCCCAGCCCCCCAGGCAGGCCCAGAAAACCCCGTGTGTGCCTGCACGGAGGGGCTGTGGGCAGGGGGTGTCCTCCGGCTGCTGTGAGGGTGGCCCTGAAACTTCCGGCCACTGGAGGGTGGTGGGGTGCACTTCCAGCTCAGGCCCCAAGCTGCTCCGCCTCCTGCCCACCCAGGCCCCCTTCCCCCGCCCGTTGTAGGTTTTGTTGTGAAAACTGTTTTACCGCCCCCTTCCCCCCAGCACCCTCTGTTTGGATCTTTGGAAGCCAGAAAAACCGATCCTGAGCGGGTTCTCTGTGTGTTCGCCCCTGATTCTCCAGTGAGGATGAGGAGAGGCCCTGAAAATACGCAGAAACAACACGAATAATGTCCCGAATCTCACTGGGAGACGCCGTCCTGGACCCTTCTGTCCGGTCCTGTAGCCCACCTGCAGCTCACACTCCAGTGAGACCCCTGGGCCCCCAAGAGTCACTTGGAAAGGGCAGGGTTCCTAGTTCTTTAAATTATTTACAGTTTTAAATATGGATGTTTGTTTGCTTATCGGGTCTCGGAGGACGCTTGTGTCTGGTGACAGCCAGTCAGGTAGGCCCAGCCTCACTCCCTCAGGTCTTGCTCTGGGGTTCTGTAGCTGCCTTAGCTGGTCCCATGCTCCATCCCCTTCTATTCATTCCTAGGTGGCCTGGCCCTTCCCGGGGAGGGCGTGCCTTGGCCAGCCTCCCCTTGGAGCAAATATCTGAGCTGATGTGTGGGTTGAGGGAGATACCTGGGAAGGGGAGGCTGGGCTGAGGGTGGTCTCAAGGAAAGGTGCGTGCTGCTTCTGGGCCCTGCCCTTCCTGCACCGGCCAACACACATTTGAAAAGCGATTACATAACAATGCACCTGGGACTCCGGAGGCACTCCCCGAGTTTCAAGGGCCCTGGGGCTGGCGCCTCTGCTTCAGCTGGGGGTGTGTGGTGAACAGCTCTGCTTTTTGTGCATACAGCCTTGCCGTTTTGTACCTGGGGTGCATGAGGGTGCGAGGTGGGAAGTATGGTGGTGAACCCATGGAAAGCTGAGCAGCTGTGCTATTCGCCGCCATGGCTGCAGCTGCACACAGCTCTTGAGCACTTGAAATAGGACTAGTGCCACGGGAGAATGGAATCTTACATTTTATTTATTCACTTTAATCTAGAGTTAAAGAGCCACATTTGCCTGCTGTATCGGATGGGCCAGTTCAAAAACTAGACCGCCTGGGTCCCCATCTCAGCTCTGCCACTTACAGTGAGACTTTGGGCTACCGTCTCTGTGTCTCGGTTTTCCCACCTATAAGATTGGCACAGTGACGATCCTAATGCTTACTCATGGATGTTTTTAGGGTGAAACGAGTGACTGTATTGAAGTCAGTGGTTCTCAAGCTTTCACGGACATCAAAACCATGGTGGGAGGGGAGACGTGGGCCCACCCCTAGAGTTTCTGACTCACTGAGTCTGAGTTGGCCCAAGAACTTGCATTTCTAACAAGCTCCCACCTGGATGCTGGTCCCATATTGCAGCACTGCTTTGCTGCTGAAACAGTGCCCTGCCCAGGGTAAGGTTACAGGTGAGCGTCCGTGGTTACCCTTAACATGCAGCCACCCAGGGTCCTGCTCCCACCACTAGAGTCTCTGAGAACTCAATGCCCACCTACCCCAACCAGCATCCACAGGCCCTGGTTCTTTGTGCACATGGCCTTGGCCTCTCTCTCCTGGCCCCACAGGCCAAGGAGTTCCCAATAGCTCCTCCCAGTCCCCTGGGGCTCAGCACCCAGCCCCACCGGCTGGGGTGCCTCCTGCAGTTGTGTCACACCCTTTAGGATCCGTCCTCTGGGCCACCTGTGGGCCCAGGGTGGGGGATGGGATCTCTCTCCCATGTGCACAGGTCCTGCTGGCAGAGATGCCTCCTGCATGGCTCCCCCTACCACCACCCCAGCCTGCCCAGAAGTGCTGGTTCATCACCTTCCACCGTGTCACCTGCCACTGCCATGTCCTTGGCAGAGTGTGTCCCCCCAGCAGACTCTCAGTGGCATTAGGAGTAATCAGACGCTTCCAGAACTGCCATCAGTCTCATCTCTCTTAGCCGTTTGGCTTTGCTTTAGAGAGTCCTTCCCGGCTCTTCTGTAGGCACTGAGCAAAGCTAAGTGACATGAATTGTCTTCACAATTCCATTTGCTCCAGCAGATCCAAATCAGGCCCGGTAGTTCAGCCCAGCCACCTGCTTCTTTGGGGTCCAAACATGCTTTTTACTTTTAGGGTGACAACCAGAAAGCTTGCTCCACCTCTAACAGGCAAGCCCCAGTGCCTGTCTGTGAGCCAGCTGTTTGCTCCTCCAGTGGCACAGAGGGTCTTGACCTTCCCAACATCCAGGACAGCACCTCAGTCCACTTTGGATACTGTGGCTGTTTCTGCAGATACCGTCCTCGGGACAGCTCATCACGTGTCCCCCTCCCCAGCCAAGGGATGGGCAGGTGTATCAGTCAGCTCTTGCTGTGACCATGCTCCATAAAAAAAACCCAGACCCTCAGTGATTTACAGCCACAAATTCTGCATGTCTGTTTGTCCCCTGTCTGGATGAGGACTCCCCCACCTGGCATCTGGGGCCAAGGGGGCCAGCTGCCTTGGTGAGAGCAAGTTTCACCTGGCCATTGCTGGGGTGGCTGTGACCCCGTCTCAGCTGGATGGTCATGGAAGGGTGTCTGTGCCCCATGCCACACTGTACACTGGGTGTCCCACTTCAAGCCCACACAGGCTCAGGGGTACCTCTGTGTCAGTTGTAAAAGAAGATGCTCCACTGGACGAGACCCACACAAAGCTGCTACGTGATCAGGGCATCCCATGGTGGACCATCAGAACAAGGTGCCAGCCTCTGGGGAGGAAGTCACCTCCACTGGGCACACAGAGGGCCAAGACCCCAACTCAAACTTCTTTCAGCTACTTAAAAGGGCAGGTTGTTGATTGGCTCATGCACACACAGTTAGCCTGCTTCAGGCAATGCTTGATCAAGTAGCTCAAGATGAAACCACTAAGCTGGGTTTCCTTGGCATATGAGTTTCCTGTGGCCTCTGTAACAAATTAACACAAATTGGATGACTTGAGACAACAGGAATGTACTCTCTCACTGTTCTGGAGGGCAAGCTGTTGGCAGGGCCATGCTCCCTCCAAAGGCTCTGGGAGCGAATCCCTCCCTGTCTCTTCCAGGTTCTGGTAGTTGCTGGCGTTCCTCGGTGTATGGCTATTACTCTAAACTCTGCCTCCAACTTCACGCAGAGCCCTGGTGGCACAGTGGTTAAGAGCTCAGCTGCTAACCAAAAGGTTGGCAGTTCAAATCTACCAGCCACTCCTTGGAAACTCTATTGAGCAGGTCTACTCTGTCATATAGGTTTACTATGGGTCAGAATCGACTTGACAGCAACGGGTTTTTTCTGTCCATGTGAGAATATATACATAAGATTCGTATGCTAGGGTGCCCTGTGCACCCACAGCCACCCAGCAGCACCTGCTGCACCTGGACGGCTGTGTTCCTGTCCCAGGCCAGGCAGAGACAGCCCACCTGCCTCCAGGTGTTCAGCAGACAGAGAAACAATGGCTCCAGGCGGCAGCTGGGGGCCAAATTCCAACTCAGCCTGACCCTTGTGTCCCCCATCTCTGCCCTGACGTGGCCCAAGGACTCCACCAGGACTGAGGTGGGCTGTCGTCTGCGCTGAGTGTTGGGGCGTCTGGTTCTGAGGACGGCCATGCGGGGCAGTGTGTGGGCAGGAGCAGGGGTGGCAGATGGCAGCCGTCAGACTCAGTGAAGAGGGGCAGCTGAGGATCAGGCTTGTGTCTGGCACATGGACGGATGCTCAGCTGGATACAGGCCTGACAGGCAGCTCAGGGTCCTCTGGGCAGGGGCGCTGCTGGGGTGGGGGCAGGCGGATACAGGCCTGACAGGCAGCTCAGGGTCCACTGGGGAGGGCCGCTGCCGGGGTGGGGAGAGGTGGAGCAGCATCCTGTGAGGAGACACTGCGGTGACTTGCCCATCCGTGGAGAAAGCGCTGCTGGCTGCCCGGTTGGCTCTGCTGCCAGGCACTGGGGCCTCATGGAAGGAAACCCTGGGACTGGCTGAACCTCGGCTGGGTCATTAAAAACAAAACAAACAAACCAAAAAAACCAGTTGCCAAGGGCTTTCTATGGCTGACTTTTCAGAAGTAGACCACCAGGCCTTTGTTTCGAGGTGATTCTGGGTAGGCTTGAACCTTCAGCGTCTTGGTTAGCAGCGACCAAGGCTCCTTGGCTTGGTCATAGGGGCCAGGCAAGCCCAGCTCTGTCCTAAAAGCAACAAATAGTGGCTCCTTCTTCCCATGTTGGGTTCCAGCACCATGGACAGGGCTACCTGAGGCCTAGGTTGCTGTAGGGGTGGGGTGGATTAGCATCTAGAAAGTTCTCTAGAAAGCTCCCTGCTCCTGGAAACCCCCTGCTATCCATCTCTGCCTGGCCACATGTGGAAGTGATAATTAGTACAAACACCCCTAGAATCCCCACGCCCAGGATTGCTGTCATTCTAGGGCAAGTAGCTGGGAATTGGAGAGGGCTGTGAGTTGACCTCACTCCCCTCATGAGGCTGCGTTCCTATTCAGTCATCCACCCAGCCATTCATTCCTTCATTAAATAGTTTCTGCAAATACAAGCACCTATTTTTTTTTTTTTTTACTAGACCCAGGCACAGTTCTGGGAGCTGGGAGTCCTACCCTCATGGAGCATACCTTCTTATAGGGGAAAAAATACGAGAACTTTCCATTGTATTGTTTATTAGAAGGGAAAGGGCTCTGGAATGTGGGGGCCCGGTTTTCAGTTTGGAGGTTGCGGGCCTCATGGAGGGGTGGAGGTGCTGAGCAAGGGTCATGCGAGTGCCTGGAGTAAGGGGGCTCCAGGCGTGGGACAGCGTGTGCAAACGGCCTGGGCCAGGAGCAGCTAGCTGGGCCTGGACAGCAGTGAGGAGGCAGATGGGAATGGTGGGTGGGATCACAGGCAGATCCTCTGGGGCCTTGGAGCCGTTGCTGGGACTTGGCTTTTCCTCTCTGTGAGGCAGAGCCTCTACGGAGGGGTTTGAGAAGTGATATGACTTCCTTTCTAGAACGTTCCCTCCCACACTGTGCTGACAACAAGTGAGGGTGGGAGGCAGTGGAACGTGGTAGATCCTGTCTTGTCCCTCCATGCAGCCCCATAAGGCGGTGGGGTATCTGGGGAAGCCGAGGCCCCAGAGGCAGAGACTGCCATGGGAAAGGGCACATGTGAGGCTGGTCTTGTCTGGTGTCCTGGGACACCACCCATGCTCTTGCTTCCCGCTTGTGCTTCTGCGTGGGGGTGGGGGTTTGAGGACGGGGCCCCACCTCCCCCCTTTCCATCCCACCTTTCTTCAGTTGAGTCATTGGGGAGTGTAAGGACACATACTGGCTGGCTCTGAGACCCACTTGCCCCTTCCTTGGCAGCTCTGTATCACAGAGAATCTCTGTCCAGGCCCCCTCAGGGGTCTGGGCAGACTCGGTGCTGGTAGGAAACCAAGAGGAGAGAAGCCAGGGTATCCCTTCTCCCTGCTGGGGGTGGCCTCTCCAGCAGTGGTTGCCCCTGGTGGGGCTCCCCTCTGCTCCCCAGGGTTTGGCCACACCAGCCTCTCTCTTGCCCAGCCCTGGGCTGCTGAGGAGGGTCCTGGGATGTCTCAGCAGCTCCCACATGGCTCCTGATGCCCTCTCACCTCGTTGCCATCCCTGCAGTAAAGCCCTTAGGTTTGCAATGCCTGTGGAGGCTCCTGCCGCGACATGGGGTGACCATCAGTGTCCACCAGCCTCTGAGTGTGGCACTGGCCAGACCTTAGAGCCAGCCTGGGGACGAGGCCTCTCTGCACTGCTCTGGGTCCACAGGAGTTTCTGCTTGGAGTGAAAGCCCCACTTGGTGCTGCCCTTGACCTGCAGTAGGAAACTCTAAGCCCTGACCCAGAAGCAAGCCAGTGGCCTGGGCTTCACAGAGAGGCAGCAGTGGGAGGCATCCAGGATAGATGCTGTTCCAGGGGTCCAGCCTTCTCGGAGCTGGGAATCTTGTGGGAAGTCCCCAAGATGAAATGCATCAGTTTCAGGTAGTGATAGGGCAGCCCCATCATGGGAGCGTGGACAGTCCCAGGGCTCTCAACCCACAAAGCATGGCCGTGCCCATGACGGCCTTAGAGCCTCACAGCTGTGGTCATCCATGCAGTGGACTGATGCCAGCGACGAAGTGGAGCGCACTAAGGATACAGCAGTGGAACCTCAGAATCACTGTGCTGTGTGAGAGAGCCGTTTCTGCGACGTTCTGGAGCGATACTGAGCAGTGAGCTCATCTGTGGTGCCTGTGTGGGTGTGGCTGGCAGCATGAGTGTATCTGTTTGTCAATCTTGTCAGATTGTACACTTAAATTGGGTACATTTTAATGTACACTTCAGTAAAGCTGATTAAGAAGCGAGTGCACATTCTGGAGCTGGATGACCTGGGTTTGAGCCCAGCTTTGCCATTTACCGGCTATGTGACTTTCCTAAACTTTCTGTGCCTCAATTTCCTTATCTTAAAATAGGGAGAATCCCCAACTGGACCAATGAACAACATATGATAAATGGAAAAAAGACTGAAGTTGTCAAGGGTTTCATTTTACTTGGTCCGCCATCAACAGCCAAGGAAGCAGCAGTCAAAAAATCAAAAGACACGTTGCATTGGGCAAATCTGCTGCAAAAGACCTCTTTAAAGTGTTGAAAACAAAGATGTCACCTTGAAGACTAAGGTGCGCTGACCTAAGCCATGGTGTTTTCGATCGCATCATATGCATGCGAAAGCTGGGTGATGAATAAGGAAGACTGAAGAATTGACGCCTTTGAATTGTGGTGTTGGTGAAGAATATTGAATATACCATGGACTGCCAAAAGAATGAACAAATCTGTCTTGGAAGAAGTGCAACTAGAATGCTCTTTAGAAGCAAGGATGGCGAGACTATGTCTCACATGCTTCTGACATTTTATCAGAAGGGACCAGTCCCTAGAGAAGGACATCATGCTTGGTAAAGTAGAGGGTCAGCAGAAAAGAGGAAGACCCACAATGAGATGGATTGACACAGTGGCTGCAACGGTGGGCTCAAGCATAACAACGATGGTGAGGATGGTGTAGGACTGGGCAGTGTTTCCTTCTGTTGTACATAGGGTTGCTATGGATTGGAACTGACTCAACAGCACCTAACGACAACAATAATAGGACCACCACGCAGGATTTTTGTAAGAACAAAATGCGCTCAGGCATGAAAAACACTTGTGCATCAGTCATGCTAGGCTAGGTTAGCTGTGATAACAAACTCTGAAAGCATAGTGACAACAAAAGAGTTTTACCCCATGCCACTTGGCAGGGATGAAGGTGGTGCTCTGCTCCACAAGGCCATTCAGGGACCCAGGCTGGTGGAGGTCCCACCATCTGAAATGTTGCTGGTTGTCTCAGCAGGGTAAGAGAGAACGGGAAGGAAATGTCCTGACTCGTAATGCCTTGGCCCTGCAGTAACACATGTCACCGTTGCCCAGCAGGAAGAAGCAGCCACAGGGCTCCCCAAAGTACAAGAGGGGGCTGGGACATAAGGGGAGGCGTTGGTATCTGTGAGCAGTAGATGTATCTCCTATAACTTATAACAGCGCCTGGAAGGTAGAAGGGACTCAATGTCTATGCGCTATTATTATTGTGACTTAAAACTCTCTGGACTCATATACGGAAGACTTGTTTTCCAGTCCTTTGGCATGAATGGTTAAGCACTCAACTACTAGCTGAAAGGCTGGTGGTTTGAACCCACACAGAGGTTCCTTGGAAGACAGGCCTGACAATCTGCTTCCAAAAGGTCACAGCTTTGAAAACCCTGTGGAGCAGCTCTACCCTGCACACACGGGGTTGCCACGGGTCAGAATCAACTCAACAGCAACTAACAAGCAATTGCACAGGTCTTGAGTCTCAGGTTGATTCAGGTCAACGCTGTTTTGGGGCGCCCACTCTGCACCAGGCTCTCTGTGGCACCAGGGAGACACTGCGCATGCTTACAGCCCAGAGTCCCCATTTCAAAGATTCCAGCCTTGGTCAGAATTCACTGCAGGCTCATTTGTTCAGCAGGCAGAGGGGCAGAAGGCCAGGCACTGGAGCGCCTTCAGGCAGAGTATATGCTTGGCCTGCTGCATTACCCACCACTCTCTGCTCCCTTCCGCCAACTGCTTCTCATGTGAGTTTCCTGCTGTCCCCACAGGATGTGGGCCCTGGGTTCCTCATCTGCCTATCCAGGTTACTGTTTATGCCCAGTTTCAGATGTTTCCGGAGAGTTCCCCTAACAGTGACTTACTTTGACCTGAGCTGACCCTTAAGAGATTCGGGCTGAAGAGCTCAAGGCTGCAGGCTAAGTCGTGTCCCCCGGAGTTGGCCTTGCATGGCCCACCCTTTACTCACCATCAGAACCTCAGGGCTCTGTAAGGCGCTCCCAGGAATCAGTTAGGACCCTTTCCAGAAGTCCTCTCTAACTGGCTTAGGTAGAAGAAAAGGACTTTATTTGTTCATGTAGCTGAAAAGGGCAGACATAGCTTGACCTAGGGCCTCCGGTCATGCTAGCAGGACCCTGTCCCTACATCAGCTACGCTGTCCTTTATGTTGGCCCTGTTGTTGGACAGGCTCACTCCATGGGGTGGCAAGATGAATGAATAAATGAAATGAAACCAACGTCACACTCCACCAGCGTGGCAACCTCCGTGAGACAGTCCCAGTTCACCCCAGTTCAACCCGGGTTCACTCCAATTGAACCAAATTGGACCATGTACCCTCCTTGAACCACTGTGTCCAGGGCCATGAGGACAGTGACAATGGCAGCAGCCACTGAGTGCTCATTAAGTGTCAAAGTGCCGTCTTTCTATCTAGACTTCAGTCATCACAGCAATCTAGTGAGGCCGACCCCTTTTTATCCCACTTTATAAGTGAGAAATGAGGGTTGGGTAAGAGCAAGTATTCCCAGACTCAAGGCAGGCACAGTCCCCATCTGGGGCAAAAGAGAATTGGAGAGCCAGTGAGGGCTCCTAGCTCCCAAGATGGGGACTCCTAGAGCAAGCCCGACACCCTTGCTGCTGCTGACTCCATGTGTGGAGAGGAGAGTAGGAAGGCAGGGTGGCAGAAAACGCAGAGGTAGAAAAGCTTGCCCAAGACAGCTTAGCTTTTAGCTATGACCCAGGCTTGAGCCCAGGCAGGCTGTCTTCCCGCCTGGTGGCTGACTGGCCAGCCTTGGATCACATTCTCAGCTCTGAAGTGAGGTTTATCGTCAGACCTGTTCTAGTCATCTGGGTGGAGGGTAGGAAGAAGTGAGCTCCTAAAAGAAAACCAAGGTGCTGCTATGACATCCATCTCGTCTAGCTCAGTGACCTTGAGGGCTGGTTGCAGAAGGTCATGCAGCAGATTCCTTGAAGTCCCTGCATGATCTGGCCACCATGATGTGAGGAAGCTCAAGCAGTCGTGGAAGACCCGTACAGAGAGGGCCTGAGAGGAGCGGGTCCGTGTGGAGAGGGCCCGAGAGGACAGGGTCTGTGTGGAGAGATCACATGTGGAGAGGGCCTGCGTGTAGGATCCCAGGCCCCATCCCTCAGCCCCGGCTGAGCTCCCAGCCCACAGCTAGCTCGAACGTGTCAGCCATGCACGGCACTGTCTTAGAGATTTCTCCTCCTGACTCCTATCAGTCAGAAACCCTAGTGGCTAAGAGCTAAGGCTGCTAACCAAAAGGTCAGCAGTTTGAATCCACCAGGTACTCCTTGGAAACCCTATGGGGCAGTTCTACTTGGAAACCCTGGTGGTGTAGAGGTTAAGTGCTACAGCTGCTAACCAAAACATCAGCAGTTCGAATCCACCAGGTAGGTGCTCCTTGGAAACTCTATGGAGTAGTTCTCCTCTGTCCTATAGGGTCGCTATGAGTTGGAATTGACTCAATGGCAGTGGGTTTTGTTTTGTTTTATTTTTTGACTCCTATCAAGTTCCTTCAGCGAATACTGTGTGGGACAGAGGTGTGCTGTCTGCGAAGTGCCTTTTCTGAATTCCTGACCCACAGAATCTGAGAGCCAAATAAAAGACTGTTGCTGTTTTCAGCCACTGGGTTTTAGGGTGGTTTGTTACATTCCAAGTCTCCTCCACCCTAAGCCTCACTGCCACCCCATCCCTAGGTCAAGGGCTGAGGTGTCATCCTTTTAGGGCTCCTGTGAGAGGCTATACTCTTTTTTGATGAATTAACCAATGTTTTCTGCTTCCATGTCCCTGTATCCCTTGGTTCCCCCTTCCCATAGGCTCATCCCCACATGGCACAAGACCCTCTGCTGGCCAGTCCTGGGGGGCTGGCTCAAAGTCTGCCTAAGCTTGGGGTAGGGGAGGGAAGGGAAGGGGAGAGAAGGGAAATGAAAGGGGAGGGAAGAGGAGGGAAGGAAAAGAGAGCAGAGGAGGGGAAGGAAGGAACAGGGAAGGGCTGGGCACGGTGCTCAAATGGATGGGACAGCCCTCCCCATGGCGGCCCTCCCGCATTGTCCTAAGGAAAGCTGGGCTGTCCCCGGTCTCTCTTCTGCAGCCCCCTCTCATCCTCTGTGGAGCCCAGGGAACTGGAAGGAAGGAGTTGGCAGAGCTGAAACTCGTGGGTGGAAATAAGATCTCATTTTTGCCTGTTAAACACAACTGGGGAGAGAGTGCTGTGATGAAAGGGAATATCAATGAAAACAGGAAAGTACAACCTCGTCTTGAAAAATGATTAGTACCTCTCCCAGGAACACAGTTGCCTTACAGTGAGAAGGATTGAATTAAATAAATGGTTCTTATCCTAATTGTCCTCACCCATAGCCAGTTTTCAGATTTCATCCTAGTTGCCATATTCTTGTTTTTTCTAACAGTGCGCAACAATCCTTTATATCCATTATATTTATAATAAGCCTGTCTACGTGTACGTATGCAATTTTTTTTTTTTTTTTTTTTAAGACCACGTTGTTAAATGTTTACAGGATACCACTGCCAGTTGGTTTCTAAGGTTTGGGATCCAAGGGTGTTCGTGCCTTACTTCCTGAGCTGAGCCCTGGGAGAAGACTAGACCAGGTCAAAGGAAACCTCCAGGAACGACCCCACGGGCCCTGAGGCGGCTACGGAGGTTCCTGAGAGACTTGCCAGCTGGGGTGCGGATGACTCAGCAGCCCTCAGCACGGACAGATGGCAGACGGACCAACGACACCTCAGCTGGTGCGGGGGGTATAGATGAGGAGGTAGCTTGATCACATTGTTGTGTTTTTAGTTGCCATCCAGTGGTTTCCAATTCAAGGTGACCCCATCTGTGCAGGGTAGAGCTTGCTCCATAGGGTTTTCAAGGCCTGTCTTCCAAGGAGCCCCTGGGCAGGTTTGAACCACCAACGTTTTGGTAAGTAATTCAGCGCTTAACCGTTTGCATCACTCAGGGACTCCTTGCTTGCATTAGTAGGTCTGATTTTTAGATATACAAAAAAAAAATTTATTTTTAGATGATAGGTGATAGATGATAGACAGATAGATAGATGATAGATAATAGATACCTGAGAGATAGATGATAGACAGACAGATAGATACAGATGCCATGAAGTCGACTCTGACCCGTGGCTACCCCGTGTACGAGAGAACAAAGCATTGCCTGGTCCTGTGTCACCCTCACAAGCGTTGGCATCCACCTCGCTTAGGGTCTCCCTCATCCTTGCTGGCCCTCTACTTCACCAAACATGACGTCCTCCTCCGGAGATTGATCCCTCTTGACTTTTTAAAACCCACTGCCATCAAGTTGATTCCGACTCATAACGACCCTTTAGGACAGAGTAGAACTGCCCTTATGGTTTCCCAGGAGCCTCAGGTGGATTTGAACTGTCTACTTTGTGGTTAGCAGCTGTAGCTCTTAACCGCTGTGCCACCAGGGCTCCTCCCAAATCCCTTTGCTAGCGCTCTCCATCCACGCTGACTCTGGGCCCAGCCAGTGACTCCTGTTGGTCCGTGGGTCGTCAGCAGGTGGGGCACCAGCCTGAACACACGTGTGTGTATTTCCTCCTCGTTCCTGGGCTAGCCAGCTGGAGGAGAGGAAGAAGAGCTGAGTCCTCTCCACCCAGTCAAGGCAGCCTGGATCTGCGACAGCCACAGCCGGAGACCCCAGCATGTGAGCGAGCCCAGCCACAGTCAGCAGAGCCCCGGCGACAACCCCAGGAGGGAAAGTAAGCACTCACCGTCGTAGCCACTGAGGTTATGTGGTTGCCTGTTGCGCAGTGATACTGTGGCACTAGATATAAACACTGCGGCACCTGACATAAATAAGAACCCAGAAAAGATGCCCTGCGGGGCCCCTCGCCTCCCATGAACTTGCTGTAGCCCCAGAGAAAAGGGAGAACTTAAAGAGCCAGGACGAGGAGTCTGCATTAGAGGTTGCGTTCGGTTCTAGAGATGAGGAACGTCACCTGTCTTGCACACCTGAGCTTGCTGGCTGAGACCTGGGACCCACACTATAAGCCCTAGAGCTGGGCGGGCTCTGCACCTGCTGCCCCAGCCGCGGGAACCCCACCCCCCCCCCGTGTCTCCTCCTGGTGAGCTATGTGTCTGCCTGTCTCAGATTAAATGTCACTTCTTCAGGGAAGACCTCCTCCCCCGTGTCCCGAACTAGGTCAACTCCCCCTGCCACACCACTTCATGCTCCTGTGCTTCATTTGGAATGCCGCCAAGACTGTGATTAGGTCTGTGAGTGTCAGCACCTTGACAGAGTGCCTCGAACTCGGGCTGAGCCTGCGTCCTGCACAGAGCGCCGAACCCACGGCGTAGCACAGGCTGAAAAACAACAGTTGGGGTTTAGGCAACTCTGAACTCCGCCTCATGGTGACCCCCTGTGTGTCAGAGTAGAATTGTGCTCCGTGGGATTTCAATGGCTGAGTTTTCAGAAGCAGATTGCCGGGCCTTTCTTCTGAAGCATCTCTGAGTGGACTCGAACCACCAAGCTTTTGGTTAGCAGCCAAGCACTTAATCATTTTCGAAACCTTGGTGCTGTCCTGGGCAGGAGAAGCACGGCAACCCTTGGCTGGGGGTTGGGGGGCATCTTCTGTCTCCATGGTAGAAGTTCATGGGGAGCTCTCTTCAGAGGCTTGGGGGTGGTGCCATCCCTCTTGGGGCTCCCACCTGCTTGCCCCACAACCCCATCCCTGTTCTGGCACTGCCCTGACAACCTGCAAAGCCCTTAGACGCACTCGGGACAATTAAAGGGCTACTCAGATGCTCCCCGACCCCTTCCCATTGCCCAGCCACTAGCCTTTCATGGGCCCAGGCCAAGATCTAGGCCCAGACCCTCAGACCAGCCCCCTTGGGGCCTCACCTGCAGGCCAGGGCAGGAAAGGTGGGCAAGGGTGCCCTTGCTGGCAACCCCCTTGGCCGCAGGCTTGCTCCCTGGGCCTGCAGGTTAATTGGAGCAAAGCGCTGAGCCGCTGCCAGCTCAGAGACACAGCAGAGCTCCTTAGCGCCAATAAATCCTCCTGTTTGATGAGCAACAAGGCCCCAAAGGTGTCTGCCTGCTCAGCTCGGCCCCGCAAATTGCAGGTATAAATTTCCCTGCTCAGCTGGGGGACTCTGGAATTCAATTAAATCAGCCTTCCTTCTGCTGCCAGGTGGCCCAGAGAGGCCAGCTCCAGGCCAGTCAATTAGGAGCTGGCCGGGCGGAATTGCTCTGGGAGCTGGTGGATAGAGCATGGGGGAGCTGCTACTGGGCATGCTCCTGGAGGCCCCCAGCCTGGCCTCTGTCTGCTCCTCCTGCTCCTGCCTGATGCAGGGCCCTCAGGCCATCTCTCTAGGAACATAGCCAGTCCTTTCCCCAAGTATTTGCACCAGGCACAGTCCTGGCAATCTTGGATACATCAATGCACAAAACAAAGACCCTCATCCTCATGGGGCTTAGACTCCAGCCAGAAGACACCAACAATAAACCAGAAACACATGCCATAATGAAGTCTCATCGTAGTGCTGTGGTAAGGGGCTGTAGGCGGGCCAGCAATGGACGGGCTTCAATACTACACGGGGTGGTCAGGGAAGGTCTCCCCTGAGAAGGAGCTGGTGGAATAAGGAGGTCAGGGGTGAGCCCCAGGACTATCTGGGAGAAAAGTGTTCCAAGCTGAGGGAACAGCTAGTGCAAAGGCCTTGAGGAGGAAGTGGGCCTGCTGTGTTTGAGACATGGGGTGGGGGGGGCAGTGTGGCCAGACAGTGTGATGGGGAGAGCAGCTGCGGAGGAGATCAGAGGGGCCAGAGAGGGTGGGGCATCATGGCTGTTTTAAGGAAGTTGGCTTTTATTTGGGGCAAGGAGATCTATTGGGTTGAGTAATTCACGCCCATTTGGAAACATAGAAGGTGACCTTATTTAGAATAGGGTCTTCAAAGACATTAACAGTTAACACGAGGTCATACTGGAGCAGGGTGGGTCCTGATCCAGTGACTGTGCCCTTATGAAAGAGGAGAAGAGACACACACACACAGAGCAGACGGCCATGTGAAGACAGAGCAGAGGTGGTGTGATGCGGTCACTAGCCGAGCACCGCCTGGGACCACCAGGAGCTGGAAGAGACAAGGAAGGATTCTCCCCTAGAGCATTCTGAGAGAGGATGGCCCTGCCAACATCTCGATTTTGGCTTCTGGCCTTCAGGGCTGTGAGAGGATAAACACCTGTTGTTTTAAACCATTGGTTTGTGGCACTTCGTTAGGGCAGCCCTGGGAAACGAATGGGGGAATCAGTGGGGCGTCTGAGCTCAGTCTGATCTCAATCTGATCTGACTGAGGCTTTTACACAACAGCCTTGAGCTTCTGATTCCAGCCGTGACAGTAGCTTGTGTTAGATAAAACCGCCCTCTGAGAACAGCTGTATGTTTAAAAATGCAGCTGTTTAGAGGCATCAGAGGGCAGTTAGGATTCAAGGGGCTGTAATCCTGGGAGAAGGGAAACATGGGCTTTTCTCCTGCGGCATCAGTGGAGACAAGCATGGTGGACCTGCAAGGCCAAACAGAAATCATCGGCTAGAGCTTTCAATAGTCATGGTCTGGGGAGGACAAAATTGGAGTTCAGGGCTGCTGAGACAGCCAGGACTTGAGGGTCCAAGGTTCAGAGAACTGGGAGCCACCCAGAAGTGAGCCCAACAATCTGTGAGCTGCTTTTTCTTTCAAGACTTTTGTTGATTCCTGAGCTGGAGGGGCAAGACTCTGAGAAGTCAAACAGAAAAGAGAGCCGAGGGTCTAAAAAGAAAAGGAGCACATTTGGCAGCCTCATGATGTCGGGGGTGGGGGGGGTGGGGGAGCAGAGCTGGGATGAAGGACCTGATACAGGCTTTTTGTTGAGACCCTTGAAATGCTACACCCTATGAGTAAGGGGAATCCAATGCTAGACAAGCCCCTATAAAGACCCAGCCTCCAGTGACCTCAATCACAATAGGATCAAGGTGATCAGCCTCTATTCTAACTGCTGCCCAGAATAAAAATAAATCCCCTTTGGAGGAAGAGGACATCATGTAAAGCCACTGTAATTTTTTATTCACAATGCCAAGCATTCAATCAAAAATTACGGGGCATGCCAGAAGACAGGTCCGAAACAGCAGCAACTAAAAGAGAGAAAATGATAGAAACCAATCCACCAGTGATTCAGAGCTTAAAATAACAGAGTTCAGTATGTTCAAGATGACACATAACATGGAGAATTTCATCAGCAAACTGAAACTTAGAAGAAAAGAATCGATGAAAACCTTAAAACTGTGAAATATAATAACTGACATTAAGAACTCAATTGTTAGTTACTGTAGAGTTGCTTTGACTCATGGCGACCCCATGTAAAACAGAACAAACATCATCTGGTCCTGCACCATCGTCATGATTGTTGGTGTGCTCAAGTCCATTGTTGTGGCCACTGTGTATTTTGAGTGTCTTCCAACCTAGGAGGCTCATCTTCCAGCACTGTATTGGACAATATTCTGTTGTGATTCATAGGATTTTCACTGGCTAAATTTCAGAAGTAGGTATCTAGGCTTTTCTTCCTAGTCTGTCTTAGTCTGGAAGCTCTCCTGAAACCTGTCCACCACAGGTGATCCTACTGGCATTTGAAATACTCGTGGCACAGCTTCTAGCGTCACGGCAACATGCAGGCCACATAACAAACTTGATACGTGGGTTTAATAGTGCTTCTGAGGGCAGAAAACTTGTCCTCCAATTATTTGCTCCTTGAGAATTTATTCAAATATATTTATATTATCATATTTATTCAGCCTCCATCAAATGCCAGGCATGGGGTATAGAGAGGTGATGAAAATAAGCAAACAAATAAATATTTAAATAAGATGGCATGCCTTTCATGAAGAAAACAAACAGGATGCAATGACTGAGAATAATGGGGGCTTCTTGGATGGGTGGCCGCCATCAGATCTCTGGCCTTAGCATAACCCGTGACATGCAACCAGGGCTCAGTACATGTTGGATCAATAAGTAGATAGATGAAATGCAAACAGCCTTTCTTGAGAGCAATTTTATAACAGTTCAGATCTTTCAACCCAGTGGTTTCACTTTTAGAATTTACAATTTTTCATAAAGAATAATTGTAGCTGTGGAAAGAGATGTGGCTAATGTTTTTGTTAGTTGCCATCAACTTGACTCTGACTCATGATGACCCTATGTGTGCAGAGCAGAACTGTGCTCCATAGGGTTTTCCAGGCTGTGACCTTTTGGAAGCAGATTGCCAAGCCTCTCTTCTAAGGGGACTCTGGGTGGGGTTGAACTGCCAACCTTTCAGCTAGCGGTCAAATGCTTAACTGTTTGTGCCACCCAGGGTCTCCAATGTAGGTAATAAAACAATGGCTGTGTGTCCATTCTGGGATTTGTCTAGAAAAGGGAGAGGACTTGGGTTGAAGACAACTCTGGGATGGGCTTTGTGGCTGAATAGGGAGGGCCTGCTGAGCCTGAGTGAAGAAGGTGTAGGGAGCTGAGCTGTTCTGACGACAAAGTGGTCAGGGCTCTGGGGTAACAACACTTGGCTGGGGGCAAGGGTAGGCTCTTCTCCTCCTCCCTCCTCCCCAGAGGAGTAGGAGGTATATTTCAGAAAGCACTGGGCTCAGATGGATGGTTTTTGCTCAGTCTCATTCATGTGGCTGGAATTATCTGAAGCTTGATTAGATGGGTCGTAAGATACCACTTCTCCCTCACTACTGGTGGCATAGTGGTTAAGAGTTATGGCTGCTAACCAAAAAGGTCAGGAGTTCAAATCCAGCAGGTGCTCCTTGGAAACTCTGTGGGGCAGTTCTACTCTGTTGCTACAGGGTCGCTATGAGTTGGAATCGACTTGACGGCAACAGGTCAACGGGTTTCTCCTTCACGTGTCTGGTGCGTTAGCTGGAACAGCTAGATGAGCCAAGCACTCAAAAGCTTTGTCGTCAGACATTGTAAGCACCAGCTAACAAAGTACACATTCTTCCCATTATGTCTAATGAACTACTTCAAGGCTTAGTGGCTAAGAATGACCATGTGTTACTATCACTATGGCTCTGGGGGTTGGCTGGGCTCAGCTGGGTGGTTTTTGTGGGATTTGGCTGGGCTCAGCTGGGTGGTTCTTGTGGGATTTGTCTGGGTTCACCTGGGTGGTTCTTGTAGGAGTTGGCTGGGCTCAGGTGGGTGGTTCTTGTAGGAGTTGGCTGGGCTCAGCCGGGTGGTTCTTGCTTGGGGGTCTCTCATGCGGTGCAGTCAGAGGGCAGCTGGGGCTAAATGCCTGGGATGGCTTCTTCACTCACGTGTCTGCCATGTATGGGGACTGTCCAGGCACCTTTCTCTCCAAGGGCCTAGTCTGGGATTCCTCACTGTATGGTGGCCAGAGGTAGTAAAATGTCTCATATGGCAGCTGGCTTTCCCCAGCGTGTGCCTTCCAGGAAAACAAGGCAGGGACTACCAGGCTTCCAAAGTCATTGCAGCATCTCATTACCACCTGCTACTGGCTATACAAGGCCATCCCAGGGATGTTTGCATGGGTCCTGCTTGAACTGATGCATATTTCTATGAACACAGCCTTGGAGCTGCAATCATACTTGGATAACGAGCTCCTCTGTACTTGATCTTTCAAAGAGGATTTTGGAGGAGCCCAAACTAGGGGATCAAAGGAATGTGGTCATTTCAGGTAGGCTAAGAGGAGGTAAGAGAAGTGGGAGACATCTGGTGGGAGGTTGGCATGTGGCGACAGGTGGGCTACCCTCCCGGCCCTGAAGGCTGCCCACCTCCTAAGGACCCGAGCCTGGGTCTCTGCCTTCCCTGACCTTCTATCCTAGCCCCCATGGGAGATGGCAGACATGGATGTATCTGGGGGTGGGAGAGCAGGCTGGAAGGGGGTGGGGGCATAATTGCAGGAGGAAATTACATTGCAGCTCATTGATCTCATTAGCGCTCGAAGCAGCTGCCTTTCTGACATGGCAATATTATGGGCTGAGACGGGGTGAGGAGGGGAGGAGCCAGCTGCCGGGCTTCTACCACCCTACGTGAAGCTCCACTGAGGTCCCTGGGCATTTGCCTCCTCTCAGACCTTGGGGCTAATTCCACAAGGAAGCTAGTGCTATTTCTTCAGCAGGTCCTGGTAATTGCCATAATTACATTGTAATTATAGGATAATTGCCCATTAATAGCTGTTTTAGTGAGCCCCACTTTTTCATGCAGTGTAGAGGCAGATGGCTTGGGCACATGCAGTCAGGGCCAAGGGATTGTCAGTGGATTATTGGGCTAATCCTGGAGGAAGGTGGGGCCCCTGGGTGACGGAGGAAAAGGTTTTTGGGCTGTGCCTTAGCTGGGATGTGGTTTCTCAGAAGCATTTCTGCTGAAATGTTCTTGATGTCCAGCAGACAAAGGTACAGAGGGTGGGCCATGGTGGGTCTATTCTTAAATATTGAATTATTTGTATTGATAGCCTTGCTCTCAGTCTGCCTGCTATGCTACAGATGGTGATGAAGAATAAATGAAGAGGAGAAATGAAAGAAGTCCCAAAAGATTAAATTGAGCTAAGTGATAAAGTGATGAGCCAGAGAGAGGGAGGACGTGAGGGAAATGCTACCTCAGCTGGGTAGGGGGGAAGGTGTTGGAAGGGGAGAGACTAGAGGCTGACAGGGGAGACTCCAAGGAGTGTTCAGAGACTCTATAGGAGATATACAGGCAGAAGGGTGTAAAAATGGCATGGTGGGGGGACGTCTGACCTCCTCCAACTTCATAAGGGGGAAGGAGAATCAAGATCAACAGCCCAAGGCTGATTCCTGAGGAGGAGGTCAGACATGCCTCCTTCCTCTCCTCTTTTCACCAATTCTGACATCACCCCTCCCTCCCACAGCACTCTCTACTTCTCTGCTGGGTTCAGTAATTCATTGCAATGGCCACACAGAATTTACAGACAATATTCATGATTACGGGATTTATTAGGGAAGCAACAGGTTTGTCTTAGTCATCTAGTGCTGTTATAACAGCAATACCACAAGTGGATGGCTTTAACAAAGAGAAGTTTATTTTCTCACAGTTGGGTAGGCTACAAGTCCAAATTCAGGGCTTCTGCTCCGGGGGGAGGCTTTCTCTATCTTTTGGGTCTGGAGGAAGGTCTTTGTGATGCATCAGTCTTCCCTTGGTCTAGGATCATCTAGGCACAGGAACCCCAGGTCCAAAACACGTGCTCTGCTCCCAGCACTGCTTTCTTGGTGGTATGAGGTCTCCAACTCTCTGCTTACTTCCGTTTCCTTTTATCTCTTGAGAGATGAAAGGTGGTGCAGGCCACACCCCAGGGGAACTCCCTTTAGGTTGAACCAGGGATGTGACCTGGTAAGGGTGTTAAAATCCCACCTTAATCCTCTTTAACGTAAAGTTACAATCACAAAGTGGAGAACGACACAGAATACTGGGTATCATGGCTTCACCGAGCTAATACACACGTTTTTGGGGGAACATAATTCAGTCCGTGACAAGGTTACAATTCAGGTTCTGGAACACTCAGCGTACAGTTGTCCGTTAAGACAGCCTCTTCCCAGCTGTGCCCACGGGCACATCTCTCTCTGACCCCCCTGCTCGGGCAAGTGTTACAAAGCTCTTTTAGCTGTTGATAAGTGTCCAGAGGCACCCCACTCCATCAGTAAGCCTTGTGCCCAAAGGTGCTCAGCTTTCTCACTCTGCAGGCTGGGAAGCCCCACCACAGCATCTCACACTAGTCTTCTGATTTCTCCCAACTCATGCCACTGTCTCTGTGTTATATAGCTCCTCTCTCTCTCGCCTGAATCTAGGAGGCTCACGGTACAGGGATCCTGGGTCCAAAGGATGCACTCTGCTCCTCACTCTTCTTTCTTGACGGTGTTGAGATCCTTCCTTCCTGCCTCTGGAATGGCCCATTTTAAGCCTAGTGGGATGGCAAAACTGACCAGCCCTCTTGTTAGGGTTCCATACACCTTATTATTTACATTATCAGCAAGTGCAGTGTGACTGACTGTTTTTGAGTGGCCTTTCTCTTCATAGTCTTATAACCCCCACCCAAGTGATGGGGTGGGACTGTGCATATAGGGTTCTTGTGTCCCACCAAACAGATTGGTCAGTTTTTGCCATCCTGTTGGGCTTGAAATGAGCCATCCCAGAGATGGAAAAGAGAGGATTCAACCGCTACCAGGTCTGGAGAGTGCGTCCTCTGGACCAGGGATTCCTGCGCTGAGAAACTCCTGGACCCAGGAGACACAGAGCTGTAACACTGAAGACAGCGAGAAGTGGTGGTGGCAGAGAAAGGGGTACAGGGGGAACTGGCAGAAGAGACTGGCAGAAGACGGCACAGTGGGCTTCCCAGACCATGGATTGAGAAAGCTGAGTGTCTCTGGGCAGAGGCCAAGGGCCAGGGAGAGGTGTGCCTACAAGCACAGCTGGGAAGAGGCTGCCCTCATGGAACAACCGTATCCTGAGTGTTCCTGAGCCTGAATTGTAACCTGTTACCTCACCTAATAAACCCCATAATTGTGAGTATTGTCTATGAGTTCTGTGTGGTCATTGCAATGAATTTTTGAGCCCAGCAGAGAAGCAGAGAGTGTTGTGGGAGGGATGGTTGGCGTCAGAATTGATAAAGACAGCGAGAGATGAGGCAAATCTGACCTCCGCCTCCTAGGAATCGGCCTTGGGCTGTTGATCTTGACTCTCCGTCCCCCTTGTGAAGTTAGAGGAGGTCAGACACTGCACTCGTGCCGTTATTGCAGCAAGCTATCCAATCCCCTTGGTGGGCTACAATCATCTCATTTGCATAGTCCTACCTAGTCATTTGGTGAGAATTACAAAAAACGTGGCTAGCAGCCCCGTGTTAAGTAAGTTAAGTGATTCACTGCAGTGCGAGAGGGATTATCCTGTTTCCCACACAGTGTGCCCTTGGTGCCTCTTTAAAATGCTCCAGTAAAGGTACAAATTTCAGAGAACTTCAACTTCTGGCTAAAATGGAATAATAAGGGCTTGATTTATTCTTCCATCTGAAACAACAACAAACATTAAATACATGGTTTTCAGATATCGAGCATCGGGCTATAAAGGACATTGATCCTTGATGGACAGAAACAAGTGAGGTGAGCTTTATGTTTTCCTCAGCTCACTGCCTGGAGAGTTTCCAGGCAGCAGCCCAGGAGGGGAAGCCCAGTAGAGCCTTGGGGTGTGGAGACAGAGAGCTCGGGAAGAACAAGAGGGTTAGAGTTCACAGGACAGAGTAACAACGGGGAGAGGGGCATGCAGAGGAAGAATGGGAGATCGTCAGAGGGCCCTCACTGAGCACTCAGCACACACACACAAAAAAAACCACAGTAACTGACAAACAGAGACATATGAGGAACCAATGCTGAGAATAAAACCATACGAAAGGATTAGAGAGCAGTGTCTGATGCTCACATGGGGCTAGATATAGCGCCTATTCCCACAGCCCAGAATGGAAAACCACGTCATTTAAAGCATGGTAGGTAGTGTTTTTTAGGTAGTGGGGAATGATTAGTACAGGCAAGAGGCTATTCTGCTCCCATCTAATAAATTTTAAAAACAAGATCCAAAAAGATAGAACTGTTTCCAAGTAATTTAGCTGCATACCAGAACAATGTTAAAGAATATTTGTAAGAAAACAGAAATATTCAGCACTCAGTAAGGTAAAATTCCGTATGTCTGTTCAAAGACTACCAGGCATACAAAGAAGCAGGAAAATACAACCCATATGAGGAGAAAAATCAATCAATCAAATCTTACCCAGAATCAACACGGATGATAGAATTCTCAGACAATCACATTAAAGCAGTTATTATGACTGTATTCCACATATTCAAAGAGTTAAATGGAGACATGGAAGATATAAAAAAAATGCAAATCAAATTTCTAGAGATGAAAACTACAAAGGCAGGAATGAAAAATACACCAGGTGGGATTAACTGCAGACCACACATGGCAGAAGTCATGTTTAGTGAACTTGAAGACACAGCAAAAGAAACTACACAAAATCAAACACAGAGAAAAAAAGAATTAAACAATTAAAAGAGCATCAGTGAGCTGTGGGACAATTTTGAGTGGCCTAATAGATGTTTAACTAGAGCCCCTGAAGGAGGGGAAAGAGCAGAAGGACAGAAATATATTTGAAGAAATAATGGACTAAAATTTCTAAATACTCTTTTCTGAATTAGAATGTATCTTGAACTAGATCAAACGGAAAACAGCGTATAAAAATTCATGGGGATGCTTGCTAAAAACATGGGTGTTATTCTTGATCTCGCTTTGCTTCAACCCCAGCCTGTTCTGCTTTCAAAATATATCCCAAATCTACCCTTTTACCTACAACCAGAATGCTCTTCAGGAACAGGAATGGTGGGATTTCATCCTGCTGACTTTGGACACATCATTGGGAAAAACCAATTGCTAAAAATGACATCATGCTTCGTAAAGTTGAGGGTCAGCGAAAACAAGGGAAACCCTCCATGAGATGAATTGACTCAGTAGCTAAAACAATGGACTCTAGCATACCAAGGATCGTGAAGATGGCACAGGACCAGAAATGTTTCTCGGGTATGTGCAGTCACCTTGAGTCGGAGCCGAGTGGATGGCAACTAACAACAACAACCCTTTTACCACCACCTCTGTAGTCACTGCCTTTGTCCACAGCACCATTCTCTCTCCCCTGGACTCCTTTAAGCAGTCCCCATGCCTCCTCTCCACCACTCACCCCGACAGCCCATTTTCCACTGAGCAGCCAGGGTCAGCTTCCTAAATCGGAAATCAGGTCATCTCACTTTAAACCTTGCTGCTTCAGAAAGAGCTCTGCTCACAGTCGGGCTGCCATCCCTGAGCCAGCTGCTGGCCTGGTTGGGCCATGCCATGCCAAATGCCCCATGCCGGTTCTATGCCGGGTCAACCACGTGGCTTTGGAGGGACTCCCCAGGCAAATGCAGAGAACTGTGCTCCAAGGAGAGGGAAGTGTGCTTTGCTGGCAAAACCAGAGGGGCAATGCACCCCGACTTACAGGTGTGGGAAGGAGGCACGGTAGCTGGTCAGCAGCTGTAGGAAGTGAAAACACTGGCTTTCACGCTCAGCACTGCCACCAGCAAAGGCAGCGGTGTGTCCCACTGCACCCACGGGCGCCAGGCCTGCCGCTGATGCCAATCACGCTGTGTGGTGTGCACCGCAGGTGTGGGCACCCCAGGTGGTGGGCAGGTGCTGGGCTTCTTCTTTTTGGGCAGCATTTGGGAGTTTGGACGCATGCCCTCTCTGGGCCATGATACCCTTCTGCAGATGCCACGTGGATCGACCCACCTTTTCTGAGAGAAGCCGGGCTGTTTCTGGAGCCACTTAGGCCCTCTGCTCCTGATCGCAGTTTTCCAGGCTTGGGGTTGGCTGCTCCGCACTTATTTCCGAGGCGATGATGGCGGAAGCGGAGCGGGTGAGCAGGGTCTCGGCTCAGCTCTCCTACAGCAACTACAATCTTGGAGCCAATTTTCCAGGAAATCAGAGTTGTCGGCCAGGTGTGGGAGAGCTGTGACTTCCTGATGTTTGATCCCTGACTCGACCACACAGCATCTCGTTCTGCCGTTGTCACCTGCTTCTGTCTCCCAGATAAACAGTGCTCTTTGCACTATTATACACTTTAAAGGGCTGTGACCTTATTACCTGGTAAGGTCGTCTGCAGAGAAGCCCATTTCTAACACACCAGTGTCACGTGAGTGTCACGGGTACATGCGCTTCTTCAGTGAAAACACGGGCTGTCTTCTGCGGAACTCTGCTCTCCCTGCAGGTTTCTCTGCGGGGGCGACACCACCACCCGTGTTCCCTTAGCGGACAAATGCTTTGCTGTTGACTGGACTGCGCCCCAAGTCCAGTCCAGCGTCCCCTGGAATGCTGAGCTATCCAGAGGCTAGCGGGCTCTTCCTCCTTTGATTCTGTAGGACAGTGTTGTGGGGTTGGGAGAGAGACAGACACGAGCCGTATCTAGAAGCAGAATCTTTAATGTGGTCAAAAATGTGAAATTATTCACTATGGATGATCTGATAAGCAAGGCGAGCACCGTGCTTACCTTGCCTATTGGGTAATGAGGGGTACTGGTGAGAGACGGCCGCCAAACCCCCTACGCAGATGGGCGTGGAACCTCGGGGCACATGTGGCCTCCTCACCTGGGGCCGGGGCAGGGGGCCTGCTCACCGGGTCCTGTGGGCCTTTGAGCATGTTCTGGACCGGCCTCAGAGTGGTCAGTGGGCCTAGACACTGACCCTCACGTGCCTGTCCTTCCTGGGTTTGCCACCAGCTGCTCTGTGAGTGGCACCTGGAGCTGGTAGGCCTTAAAACTGTGCCTACTGGCCCTCAGTCACCTGAGGCTCCCCCAGCCCCTCCTTCACTCATCCCCCAGACCCTCCTGCCCTCACCTCCCAGCCTCAATCTCTCTCCCTCACTCCTCAGCCCCTCCCATTCACCGCAGCCCCTCCTGCGCTGAGGAGCCCCCAGGCCCTCTCGCTATCACCACCTCAGCCCCTCCCTTGATCACCACCCCCAACCCCTCCCACTATCACCACCTCAAGCCCCTCCCACTATCACCACCCCCAACCCCTCCCACTATCACCACCTCAGCCCCTCCCACTATCACCACCTCAGCCCCTCCCACAATCACCACCAGCCCCCAGACCTGCCGGTGGTGGTGATACACCAGCCGGTTGTGGGGTAGGGGTGCTGGTTGCCATGGCAACAAGTAATTAGGTGGATAAACAGGTGTCCTATCCAGGGAGAAAGGGAGGCCGGCTGACAGATGGTGGCCAGGAGCTGCCCGTCTGCGGCAGGCGTCCAAGGCCCACTTCTGGGCGTCTCCTTCCCTGGGGGCCAAGCCACACCCCCCCACCCCGCCCCACCCCGAGGGCACAGAGCACTGCCCGCCTCCTCCCCAGCGTCTGTCTGCCAGTCGTACCCCATAGTTGCCAGCTCTCAAGGATGCGACGTGGGGAGAGCAGCACCCAACCCCTGCCTCCTGGAGGGTCCCAGCCCCCACCCCTACTGCACAGCTGATCCCTAGGTCTCCTGCCTGCAACACGAGCCCCGCCCCTGTCCAAGGCCTCTGCAGGGCTGGGCGTTGCCTTTGAGGGGAGCAGCCGCACTTAGAAGGTGTGAACAACACTTGGCCAGCTCACGGGCTCTCAGGGTTCAGGCTGCCCCAGGGCCAGAATGAGGGAGCAGACAGCTGGATGGCTGAGTGTCCCCAGTCTCTGCTGCACCCACCAGTCATAGCCTGGCACAAAGCGCCAAACTTGCCACCCTTCTCCTCCTGGAAGAAGAAGGGCCATGCTCTGGGACGACGCCCCAGTGGCCCCCCACTAGAAAGGGGTCCTGGGGCCCCACGGAGAGTCAGTGCCATCCCCTCTGAGGGGGGGAGCTCCACTGGTCTGTAACCCTAACTTCTCTGTAGATTTCAGCATTTTCATCATGTCTTTTAGCTCCCTGGGGCTGCTGTGACAAAGCACTGCAAAGACAACAGAAATTTGTTCTCTCCCAGTTCTGGTGATTAGGAGTCTGGACTCAGGGTGTCCGCAGGGCACGTTCTCTCCCAAGGCTCCAGGGGCAGATCCTGCCTTGTCTCACCCCGCTTCTGGCAGCAACGGGTGTCCTTGGCTTGAGAACGCTGTCTCCCTTCTCCTCTTTCACTGGACGCCTCTCAGATTAGATTAGGGTGCACCCTGCTCCAGTGTGACCTCGTGTTAACCTAACAGATGACGTCTGCAAAGACCTTCTCCCCATACCAGGTCACAGGCATGGGGTCACTGCCAGTTGGGGGTCGCCACCTCCAGTGGACGCAGGAAGAGAAGGCTCAAGGCGCTGCTGGTGAAAGGCGGAACAAGAGCCCACCTGGGTTCTGAGACAGGTGTCACAGTCGGGACCCTCAGGCCACATCCAACCCACAGACATGTTCTATTTGGCCAGCAAGGTGTTTGTAAAAATGGGGTTCTTACCCCCAGCCCAGACCTCCAGGCTCTTTTGAGAGATCAGAAGACGTGGCAACGCTGACCCCACATCCCTGCCGGAGCGGCGTGGTTGCCAAAGTCCCCACCCCCTCTATGGCATCACAGCTGGCTCTTTACCTGCCTGGTACTGGAGGCACGTACCTGTGCAACCCCTTTCTAAACCTGCCTCAGCTTTGGCGCCTGCTTGAGAGGGTGCCAGGACTGGGGAGGCACAGCAGGTGTGGGTGTCTGCGGGGTGTGAACCCTGGGGCACCGCTGTGAACCTCAGCAGGGGACAGGGAATAGTAACAATAAGGGTAACCCTCAAATGGCACATATGCTGGGCTTTTCCTGCATTTCACAACCACTCTGTGAGGCAGGTACTATTATCCTCATTTTAAACCCGTTGCTGTTGGTCGATTTCGACTCAGCGATGCTATGGCACAGAGTAGAATTGCCCCATAAGGATTCCAAGGAGCGGCTGGTGGATTTGAACCACTGACCTTTTGGTTAGTAGCTGTAGCACTTAACCACTGCACTACCAGGGCTCATTTTACAGATAAGGAAATTGAGGCACTGAGAGGTTAAGTAATTCGTCTAAGATCACATAAGAGAAAAAGGGATGGAAACTACAACAGTGTAGATGGTGAAAGTGCAATGAGGATAGGAGCAGGTGTGCTCAGGTGTGTACAGATGTGCCTAGGTGTGCTTGGGTGTGTGCAGGTATGCTGGGTGGCAGATTCTAGGAAAAAAGGACTTTCAATGTGTCTTAGCCTAGGCTCCCCCTTCCCCAGCTCTGATGAAGGAGGTCTGCCAGTGCCCCACTGCTGCTTGCCCTGGATGCTGGAGGGGATCGTTCACAATCCATGGTCGTCCCACCCAGGGTCAGCTCAGGCCCAGCTGGAGCTCAGGGGGCAGCACTGGAAGGGTGGGGTGGGCTGGGCCAGGCCAGGTACTCCCCCATTGCCACCTGGTGGTCGCTGACCAAGACTGGCGTGCTGTGTCCAGGGCCAGCGCCAACCAGGCAGGCTGCACACTTGTGGCTCCTCCTGACTGGAGAATGTAGACTTCGGGGCTGAGGGTGCTGCCAGCGTGTGTCCTCCTTGCACGCTGCTCGTGGTGCCCCCCGGCCCCCTTGCCTTCTGGCTTTTCCCCTTCTGGTCATTGTGCAGGAGCTGCTGGGAAGCTTTCGGAGACTGAGGAATGGCAGAAGCCTCTGGAAAACAGTGCCCAGACCCTCTGCCGAAAACAAGCAGACACCCCCATGATCAGTGGGCCAGAATCGGGCCTCCAAGAGCCTGCATTCCCAGCTCCCTCCTCAGAGTGCCCGGTGGCAGTCTCACTTCCATTACACAGCTCCTCCCCTGAGTGGACAGCTGGACCTGGGGCTCCACAGCAGACTGGAGGGGCTCCTAGCTAGCCTACCGCAGGGCTGGAACAGAGCTGGAGCAGGGCTGGGACAGGTGTCAGCCACCCAGCCTCGATGGGCAATGGGGCTTGTGCTGGTGAACTCTGAGCAAGATCCCTGCTGTCCTGTCTGGCCCTTCCAGACAACCCGGCTGTGTCTGGCCAGGACACCTCTCCTGCCTGCTACAGTGCTGCCTCCACGAGGGGCCCCTGCCCTCTCCCGTTCCTTGGACAACCCCCACCTGCTAACACCGGACACAAGAAGACCTCGGGTGCCGGATCTCTGTGCCCCCTCCCTATCACTCACTCATTGATTCCATCCCTCCCTGGGGTATGGGGAGAGCAGGATAGGAAAGGTCTATAGCCTCCTGGAATGTCCATTCTGGGAGAGACAGCAATGGATGAGGAGACTGACGACAAGGTAACCTCAGGAAATGCTCAGTCCCTGCAGACTGGTCAAGAGTGATGGATGGTGGTGGTCCGGGAAGGCGTCTCTGAAGACGGCGCACTTGAGCTGAGCCCAGGTGAGGAGGAGGAAGAGGAACCAGGCACGAGAAGATGGGGAGGAGGTGGCATGGTGCTCCTGGCAAAGGGGATGGCACGTGCAAAGGTCCTGAGGCAGCCATGAGCTAGACTGTCGCGGGGCTAGATAGAGGCCGAGTGATCTGTGACACAGGAGAGGATGGCAGCTCGAGCAAAGGGGGCCTGGAGGGTCTGAGTGAGGAGCTAATTTTGTTCTGAGTGTGGTGGCAGGCTCCTGGGGAATTTAAAGCAGGAGGACTTGGCCGTTTTCAAAGATCTCAGAAATTTTATGACTTTGAGTTAGATGGGGAATGCCTCCCAGTTTTTGGAGGGTTTCTTTTCTGGGCATTTCCTCCAGACTATGGAATTCCTGTGGAGGGTTTACTCCTGTTTTTTCCTGGTATTCCGAGGCCGTCCCTGAGTTTAGCTCCGAGTTGTGTTTGCTGGTGGAAGGTGCTGTCTGTTCTCTGTTGGCTGCTCCCGGGTCCACGTCAGGGCAATGAGTCCTGGGAATATTTTGAATCAGAAGGTGTGGGAGGAACTCGAAGCTGACAGAGATGAATTTCCACTGTCCATCTGCATTTTTTCTTGCATAAATTCTCCTTCCTGTCTGTACAGACATGACCCAGCCCTGACTCGCCCCTTGGGCCTCAGGCAGAGCAGGATAAACACACAGATGCAGGAGCAGGCAATAATCCAGCCTCCCCATTCAGCCCCTTAGCGGTTGCTCCAGGCAACGGGCTCGTAGGGAGTGTGTCTGTAACCTTAAAGCTGATTACAAACCCTCCACTGCCCATCCCGCCTCGAAGGGGATTAAGTGGGTGGACGAGCAGGGTTTAGGGAGCAGGCAGGGCCCCAGGGCTCTGCAGGGCTCTCCTTTCCCGCAGCCATTAACTTACTTAGATTAGAGGCTGTGGCAAAACGTGAGCATGTGATGAGGACCCTGAAGGTTAGGCATCAGGGACCGAGGCTGCTGGGCTGTTGGGGGAATTGGGTCTTGGGGTATCCTACCCCACTCTCATCCCCCTTCTTCTGCTGGTAGGAAGGTTCAGCCAGGGAAGGAACCCCTGCCCAATTGGGGCTGGCTGGCCCCATCTCAGATCATGACACCTATCCTCAGCCGAAAGCACACTGCCTCTTTCTGTCACTCCCTGAAGCGGACCCCTCGGATGCTCCTTCCCTGATATCCAGAACCCACCCTGTCTCCCTGCTGTGTCAGGCCTCCCAGCCTGGCTCCTGCCCCGCCCCCCCCCCCCCCCACCGAGGTCTCGAAATGGCTCCCATGACCCCTCCCGGTGCCCACCTGTGTGGTCTTTCCCCTCAGGCTGGGTGGGCCCTCTTGACTCCAAGCGAACATAATTTGGCCAATGCGATGGGAGGTCCCCCCCCCGCCCCGAAACTAGGTTATAAAGCACCCTGCCCCCTTTCTTGTGCCTTCTCTTCTCTCGCCTGTCTCTCTCTCTCCGTCCTTCTCTCTCTCTCTTGCTCACCTACTCTGAGGTTGTTGTGAGCTGCCCACAAGAGGCCCACGTGGCAGTGGGCTGAGCCTCAGTCCAAGGGCCCACAAGGAACTAAACCCTTGGCAGTCTGGTGAGGGATCCTGGAAGCAGGTCCTGCCCCAGCTGGGCTTTCAGATAAGACCACCATCCCGGCTAACACCATGCCTCCCTCCAGCCAGAGGGTCACTTTTAAGCTCTGTCATGGATCCAGGCTGATGAATGACAATTGAGCCCCCTCTTCCCCAAGGGGGGAGCAGAGACCCTAGAGCCCACCAGCTGCCAGCAACCGACAGACCAGCCGCCACTGCCAATAGCCTCGCCTGGCCCCTTGAGTCCCAGGTAGCCACACACATGGAAGAGCTGCCAGGAGCTTTTGGCCTGCTTGTCGTTTCCGACGCTGTGATTGCGTTACATACGCAATGCACTGTACTTATAACATGTTATCAATAACAATCACGAGGCCTCGTAGGTATGGAAGGAGCCTGCCCCACTCCCCGCCGCTGAGGCTCTTCCGGGTGTTCACACACAATTTTCATATACCTCTAAAGATTAAAAAAAAAAAAAAAAATTTTTTTTTTTTTTCCTAAAGATTACCACTTTAACAGCTTTTGGTACAGACCCTGCCGGGCAGTTACATTTAACAGTGCATAAATCTAATTCCCTGTGCACTCAATTTTCTCGGGCTGCAGAATCAATGTGAGGCTGTCAGGATTTTATTCTAAAGTCTATGAATGTCCAGCCCCTTCTCTGCACCCCCTTCTCTCTCCCAACAATCCCCCCTTCAGGAACTCAATCCTGTAGAAAAAGATGCCTGCCTGATACAAAGTAACAGCCCTTTATCTCCTTACAACGAAATCTAAAACCTAATTAGGCGTGAAGGAGACGCAAAGCTGCTGACAATTAGGGCCCCCTACGAGGGGCTCCGTCTTGGACTCCCTGCCTGCGCTGAGGCCTGCGTGCCTGTCATCTCCAGTGGCGGCCTGGAGGTGGGGGCTTTGATCCTCCCTAAAGGCCAGATGCCCCCCCCCCAGGCAGGAACCCTGAATGCCAAGGCTCCAGTTGCAGAGTGGTGGGAGGAGGTGCTTTCTCGGGTGGGCAGGGAGTCAGCGAAGCCTGTGAGTCGCCCCCAGATATTTCCACAAGGATATGATCTCCTGGGAGGAGGTGCAGTGATCACAGCTCACAGGCACACAGTCACTGTTCTTAGCATTATAAACCAAAACGAAAAACCAAATTTGTTGCTGTCGAGTCCATTTTGACTCATAGTGACCTTAAAGGACAGAGTACAACTGCCCCCTCAGGTCTCCAAGGAGCAGCTGGTGGATTTGAACTGCCAACCTTTCGGTTAGCAGCCGAGCTCTTAGCCGCTGTGCCACCAGGGCTCTTCTAGGCGTCATACACACCACGACCTCCACTCCCAGGGGCCGCGTGTGTGGAGAGCTGTGCTCCACAGGGTTTTCAGTGGCTGATTTTTGGGAAGGAGATCACCAGGCCTTTCTTCTAAGGCACCTCTGGGTGGACTTGAACCCCCAACCTTTCAGTTAGAAGTTGAGCACTTAACAATATGTGCTACCCAGGGACTCCTATTATACACACAGTCATTATTTAATCCACACAATATCTCTATGACCTACATCTCTATCACTACCTCCATTTTACAGCTGGGGAAGGGAACACAGAGAGGTTAAGCAACTTGCCGAAGGCCACACAGCTAGTGAGTGAACGTCTACCTGCTCGACCTTGATGCTGCTGCAGAGAGCCTTCCCGTTCCTCCTCTAGTGGCTCAAGGGGTGTGGACACATGCCCTGCCCAGCTCTGCCCATTGGCTCGTGGCTCAGGCCTGGCCAATCAGCACTGCAATTCTGGATGCAGTGATTGGTTCAGGGAGAAGCACGTGACCTAAGCTGAGCCAGTCAAACGAGGCTTGGGACTGTCCTCTGTCCCCTGAGCTGTGCCTGCGTGGAAACTGGAAGTGCTTCCGTGGAGACTGAGACGTGAAGTCTACAGCTCTTTGGCGTGTTGATGGTGCCATTTCTGCTGGGCTGGTGTTTTGTGTTTCTCTGCAGTCTCTCAGCTTGTTATTTATTACTCTTGTTGTCTGATACTCCAGCCAGGCTGTTGTTGGTGTAAACTTATTTATTCGGAACAACTTCCTGCTATTATTATTATTATTTTTTTATTGAGGTGAAATTCACATAGCATAAAATTTGCCATTTTACAGTCAACTATTAGATGGCATTTAGTACATTTGAAACGTTGTACAACCATCATCTCTATGTACTTCCAAAATGCTTCATCACCGCAAAAGGAAACCTGTTCGCATTAAACAGTTACTCCCCCTTTGTCCCCGGTTCAAGCACTGTGGAAAACAATTGGGTGGCTCCTTAAAAAATTGAACACAGCAATAGCAATTTCGCTTCTTAGTTACATGCCCAGATGAATTGAAAACAGCTGTTCAAATAATATATGTACACACATGTTTGTAACAGCACCATTCTCAATAGTGAAAACACTGGGCTCTTTTTTTTCACAGTTCCTAAAAACTTGCATGACAAGCCCAGCAATGAGTGAAGAGGAGCATTTCATGACAGTCAGTATTCCTGGGATTTTGTTGAGGGTCTTCCTCAACAGATGGATGGACCCAGTGGCTGCGACCACAGGCTCAAACAGCCGTGATTGTGAGGATGGCAAAGGTCTGGGCGCCATTTTGTTCTGTTGTGCACAGGATCACTGTGAGCTGGTACAGCACCTGACGACAACACTCCTGGGGTAACAGGCGTTGATGTTGACACACAGGTGAAGCATCTTTGGGATAGGATCCTGCACATGGTTTGAAATTTAGGAAAACAAATGATAATCAGACAGATGAACACTGACCTGCAAGGTATAAGGAGCCCTAACCTGGCCCAGCATCCGGGTTCCAGTGGCTGGACTACAGGACGCCAACTGGCACTCTCACTGACTGCTATACCACCCAAAACCTGAGGCTGAAAAATCCCAACACAGGAATTTTCTAATTGGAAAAATGTTGCGGGAAAAGTCAGGAAATAAGATGTCAGATCCATTAGAAATAATTGCAATATTGATTTTTGGGGGAAAACTTGTCAATAAATCAACATCTGTTCTCTCAAAATGAGCTGTATCAATGAGGACGTCTTCCTTCACGGCGATAGAAAACACGTCGGAATGCAAGGACAGCAGTAAGGTGGTCCGGGAGAAACAGCTTCCAGGCACTGACGGCTCTCAGGGACTGGAAACGGTCATCAGGACTGGCTTTTCTGTCTCTGACTCTGCTTTTCTTTTCTTTGGGGGCTGCCTCAGTCTCCTGCTGGAGCACGTGGGTGCAGTAGTCCCAGCTGACACCTCCTGTTGTTCACGTCCAGCAGGCACCAAGCACCCACTTGCAGGCCACGGAAGCAAAAGCCCTGGAAGGAGCCTGAGTGGCCTGATCAGCTGTGCGCCCATCTTCAAAGCAGTTGCCTTTGACCGGGGAGTGGGATGCTCTGGTTGGCTGGGCCTGGGTCACAGCCGTCTCAGGACCTCTGAGCCCCACAGAGGTGTAGAGGGTGCAAAATGACGTGCCCAGGGAAACCAGGCACCACCAGCAGACATGGGTGGGTCCCGCCCACTGCACAGAGAAGATGCACCTGGAGTTCCAGAAGGAAAAGTTGCCACTTCTTGGAGGCCAGCGCTACCCATTCGGAGGTCGTGGTGTGTCTATTCCACCTGGTGATAAAGGTCATGTCTGGGAGCTGTTGAAATCAGAGCCAAAGATACAGGAGAAGACACAGGTGCAAACACGCAGGAGAAGAGGGGTCCATGAACTGGTTCACGTAAATTAGAAATGAAGTCTGTGGATCTCATGCTGACATGTTGAGAGACGTGAGGGTGAGCTCCGTTAGACGCCTCTATCAAGTCATACAGCTGTCAGTTGAGGTAAGGTGCTGCCAGAAACCACCAAAAAAAAAAAAAAAAAGTCAGCTTAATTAAAGAAAGGGGCATGATTTTACCAACGTTGACAGGGTGGACGGGTTGATTCACACAGGAGTGACTGGCAGAAAATTGAAGTTGCTTAAATGCTCACTGACAGCAGAGCAAACACCCAGGAATTGTAGCAAAGCTTCAGAAGAAAGAGCCAAGAACTTACCTATTACAATACACCTTATATGATGTACATTAAAACCAACTGCTCTCCAGTGGATTCCGACTCATGCTAACCCCATGTGTGCACGAGGTTTTCATGGTTGCGACTGTTTGGGAGCAGAGTCTCTAGACCTTTCTTCCAGAGACGCCGCTGAGTGGGTTTGAACGACCACGCTCTCGGTTAGTAGCCCAGAGCTTAACTGTGCTTGCCACCAGAGGATCTATGATATGATGTGTCTGTTATGTAAGCCAACAAAACCCAATCCCTTTGCCATCGAGTCGATTTCAACTCATAGCAACCCTATGGGGCAGAGTAGAACTGCCCCATAGGGTTTCTAAGGAGCGCCTCATGGATTTGAACTGCTGACCTTTTGGTTAGCAGCCTTGGCTCTTAACTACTATACCACCAGGGTTTCCATATTATATGAAGTAATATACATGTATGATGGCACCACCCATACATTACTTTAGATAACGTACTGTTATGGATTGAATTGTGTCTCTCGAAAATGTCAGCTTGGCTAGACCACGATTCCCAGTATTGTGTCATTGTCCGCCATTTTGTCATCTGATGTGATTTTCCTATGTGTTATAAATCCTACCTCGGTTTTTTTTTTACGATGTTAATGAGGTGGGATTAGAGGCATTTATGTTAATGAGGCAGGACTCAATTTACAGGATTAGGTTGTATCTTGAGTCAATCTCTTATTAGATAAAAGAGAGAAATGAGCAGAGAGGAGAGGGACCTCATACTACCAAGAAAGAAGAACCAGGAGCAGAGCGTGTCCTTTGGGACCCCTGTGCTGAAAAGATCCTAGATCAGGGTAAGACTGATGACACGGACCTTCCCCCAGAGCCGACAGAGAAAGAAAGCTTTCCCAGGGAGCTGGCGCTCTGAATTCAGACTTCTAGCCCCCTAGACAGTGAGAGAACAAATTTTTGTTTGTTAAAGCCATCCACGTCCAGTATTTCTGTTACAGCAGCACCAGGTGACTGAGATGGATGCATGGAAACAACTGCCCCCTGAAGGTAGTGTTGACAAAGATTTGTAAACATGTTAAAGATTTCTAAATGCCCTCAACACTGGTACTATTTTCTGGGACAGAACCTGTGCAACTGTGAAAACACTGTCGGTGTTTGAAGCCGTTTGTAGATGGAACGTAGGAACACACACAGGAGAGAGGTCGTCCTTGAGCCTTAGCCCGTCTCTGTGTCCAGTGTCCGGATTCCTGGAGATGTTACAGAAAACGTCCCAGTCATGGGGCGTTGTGGCCAATGGGTCTTCAGCACAGAGGGAGCTGGTGGGTCCCGCACTTTGCTGACATGGGCTTCAAAATCGGGATTTACCATCTGTTTGAAGTTTCCTTGTCACGGCTAAGTGGTACAAGAATTCTTTCTCAAAAACATCCACGTGCAGCTGCCAGCTCTTGTCTTCAAAATTAGAAGAAATCCTTCCATGCTTCCCATCTTGGAGAAACAACAAGTAATTCAAAATCAGCTGGAATACAGTGGCGCAGTCATGCCCCGTGACAACCCCTAAGATTTCAGAATGAAGATCCCCTTCCCATCAGAGGAGGAAGAAAAATCCATAAAATAAAACAATAACACATCACAGCTTGAGGAAAAGAAGGTGCCCCGTGCTGTTGGGGAGCACGGTGTAAAATTAACTGTCACCAACACCCGGGTGATGTATCACAGCTTTAAATGTGTGTAGTCAGAGAACAATTACAGCAAAAGATGAGACAGCCTGGAACGGCCATAGAAATGGAACACTCCCGGGATGAAGCAAGGGCCAGCGTAACAGGAACTTTAAGGCACACGTGCTCCCAGAATGCGGATTCTGCAGGAGTGTTCAAAGCTCAGCACTAGTTGGGGTCACATCAGCCTAGCCTGTCACGACTGTGTGTCCTTAGCACGAACTTCCGGCCACGTGCCCACGAGGCCTTTCCCACCTGCCCCAGCAAACGCATTTGCTCATCTTGTCCATGGTGATGCTGAAGGCACACGCATCCAGAGCCTTCCCTCACGCCTTTGTTATTCTTCCAGGCATCCCACATTCACTAAGCCCCTGCTACCTCTTCTAGGCGTGGCAGCAAAAGCAGGGAAGATCCCCGTCCTTAATTCCAAATGAGAATCGAGCATAAACAGATAAGTAAACATATAATACGTTAGGTGTGTCAGTGGTTTGACAAAAAGACTCAGCAGGGCGGGGGCAGGAGCAGGGGTGAGAGTGGGGTGGGCTGTTGGAGGAACCCCTTGAGGAAGGTGAGCAGAGACCTGAGGAGGTGGATGTGGAGCCCAGCACACAAAGGAGTCTTACAGGGCACTTGATACCCACATGTTTCAAGGCTTTTCCACCCTGGCTGGTGGGAGCACAAGACCCACACCCCTGTCTGCTCCATCTGCTCCTTTCTGGCCGTTCCTCCCCAGGGCTGAGGTACTCCCCACACTGATCCGTTCTAGGTGCAGACTTGACTAGACTACCTTGGTCTCTGGAACTCTCTGCAGCTCTCTCCTCTCTGGTACTCGGCCTTGCAAATCCCAGCTGCCTTGGCCTCCCCAAGTTCCCCACTGTCTCCCCAACTCAGGAGGCCCCCAGGCCCCGCTTGGGTCCCCTCTCTGGAGCAGCCTGGGGGCACTCTCCAGGCGGAACTCTGGCAGCTGCTGCACGCTCCTCAAGTGGCCCATCATGGCCAGCAGCAGAACTCCCCTCCTCGGCTCAGCCCTGGCTCTTTCCCTACTGTCTGCCCAGCGCCAATCCCAGAGCTACTTTTTCTTCTGCTGGCCCCCGAGTCCACCCCAGAGCCTGTGTCAGGCCCTGGGCTCCATCTATCCACTCACTTTTACCCATGTTTTGACGTCCTTAAAAAACAAAACAAAACCCATTGCCATTGAGTTGATTTCGACTCAGTGATCATATATGACAGAGCAGAACTGCCCCATAGGGTTTCCAAAGAGTGGCGGGTGGGTTTGAACTGCTGACCTTTAGGTTAGTAGCCCAGCTCTTAACCACTGTGCCACCAGGGTTCCTTGATGACCATACGTGTGTTGAAATCTCTACTCAGTTTCTGCCACCGCCACCCATGCCCCACCTTCATTCCTGCCATTCTAGGGTCCTTTTTAGATTCTTACACTTTTATTTTATTGATGTTTTGGGGGAATAGGGTGTAAATATGGTTGCTTGGCCAAACTCCTTGACCCAGAGCCCTTAGGTAATTTCCAAATATTATTGCAGCCTGTGTATTTTTCTCTTTTTTGCCTAATATTGAGGTTCAAGATGCCATCCCACCAACTGCATTTCACCAAGAAGGAGTGACTTGGGAAGGTGGATTTTTCAGTCTTGCTCTGACAGGTGAGAGGTATGTAGTTAGAACTGCACTGATGGAGGACAGTTTGCAACTCCCCCCTATAAATGCAACGTGTTGTCAACATGCCACAGAAAGTGTACAGTCGAGCAGTCTTTGACACACAATTTTCATATCCCCAACAAGTGACCATGAAGTTGAAGATAATTGAACTAATGCTTGCAGAAGCCAGGAGTTGAACTAAGCGTTTCTGAAATTACCCAACTGTGTTTATTTCAAGAGTCGAAGCTCGCTTTTGATCTGTCTCAGAGACCTAAACATATTTGTGGGGAACTGCATCCTGAGAACAGTTGGTGGTGGTGGAGGTGTTGGGTGGGGAGTTCCTTGTCACCGTAGTTGCTACAGCAGGAATCCAGCATGAGTCAACTCTCAAGCCAGCCCGGCAGTGGGATTGTGTGGAGATGGGAGAAGAAGCCCAGGGGCAGGGTGCAGACCAGACAGCCCTGGTCACCACAGGAGATCTGCAGGGTGTGGCCACTGTCCAGTTCTTTGCCCAAGCCCACTGGGACTTAGAGGTTGTACATCACCATAGAACTCAGGGATCTCGGTGGCTGGGGCAGGCATCCCGTCCGAACTTCCCAGGCCCCTAAGTGATAGCATTGAGCCTGGGCTCTCAATGTTGCAAAGGTCCCCAAATCCTGAATCCCAGAATCCTGACCATCTGAGTCTGGACATGTTTGTGTATACTGTGTCATGTTACTGATGTATATATAGTATTTGGATAGTGTGTGAGTGAAAGCATGAAAGCAATTCAGTGAGCTGACAGAGGTCAAACTATTGAGGCTGGCATATGCCTTGATGATGATGATGGTGATGATGGTGGTGGTGATGATGACGATGATGATGGTAGTGGTGGTGATGATGATGGTGGTGATGATGATAATGGTGGTGATGTTGATGGTGGTGATGATGGTGGTGATGGTGGTGATGATGATGATGGTGGTGATGGTGATGATGGTGGTGATGATGGTGGTGATGATGGTGGTGATGGTGGTGATGATGGTGATGATGATGCTGATGATGATGGTGATGATGGTGGTGATGATGGTGGTGATGGTGGTGATGATGATGATGGTGGTGATGGTGATGATGGTGGTGATGATGGTGGTGATGATAATGGTAGTGGTGGTGATGATAATGGTAGTGATGATGATGGCAATAGTGATGATGGTGGTGATGGTGGTGATGATGGTGATGATGGTGGTGATGGTGGTGATGATGGTGATGATGATGCTGATGATGATGGTGATGATGGTGGTGATGATGGTGGTGATGGTGGTGATGATGGTGGTGATGATGGTGATGATGGTGGTGATGATGGTGATGATGGTGGTGATGATGGTGGTGGTGATGGTGATGATGGTGGTGATGGTGGTGATGATGGTGGTGATGGTGGTGATGATGGTGGTGGTGATGGTGATGATGGTGGTGATGGTGGTGATGATGGTGGTGATGGTGGTGATGATGGTGGTCATGGTGGTGATGATGGTGGTGATGGTGGTGGTGATGGTGGTGATGATGGTGATGATGGTGGTGATGGTGGTGATGATGGTGATGATGATGCTGATGATGATGGTGATGATGGTGGTGATGATGGTGGTGATGGTGGTGATGATGGTGGTGATGATAATGGTAGTGATGATGATGGCAATAGTGATGATGGTGGTGATGGTGGTGATGATGGTGATGATGATGCTGATGATGATGGTGATGGTGGTGATGATGGTGGTGATGGTGGTGATGATGGTGGTGATGATGATAATGGTAGTGATGATGATGGCAATAGTGATGATGGTGGTGATGGTGGTGATGATGGTGATGATGATGCTGATGATGATGGTGATGATGGTGGTGATGATGGTGGTGATGGTGGTGATGATGGTGGTGATGATAATGGTAGTGATGATGATGGCAATAGTGATGATGGTGGTGATGGTGGTGATGATGGTGATGATGATGCTGATGATGATGGTGATGGTGGTGATGATGGTGGTGATGATGATAATGGTAGTGATGATGATGGCAATAGTGATGATGGTGGTGATGGTGGTGATGATGGTGATGATGATGATGATGATGGTGGTGATGGTGGTGATGATGCTGATGATGATGGTGATGATGGTGGTGATGATGGTGATGATGGTGATGATGATGCTGATGATGATGGTGATGGTGGTGATGATGGTGGTGATGATGATAATGGTAGTGATGATGATGGCAATAGTGATGATGGTGGTGATGGTGGTGATGATGGTGGTGATGATGGTGGTGGTGATGATAATGGTAGTGATGATGATGGCAATAGTGATGATGGTGGTGATGGTGGTGATGATGGTGGTGATGATGGTGGTGATGATGGTGATGATGGTGGTGATGATGATAATGGTAGTGATGATGATGGCAATAGTGATGATGGTGGTGATGGTGGTGATGATGGTGGTGATGATGATGATGATGGTGGTGATGGTGGTGATGATGATGATGGTGGTGATGGTGGTGATGATGATGATGGTGGTGATGGTGGTGGTGGTGAAGATGATGGCGATGACGATGGTGGTGATGGTGATGATGATGATGGTGATGGTGATGATGGTGATGGTGGTGAAGATGATGGTGATGGTGATGATGATGGTAGTGGGGGGAGGAAGACAGTGGTGGTGATGGAGATGGTTATGATGTAACTTCGGCACGGCAGTCCTTAGGTCGGGCAGGGAACTGGCAGGAAGCTCATGGCACACTCAAACAGGGTGGCAAAGGTGTGCTAAGACCGTCTGGAAACCCTCAGGGATGAAGCAACATATCAGGGCTAGCAATAGTGGAGAATCGTTATTACCTCTTGGCCTGAAGGGGCAGGGTAGAGGGGCAGCTACCATACTGTGGAGACAGCTGTAGGAGACAGCACCCCCACAGGAGCTGTCACCCCACAGAGGGTATGAAGACACTGTCATAGGCTGGCAGAGAGTAAGCCTGAGAGAGCGATATCATGACCCCCCCTCCTCTTATCCTCCAACCTCCTGCCCTGTGAAGTGGACATCATTACTTGTCCTATTTGTTGAGATGAACAAACAGGATTAGCAAGGTCAACACAATCCAAATGCTCAGGGTCACATGGCTAGAAAGTGTGGAGTCAAGCTGAACTCAGAATTCTGTCCCCAGAGCAAAGTCCCAGATCTGCGACAGCCCCTCCTTCCTGCCCCCACACCTCTGTGTTCCTGGGCAGCTTCTTTCAAGGAACAGAAAGTGACGTGTTCATCTGAGTCTGCTCCTCTGTGTGTGTAGAAGTGACCCCCCCACACAGGCTGGAGAGTCCGGGGTGGGAGCTGACCGGTGGCAGGATTTACAGCCACCAAGGCTGCTTCCTTAAATCTGGAGAGAGAGGTGCTACCGCACTTCCTTAAAAGCATCCCAACTTTCCTTTAATTATGACCTGACAGAAAGGCTTGGCTGAGGGACACTCCCCCCCAGGAAGTCTTGTATTTGCAGTACCCTAACTCCCCAGCCCGTCTCCCTGAAGATTGGCCAGTGAATCTCCCCACCTAGGGCTTAGCCGGAGCCGGGCACAGCCAGGGGTTGCTTAGAGACCCAGCTCCACTCGCCTGGCTGGGGCCTATCTCCCCCTCCGTAGAGAAAACCTGGCCCTGCAGGACCTCCTTGGGCAATGCAAGCACCCTGGGTGTCCAACCCCAAAAACAAGCAGTGGCAATGCTGCCCAGAGTGTCCTGGGCCTGGCTGTAGACCAAGTCTGGGGGGCGGGGAGAAGCATGGTGGAAGGCGGGTCCTGGGCCCCCGTCCTGGTGCACTCAGCCTCCCTGGAGGCCGGCTGTCCCATCAGTGGCCCTAGAGCTCACAGCCTTGGGTAACCCCCTCCCCTAAGCAAAGGAGGTGAGGGAGCGACACTTCGCCCATTCAGATGGCCTGGAAGCTTCCGAGTGTGCACATGTAAGGGGTTCTTTGCCGGAGAGGCCACGTGAAGAAACCACATGTAGAGACCTCATGAAGAGGGGAGGACCCGAGACTACACGAGAGAAATGAAACCCTCTCATGGCCCCAGGGGAACCATCCTGGGCTTGTGAGCCATCTGCATCAAAGCCCCTCACGTGAGTGAAAAGCCAGACAGCGTGCTGCAGAGATGAGCAGTCCCTGCTTAGCCCCCTGAATTCCCAACCTGCAGAATCTCGGAAAATAGCAAAATGGCTGCTGCTTTAAGTTGCTAGGTTTTGGGATGGTTTGTTACGCAGCTAGATAACCACCCATGTGGGCCTCGGCGTCCTCGTGCTTGATTGTCCTGCCTCCTTCCTGGGTTGTCTGAGGGGACCATTGCGCCACAAAGAGTCCCTTTCTGGGCTTAAAGTGCTGCATTTGTGTGCGGGGACAGAGCTGGCCTGTCAAGGACTGGGAGCCACAGCACCCCTCTCCTGCTTCCTATCACTGCCCCTCCTGGGGACGGCCCTCAAGGAGTCTCCCTCATCCGGGGCTCCCAGCGTGGGGTCAGCACTTGGATTTGGGGGTGCGCATTCGTAGGCCTCTGACACTTCAATAAGTAAAACCGGTTGCTGTCGGTGGACTCTGGCTCTTGGTGACCTTACGTGGGTCAGAGCAGAGCTGTGCTTCTTCGGGTTATCGCTGGCTGGTTTTGGGGAAGCAGATCACCAGGCCTTTCCTCCGAGGCACCTCCGGGTGGACTTGTGCCTCTAACCTTTCAGTAAGCAGCTGAGTATGTTGACGGTTTGCACCATTCAGGGACTCCTTTTGTAAACAGTTGTTAGTTATTTTATAATAACCCATTGCCATTGAGTTGATTCTGACTCACAGAACAGAGGAGAACTCCCCCGTAGGGTTTCCAAGGTGCGGCTGGTAGATTCAAGCTGCTGACCTTTTGGTTAGCTGCCAAGCTCTTAACCACTGAGCCACCAGGGCTCCTATTTTATAATATGTAATGCTTTTATTCCTGATTTTAAAAGTGGCCGACAAACTCCTTGGAGATGGGGCTCTGGGAACAGTGACAAAGTGAGGGGCTTCCTGAGACCCCCACAATGTAGTCTTCCCTCATGGGGTCACATGTGAGGGGCCCTGGGCATTGCTGGGATCAGGCGTCCCTGCACCCACCCACAGGGCACTCATGACCCTGAACACAGAGCCCCAGGGGCCCAATGCAGCATCCAAGGTTCTGCCGCCTGAGTCCCAGAAGGAGGCTGTCAGGGGACCTAAACAGGCCATGTGCCAAGCTGCCTCACTGGTCTCCATCTGGACTGCTGTCCCGTGAGCCCCACCTCAAGCTCTTCTAGTGGAGCAGGGGTGACATCTGATGCCCACTGTCACAGACCTCACTGTGTGCTGTGCCACCACTTCCCACCAGCAGAGCCCCCCCCATCAGCCTCTCCAAACCCTGCAAGCCCAGTGGTTGCCATGGTGACGGAGTGACCCCATAATAGTCCCTGCCTCCTTCAATCAGTGAGGCTGAGAGGCTTCCTGGGGATAATGGGCAGCTTAGAGGGAGGGAGGAGAGGTGCTCGAGCTGAGAGCAGTGATGGGGTGGTGCCTGGAGCATGGGGACGGGGACAGAACCCTGCCTGCCCACCCCGAGAGGAGCTGCCCCCCACCGAGGTGGCCCAGGGGGCCTCCCCTCCTCACCCTGGGGGCTGGAGGGTGACGTGCTCTCAGATGCTTAACCACCGTCTCCCTGGGGAAAGTCCTGCTCCACAAACCTGTGCTTGTTATAAATGTCACTCCTATGAAATGTGCGCAGCACACTGTTTACAAAAGAGATACACAGCACCCTGGACTGCAAACTCCACGTGGCCAACTGACTCACGTAGCCGGCGTGCTTTGGTTTTTCTTTGTGGGGGGTTACTGGTTTTTTAAATGCTCAATTCTCAAAATTTAAATGCTCAATTCTCAAAATCACACACATATATAAACACGCACAACTGGAAAAGTGTCGCCGATGTCACTGAAATGAACACGCTGAAGTATGTTTTGCTGTGTACATTAACAACAAAATAAATTAAAAATTATATTACATAAAATATATATTAATTTTATTGTGGTGAAATATATATTACAAAAAGGTGGCCATATTAACCATTTTTAAGTGTACAGTGAATTACATTGACCATGCTGTGTTACCATCGCCACTATGGACAAATATTGCCTGATTCCATTTATACTAAATATCTGTTGTTGTTGTTGTTGTGAGCTGCCGTTGGGTCCGCCCTGTCTCTTGGTGATCCCATGTGCGATGGAACGAAACACTGCCCGGTCCTGTGCCACCTCTGTGATCAGTCGCAGATTGGACCTTTGTGAGCCGTAGGGTTTAGATTGGATCTTTGTGAGCCGTAGGGTTTAGATTGGACCTTTGTGAGTCGTAGGGTTTTCACCGGCTGATTTTGGGAAGCTGATCGCCAGGTCTTTCTTCCTAGTCTGTTTTAGTCTAGAAGCTCCCTGCAACCTGTTCACTATCATAGCAACACGCAAGCCTCCACTGACAGACGGTGGCGGCTGCTCATGAGGTGATTGGCTGAGAATCGAACCCGGGTCTCCTGGAGGCAAGGCGAGAATTCTACCACTGATCCACCACTGCCCCCCGTGAAATGTCTAGGGACTAACGCATAGAGACCAGCGTTTACTGGCGGTCACGGGGCCTGGGGACGGTTCTGGGGACGGGGGTTATTGCCGAAGGGGCTCTGAGATCCCGTTTGGGGCGATGCTTTCACTGACTTTTGTTGAACTCATATCCATAGCCAACCCGTGGCCACAACCAATGAAAGAGCGTGGTGCGGTACTGATGCGGCCATATTCCGCTTTACGACGAGGAGACATAAGCCAGAGCTCGCTGGTCTGTAGACGATGCACGTGGCTTCTCTGCTAAATGAGGTCAGCATTCCAGGACACCGGAAGGAGTTTTCCTCTGTAATTTTCGTGTGTCTTCCACAATGTAACAGGCACGGACACACACAGGTTTAAGTTTAACATGGTTGCCATCACTTCAAGTCTAGATGATGACTAGACAATGGAGCCCTGGGCTGACGCACACTTGACTTCCGATACCCCTGCGGGGCCCACCCCATGTTGCCTCTCATGTCCCTAAAGGTGGCTTCGGGATCCCGATGTGTGGCACACAGCAGGTGCTCTGGGGAACTGGTTCCCTCGATCCCTCCCATCTGCTCATCACCCCCAGTGAGGGAGTGGACATTGAGGAGGCTACCAGGGCCACGTAGAGGCCAGTGGGGACACTTTAATCTCTCTTTCCTTCTCTCCATCTCTCTCTGTCTCTCTCCTTCCTCCTCCATCTCTCTGTCTCACCGCCCCCCCCCCACCGCCCTGTGTCTCCCTGTCTCTCTCTGGGAGTGGTTGGCTGGCCTTCAGCTCCCCCCGCCCACCCTGTTGTTCCCTGTGCACGTGCCCCATGATTGGTGGGGGGTTCAGCCGAGACTGGCCTGCTCAGAGTTCGCCTCCTCCTAGCTGAGGTCCAGGGCCTGGGCAGTGGGAGGGAATATTGCCAACCGCCTGTCAAACATCAGAACATTTTGAGGTGAATCCGAGGTCAATGAGAGCTGGAGGAGCCGGAGGTCCGTAATCAAGGCCATAGTGCTGGGAGACGGACAGGTAGAGGGAGTGGGCCGGGCACACAGGCCACCGAACTGGGTCACTGTGGCGGGGGGAGCTGCCTAGGATAGGCCAGTGTTGCCATGGGAACACGGACCCCCGATGGGCTCCAGGAAAATGGGGGGGCGTGAGCAGCAGGAGGGTGGGGGGCCACCTTCCTAGGTGGACTGTGCCCAGGTATGAGTGGGAGTCCCTGACTTTATCTCCAGCGTTCCTCCGTGCTCCCCCTGCTCCAGCCATGGGGTCACTGCAGGTCCTCAGAGGAACAAGCCCATCTGCCCTCAGGGCTGTGTGCCACAGACCCTTAGTTTGGGTCTCTCCTCCCCAGATGACCACATGGCTCACTCTCTTGCGTTTAAGCTTTGCTCATACATCATCGTCTCACTGAGACCCCCCCAGCATGGCCCACCCTCCTCCATCCCCCCAGTACTTAGCCTCTTCTGCTTCACTGCCCATCGCTGCTGAACTTGTCACCCAAACAGCATCACTTCTCTCTCAGTGTTGGGGTTGACGGGCTCATCCTGGAGGTTCATGCTGGGGACCCTCACATGCTTCCAGTTACCTGGCAGCTGGGCCTTGGTAAGAAGGCTTCCTGTGGCCAGAACACATACACACGGGCTCCCCTCGTTGCTCAGGCTTCCTCACAACATGGTGGCTGGGCTGGCTGTTGGTTGGGATCTTACCAGGGCCCTGGCTGGAACACACAGCTGTGGCCTCTCCCTGTGGCATGGGCTTCCTCACAACATGGTGACTGGGTCTGAGTGCGTGTTTCTCAAGAGAACCAGGCAAAGGCTCTGCCACCTTTAATGGCCGAGCCTTGGAGGGCACATGCCATAACTTCCACCACAGTCACAGGCCCACCCAGGGTCAGGGTAAGGGACTCGGACCCAGGCTCTCCATGAGAGGAGCGCCAATGTCCCACAGTCAGAAAAGCAGGCAGGGAAGGAAATTTGGTTGTGCACGTCTTGAAAGTACACTCCACCTACATCTACCACTCACGGCCTTTGCATCTGCATTTGCCAAGGACTGTCTCCCACCAGGAGGAGTGCCCTCGAAGGGCGGGGTCTTGTCTGTCTCTTCAGCTGCCTCCACAGTGACCAGCACCAGGTCTGGCATGGGGAAGGGGGTCGTTTGAGCAAATGGATTCATGGAACAATTGCTTTTGACAGGCTGGAGTATTGTAAGGGGCTTCATGAGACTCACATGTCCCCATCCTTCTCTGTCCTCAAAGTGGCTGAGGTACCCGGCTTTGGTGGCCCGGGTGCTGGAGGCAGCTCCTACGGGACTTCTGCCCCCTCAACTTTCCCCTAGGGTCTCGGGTTTACCAAGCAGTTGCCCACATATATGGCCTTCAGGCTCCAGGGGACTGTGGACACACTCTCCCCACAGGGAGGGTGCAGTGCTGTCCCCAGTCACTCAGGCCTCAGCCCCCTCCCTGGGGTTTGAGATGAGAAGCAGCTGCTGGCCTCTGCCTGGCAAGGGGAATAATAACTCTGTACATGTGAGCCCTGTTACGCTCAGGAAACAAGTGTAATGCTGCCTCCAGAGTGGCTTCTTAACATGGGGGCAGGCCCCCAGCTCTTCCCAGCTGCTGCGGTGGAGGCACACTTTTGGTTAAGTGAATAATTCATCATGGGTGTCATCTGACACACGTCCCAGCCGGCAGCCAGCCCCTGCACGCACAGCTCCTTCATCCCGTGTGGCCATAAGCCTCCCCGCCATGACTGCTCTCCCGAGGGAGAGCACCTCACGGGGAGCACAGGACCTCCTCCCACGCCATGGAGGTGGGGGAGGGACACTGATGGGGATCCCTGAGGCCCTGCCTTGGAGGAGGGGAACAGAGAGGGCATGGAGGCTGCACTCTGCCTGGTTCATCGCCAGAAACAGGGAGTAAGGTCGTTCCACAGCATTTATTAAGCACCTACTATGTACCAGAGGGAAACCCTGGTGGCGTAGTGGTTAAGAGCTATAGTGGCTAACCAAAAGGTCTGCAGTTCGGATCCACCAGGCGCTCCTTGAGAACCGTATGGGGCAGCTGGACTCTGTCCTGCAGGGTTGCTATGAGTCAGAATCAACTTGATGGCAATGGGTTTGGTTTTTGGTTTATGTACCAGGGACCCCCTGTGAGTACCTGGGTGGTGCAGATGGTTAAAGCGCTCAGCTGCTAACTGAAAGCTTGGTGGCTTGAGTCCACCCAGAGGCACCTTGGAAGAAAGGCCTGGCAGTCTACTTCTGGAAGGTCAGCCTTGAGAACCCCGTGGAGCACAGTTCTACTCTGACACATATGAGTCTCTGTGAGTCAAGGTTGACTTGATGGCTACCATGTACAGAATGTTCTAGGTGCCGGATCAGATGGACGAGGTCTCTGCTCCTACACTGCAGTGGGGAGGCCGATGATGAACAAGGAGCAAACAGGTGACTAAGTGGTACTCACAGCAGAGTGGTCTGGAGCCTGAATGAAGGAGATTGGGCAAAGGGGGCAGCATGTGCAAAGGCCCTGCGGCACGTCTGAGCCCAGAAGGCCAGGGTGGCTGGGGCCTCGGGCAGCATGGGGATGGTCACAGGAGAAGGTGGTGCCTGACCACAGGGCCTCGCGGGCCAGTGAGAAGCCTGGGTTTTATCTGAGGGCCACGAGCAGGGGTTGGAGGTCTAAGCAGTGGGCCGGTGTGCAAACAACACAGGAGGGGACTCATCCTTGCTTGCACTGCCCATCTTGGGGTGTCTTGGCTTCTACACCAGCTGAACCCCCTTCTTTAGGAGCAGAATTGATGGGTAGAGGGTGCGAGGGCTCTGGCCTCACCTCACTGACTTCTGGGGATGCGTGAGTCGCCTGAGGCTGGGGGCCGGGTGGGCTCACAGTACCTTCCTCTCTGGTGACTGAGCCACCCCTTGTCATAGACACATATGGCCCCGGGGGGACATAACAGGAGGCAGCCAGCTCCGCTCAGGGCTCCAGGGTGCAGCAGGGACGGCAGCATCAGCACCAGTGGTGTCACCAGGGAGGTACAGAGGGTGCAGAATGTACACCGTCAGAGGGGGTGATACCAAAATGACTGCCCATAAAAGTATCCCTGCAGTTAGTTATAACAACACAACTCTGTGCTAATTTACGTTTTGACCCTTCTAATGCAGTCCCCACCACTCGCAGGTCAGGTTGTTGGACTGTGGGGGCTTGTGTGTTGCTGTGATGCTGGAAGCTATGCTACTGGTATTTCAAATGCCAGCAAGGTCACCCATGGTGGACAGATTCCAGCAGAGCTTCCAGACTAAGGCTGGGAAGAAGGACCTAATGCTCTTCTTCTAAAAAACTGGCCAGTGGAAACTTTAGGAATCGCAGTAGAACACTGCCTGATATGGTGCCAGAAGATGAGACCCTCACCTTGGAAGGCACTCAAAAGACGACTGAGGAAGAGCTGCCACCTCAAAGTAGAGTTGACCCTAATGACGTGGACGGAGTCAAGCTTTCAGGACCTTCGTTTGCTCATATGGCACAACTCAAAATGAGAAGAAATGGCTGCAAACATCTACTAAAAATTGGAATGTGTAATGTACAAAGTATGAATCTAGGAAAATTGGAAGTCATCAAAAGTGAAATGGAATGCATAAAGATTGACACCTTAGATATTAGTAAGCTGAAATAGGCTGGTATTGGCCATTTTGAATCAATCATATGGTCTGCTCTGTCTGGAAAGACAAGTTAAAGAGGAATGGCATCACGTTCATCGTCATAAAGAACATTTCAAGATCCATCCTGAAGTACAACGCTGCCAGTGTCAGGATAATATCCATATGTCCACAAGGAAGACCAGTTAATATGACTATTATTCAAATTTATACACCAACCACTAATGCCAAGATGACGAAATTGAAGACTTTTACCAACTTCTGCAGTCTGAAATTGACCAAACAAGATGTATTGATAATTACTGGTGATTGGAATGAGAAAGCTGGAAACAGGAAGAATCAGTAGTTGGAAAATACGGCCTTGGTGATAGAAAAGACCCTGGAGATATCATGATAGAATTTTGCAAGACCAATGTCTTCTTTGTAGCAAATACCTTTTTTCAACGACATTAACGGTAACCATACATGTGGACCTTGCTGGATGAAACGCACAGGGATCAAGTCGACCACACCTGTGGAAAGGGATGATGGAGCACTCACTAGCATCAGTCAGAATAAGGCCAGGGGCCGACTGCAGAGCAGACCATCAGTTGCTCACATGCAAGTTTAAGCTGAAGGTGAAGAAAATTAAAACAAGTCCGCGAGAGTCAAAGTACGATCTTGAGTATATCCCACCTGAATTTAGAGACCATATCAAGAACAGATTTGACGAATTGAACACTAATGACAAAAAACCAAATGAGTTGCGGGATGGCATCAAGGACATCATACATGAAAAACGCAAAACGTCATTTAAAATACAGGAAACAAAGAAAAGATCAAAATGGTGTAAGAAGAGACTCTGAAGTTTGCTCTTGAACATAGAAGAAGAAGGAAGAAATGGCGAAGAAAGAGAGCTGAACAGAAGATTTCAAAGAGCAGCTTGAGAAGGCAAAATAAAGTATCGTTATGAAAAGTGCAAAGACCCGGAGTTAGAAAATGAAAAGTGAAGAACACGCTCAGCATTTCTCAAGGTTAAAGAACTGAAGAAAAATTCAAGCCTGGGGTTGCAATATTGAAGAGTTCTATGAGGAAAACACTGAATGATGTAGGAAGCATCAAAAGAAGATAGAAGGAATACACAGAGTCACCATACCAAAATGAACCGGTCCATGTGCGGCCATTTTAGGAGGTAAAACATGATCAACAACTAATGGTACTGAAGGAAGAAGTCCAAGCTGCACTGAAGGCCACTGGTGAAAAACAAAGCTCGGGGAATGTACGGAACGCAAAGCCGAGACGCTTCAACACACGGATGCGATGCAGGGAGTGCTCACTCGTCTATGCCAAGAAATTTGGAAGACAGTTACCTGGCCAACCAACTGAAGAGATTCATATACGCGCCCATTCCAAAGAAAGGTGATACAACAGAATGCAGAAAATATTGGACAACATCATTAATACCACACACACACAAAAAAAAAACCCACAGGCAAGTAAAATTTTGCTGAAGATAATTTAAAAAACGGTTGCAGCAGTACATTGACAGGGAACTGCCAGAAATTCAAGCGAAATTCAGAAGAGGACATAGAACGAGGGATATCATCGCTGATGTCAGATGGATCTTGGTTGAAAGCAGAGAATACCAGAAACATGTTCAGCTGTACTTTATTTAATGCAAAGATATTTGACAGTGTGAATTATAACAAATTATGGATAACATGGTGAAGAATGGGAATTCCCACAACACTTAATTGTGCTCATGAGGAACCTGTACATAGATCAAGAGGCAGAAAAAGGGGATACTACATGGTTTAAAACCAATAAATGTACGTGTCAGGGTTATATCCTTTCATCATACTTATTCAATCTGTAGGCTAAGGAAATAACCTGAGAAGCTGGACTATATGAAGAAGAACGGGGCATCAGGATTGGAGGAAGACTCATTAACAACCTGCGTTATGCAGATAACACAATCTTGCTTGCTGAATGCTAAGAGACTTGAAGCACTTACTAATGAGGATCAAAGACCACAGCCTTCAGTAAGGATTATACCACAACATAAAACAAAAATCTTCACAACTGGACCAATAAGCAATATCATGATAAACAGAGAAAATATCGAGTTTGTCAAGGATTTCCTTTTACTTGGATCTACAGTCAACGCTTACAAAAGCAGCAGTCAAGAACTCAGACAACGCATTGCATTGGGCAAATCTGCTGTAAAAGATCTCTTTAAAGCGTTAAAAAGCAAAGATGTCATTTTGAGGACTAAGGCGGCCTGACCCAAGCCATGGTGTTTTCACTCGCTTCATATGCCTGTAAAAGTTGGACAATGACTAAGGCCAACTGAAGAAGAATTGACGCCTTTGAATTGTGGTGTTGGCAAAGAATATTGAATATACCAAGGATGCCAAAAGAATGAACAAATCTGTCTCGGAAGAAGTACAGCCAGAATACTCCTTAGAAGCAGGGATGGTGAGACTGTCTCACATGCTTTGGACCTGTTTTCAGGAGGGACCAGTCCCTGGAGAAGGACATCATGCTTGGTAAAGTAGAGGGTCAGCAGAAAAGAGGGAGACCCTCGATGAGATGGATCGACTGAGTGGCTGCAATAATGGGCTCAAGCGTAACGAGTATTGTGAGGATGGTGCAGGATCGAGCAGTGTCTTGTTCTGTTGTACACGGGGTCGCTGTGAGTCGGAAGCCACTCGCCGGAACCTAACAACAACAACAGCGATGTGCTCCTGTCGGATCTGTCTTTATTACTCGATTGCAAAGACACTGAACCACACGGTCTCATCAGTGTATGCTACAAGCACCACCTGCTGTTTTTTGTTTTTCTTTTTAAACTTGCTGATTTTATCAAAGTTCCTGCTGTTTTCGCTACAATATCTTGGTAACTAGTATTTTTGAACTTATGTCAATAACTTTTTTGAGAATTAAGTAGTAATTAAAGGAAAAGAGGGAGTGATATACAGGAACTATGTTTTTTTTTTTCAGTACAAAAAACATTACTAAGGATTCTGCATGGTCTGGTAGGGAGGAGGCCCACGGGGGTGGGGGTGACACCATGAGTTACTGCACTGGGTCACGCCACTGTTCAGCACCTCAGTGCCCCCCAGACCCACGGATCAGACTTGGGTGGCCCCGGAGCTCCGTATAGGACCATCTCCACTCAGGCCATGTCAGGGAGTGAAACGGGTTGTTGATGCGCCTGTAGCCATGAAGACCCCCCGCGGGCTGGGTGCTCAGTGAAGACGACCACCAACGCAGCGGGGCTGGGGCGAGTCGCCCGGGCTGCCCACCTTGGGCAGGTCCGAGCCTGCTGGCTCCTCTCGCACAAAGCACGGCCAAGCGCGACACCTAGCGGCCAGGGCCAGGCGCTCAGCCCAGGTGGATGTGCTTGGCCCAGGTGGAGGCACTTCGTTCAGGACGAAGATCAGCATCGCCGGAGGGAAATCATGCTGATAGCGCGTACCTCCTCCCAAACCCATCAGCTCAGCTGAATTTCAAGGAAACATCACAGCAGCCTATACTGACAGGCTGCCTAGAAAACACCTGACCGGCATTCTTCAAACCTATCAAAGTCACAAAAAAATAAGAAGAATCATAGACTACCTGCAGGTGGGGCCCTGGATCCTGGAACTGACAAGGGCAACAGTGGAAAATTGGTGAAATCTGGGCAACACCTGTAGCTATGAGTACTTATGTAAATTATCAGAATTTATCTGTACTTAACAACACTTGGAAACCCTGGTGGCATAGTGGTTAAGAGCTACGGCTGCTAACCAAAAAGTCAGCAGTTCGGATCCACCAGGCGCTCCTTGGAAACTCCATGGGGCAGTTCCACCCTGCCCTGTCGGGTTGCTATGAGTTGAAATTGACTCAATGGTAGCGGGTTTGGTTTTTTTGTATCAGCATTTACCTGAGTTATCAGAATTTATCCAACTTATCAGTATTTACCTGAGTTATTGAAGGAGTCCTGTGGCACCACGGTTAAAGCGCTTGGCTGCTAACCGAAACGTTGACAGTTTGAACCCACGGACTGCTCTGCAGGAGAAAGATGTGGCAGTCTGCTTCCGTAAAAATGACAGCCTTGGAAACCCCATGGGGCAGTTCTACTCTGTCCTATAGCGTTGTTGTGAGTCAGAATCGCCTCAGTAGCAAGGGGCTGCAGGAGTTGACGTATTGTACTGCCTCAGGCTTGAGCTGTGGCGAGAAGACGAAGGGGGAAGTTGTGTAAAGGGTGTATAGTAACTCCAAAATATCTGCACAGTTTTCTGCAAATCTAAAATTATTCCAAAGTAAAGTGTTAGCTTTTGAAGTCCACAGATGGCCCACCTGGGCCCTGAAAGGGGGGCCCTGACGCTGAGCAGGGGCTGGGAGAGGTGGGGTGACCTGGGCCCTGAAAGGGGGGCCCTGAGGCTGAGCAGGGGCCAGGAGAGGTGGGGTGACCTGGACCCTGAAAGGGGGGCTCTGATGCTGAGCAGGGGCCAGGAGAGGTGGGGTGACCGGGGCCCTGAAAGGGGGGCCCTGAGGCTGAGCAGGGGTCAGGAGAGGTGGGGTGACCTGGGCCCTGAAAGGGGGGCCCTGAGGCTGAGCAGGGGCCAGGAGAGGTGGGGTGACCTGGACCCTGAAAGGGGGGCTCTGACGCTGAGCAGGGGCCAGGAGAGGTGGGGTGACCGGGGCCCTGAAAGGGGGGCTCTGAGGCTGAGCAGGGGTCAGGAGAGGTGGGGATGACCTGGGCCCTATGACTCGTGCCTGCTGGTGCCAGGGGAAGGCTGCTGGCAGATGCAATTCTCATGGTGACCAACCTTTTGGCAGCCCCACTGGAATTTTGGGGCCACCTGTCCAAGCTCATGAGCTAGGGTTGGGGAAGGTCACTTGTTTGACCTCAGACCACCAGAAGTGGGAACAGCAAAGATCTGGGACGCAGAAAGGGGCCACCTGCTGATGGGCACAGGGTTCGGGTGAGCTGGGCTGGCCCCTTGCACAGGACGGGGTAGGACGGCCACAGCAGCATGCAGAACCATGACTGCCCACCAGGTGGCAGCAGAGCTCTGCAGTTCGGCAACCCCTCACCACTGGATGGGGGCTGAGCTGGGGGCTTAGGCCACGGGTCAGAGGGCGCTGGGGCAAGCGGGCGCGGGGGGCTCCTCATGAGGACCTGAGCTCTTCAAGTCCGGCACCCAGTTTTACTGTGCAGTCTCTGTCTCTGTCCCTTGGTGTCTCTTCTCTCTCCCTTCTCCTCTTCCTCTCTCTCCTGTTGACTTGACTCTGTGGAAGTTATTCCCCTAGAAGGGCGGATTCTGTCCCTCATGTCTCAGCCCCCTTACCAGACCTTGGGTTCAAATCCCAGGGCTGGGTTCAAATCCCAGGTCTTCCACTTTCTCGCTGTGGGACCTCGGCCAAGTGACTTAGCTCGCTGTGCCTCAGTTTCTTCATCTCCAAAACGAGAGCTGTCTGGCAAAGCCCCCAGTGTGTGGGAGCCGAGCACGTCCTCTGCACCAGCCCCTCGCCTTGTCACAGCCGAGACGCAGCCGGGGCAGTGGGGGGGGGCAGCGCTTTAATTCTGTTCTGTAATTAAAAGAAGCTGCCATTTGGAGACTGCTGCTACTTTGCCATCTAGACAGCAAATTATCCTAAAGTGGATTTTCTTTGTTCCGGGAAGTCACTTCATTTGCTGTGTGTGTGTGAATATACGAGTGTGTGTACCTGTGTGTGAGTGTGTGTGAGTGCACGGCGTGTGTGTACCTGTGAGCATGTGTGTGTGTGCACATGTAAATGTGTGTGCCTGGGTGTGGAGTGTGTGAGACTGCACGGTGCGCGTGCACGCGTGTGTAGGTATGTGTACAGACCGGCTTACCCTGGCTGCTCGCTTTCCAGACAGTGGTCCCAGGTCCTCCCGGGAGAGACGGTGCTCAGAGCCCTCAGTCATCACCCATTCCCTGCGTTTCCCACCACGCAGCTCCGCCTCGCCCCTCTGGACGCTTCCTGACCCCTCCTCATCGGGCAGGCCAGGGAGTGGTGAGAGGACTGGACAGTGTCTCTCAGGGCTGAGCGCTGTATTGCGTCTTAGGACCCTCTGTCCTCGTTTCCCTCCGGCCTGGTCCTGGGGCGGTGACAACAGGAAGTGAGCTCACTCTGCCGTTTTGTGAGTGCCTGTGCCAGCTAGACCCGGGTGTCCCATGCTGTGAGGACTGTGGGGCTACTTGTCACTGCAGCATTGCCCAGTGGACTGACTGACGCCCGGCTCTCCTCTGGGAAAGCACATCTCTAGAAGACCATCACTTTTGGCTAAATACCCACCCAGTACCCAGTGCCTCTGTGGGGGAAGGATCTGGTGATCTGCTTCTGTTAAGATTACAAGAAAATCCCATGAGACAGTTCTGCTCTGTCACATGGGGTCACTATGAGTCAAAATCAACTGACGGGACCTGGCAACGACGACAAGAAGTGATCATCTGGGGAGTCTCTGGGTGGTGCGAATGGTTAAGTGCTCAACCACTAGCCAAAAGGTTGGCAGTTCGAACACATCCAGAGGTGCCTTTGCAGAAAGGCCTGGCAATCTACTTCTGAAAGCTCACTGCCTCAAACACCCCAGGGAGCGCAGCTCTGCTCTGCAACACATGGGGTCGTGCTGAGTCAGGACTGACCACCGCCAATCACCTGGAGATTCGGAAGGTTCCTCACGACCCCCTCTCTCAGTTTCCGCCTAGTCTGGAAGAACGCTGGGCTCAGTGCCTGAACACCACTGACGCTGGAGGGGTGAGCCTTCATCGCTGGGCACAGATGTTCTCACTCCCACTGGGCTTTGGGGATTCAGGGCTGCTTGTCTTCTGAGCCCTCATAGCTTTCTTCTTACGTACCAGGAAGGGCAGCTTCTCTTTAACGTGGGAAGCAGCCCCAGCTTGGCTCCTGAGCCAAGTTCTCAAGAGAGAATGTACAGTCTGGGCGTCTCCACGTGGTCTTTCATCATCACATCGGCGGTGAGAGGGGCTGGGGGCACGTATAACTCCAGTTTGACATGTGGTCAGTCTTAGCTAATCTGTCAGGGAGGAGCGCCTGGAAGAAGGCTCCAACCTGGGGTCCCCCAGTAATCAAGATGAAACTCTGGGGTGAGACCCCATCCCCTGTCCTTGGCCTTCACAGTAACACAGGAGTCACTCTTGGCTGGGACTCTACCCACCAGGTTTCTGAGACACGTGTCCCCCCCCCCATCATAAAAAAAGACAAAACAAAACAAACCCACTGTCAATGAGTCGATTTTGACTCATAGTGACCCCGCAGGGTTTCCAAGGCTGTAAATCTTTATGGAAGCGGAAAGCCACATCTTTCTCTCACAGAGCCATTGATGGTTTCAAACCACTGACCTCTCGGTTAGCAGCTGAACACTTTAACCACTTCACCATTTAAGGGACCGCTGACAAAGAACAGCCAGGCCTCACCTATCACCACCAGGGGCTCTGGCAGGGGCCTGGCTCCTAAGATGAGGTGTATCCTTGCTCCCTGCCCTAGGAACCGAGTGTCTGCTCTGGTTTCTTTCTGACCCCGGGGCAGTTACAAGTAACTAAGCACAGTTACTGTCTAACCCCAAGGCAGAGGTTATGAGTACGGCCTAGGGACCTGGGTTTGAATCTTGGTACCACAACTTCTGAGCTATGCAAACTTGGACAACTGTCTTAGCTTCTCTGTGCTCAGCTTCTCATCAGGACGATGAGGATTTAATAGTGGGGGTGTGGCGCTGGGGGTCCAATGGGCCTCTACGTGAGGTGCCTACAACAGACCCTGGCAGAGGACAAGCAGAACGCAGGCATGAGGTCCTATCCCGAGTCAGCGCTACCCTCAGAGGAAAAGGACGCTGATGTCTGTTTGTGTGAGAGGTAAAAGGCGAGGGTCAGAAGAGACGGCCCAAACCCTACTCTCATTCTGTCTCACCCTAGAAGAGACTGGACGTCGGCTATGCCTGGGCCCCAGGCCTCCCTTGGTGAGCCCCCAGCCCCGCCGTGGTTCTGCTGGGCTTGGGGTTTGCACTGCAAGTGGCTCTCAGCTCCACCCACACCGCCACCACCTCTGCCACTGGAGAAACCTAGTGGAGGCAGGGAGGCGGCTGGGGGCAAAATCTAACAGCCTCCCTCTCAGGGTCTGCGTGCAGTCAGGGTGGGGACTGAGAAGGCCCACCGTGTCCCAGCCGGGCACTGGTGGGAAGGGTTGGGAGGTCCAGGGCTCCTCTAGTGCTCATTCCTGAAGCGCCACCGTCTGTCTCAGCCCTTCTCTAGAGTGATGGGCTGATTGTATCCCCTGAAATATGTGCTGAAGCTCTAACTTCTAAACCTGTGAATGTGACCTTGTTTGGGGGAAATGTTATCTGTCGAGGAGGTCATAAGGTAGGGTGGGTCCTAGTCTCTTATGAGCGGCATCTTATAAAACGGGGGGACAGACAGGGAGACAGAGTCACACAGGGGAAGACAGATGCCGTGTGAAGATGCACTTACAAAGCCAAGGAGCACGCCCACGGAGGCTGGAGAGACGAGGGCCCTACTTGGGAGCTGACAGAGAGAGCATGGCCCTGCTGATGCCTGCATCTGGGCTTCTGTCTCCAGAGCTGTGAGAGAATAAATTTCTCTTCTTTAAAGACACCCCTTGGTGGTATTTTGTTACAGCAGCTCCGGAAGATGCAGACACCCAGGGAGCATCAGAAAGGCAGGGTGGCCCCAGGTTGAAAGAAAGATCAGTGCCACCCAGCATCTCCCAGAGAGGCCCCAGCTTGCAGCCTGAGCCAGAGGGCACCAGTGTGTCGACCCTCCACTCGGGACATGCATGCCAGCACCCCTTGGAGTCCCCACTGCCCACAGAGGACGCAGCTCCTCCTGGCCTCTCCCACACCAGGCCCAGTCCACCCCACAGGCTGTCATCATTCCTGCAGCCCCTGGCTCTTGTGGAAGATGAAGCTGTCTTCTCTCTTTTCCGTACTGTTTTTGGCTGGTTTTGTGGGAAAGTGGCTTCATTCGGAACATTCTGGGTGATAGGGAGCGTGCTGTCTCCTGCCCAAGTGGACTGCGTCCTGAGTCTCCTACACCACTCTCTGTTAGGGGTTGTGCTGCCGACATCAGTGGTTAGAGAGCTGGGGCGCCTCCCTGCGTGCCCCTTGGCTCCCCGCACACAGGAGGCTCCCTCTTTCTGGCAAGGAACCTGGCGCCTTGCTGGTTCTCCTCTGAGGGACAGCAAGAGGCCCCCCTGCCCCTCTCCCGCTCCCTGGCTGGGGGGATGCAGGGCCCTTCTACTTTACTGAGCACATTCCCAGCCACAGGACAGAAGGTAAACCTTCTTTTAAAATCAATTACATTTTATTGATTTCTGGACAAAATATAAAACATACGCAAGCCTCCTATAATCCCCCTCAGGGGGCAGGCGCGTGCTCTGCATGGACATCCCTTGGCCGCCCTCCTTATCACCCCTCCATCACCAGCCCCCTGCTGGAGGAGGGGTGGCCTCCAGGTATGGCAGCTGGGATTTAAGAGGGGGGTTCCGGGGAGTCCAGGGGAGGCTGTATCACCTGTGTGGCCTGCTGTCACATCTGCCATAATCACAGATCCTCTGTTTCAGGGGTAGGGACATAGCTACCCCTCTCAGTGGGAGCGGTGTGTGCAGTGAAGGGGACGTGATATGCTGGTACTGCAAATGGTTAAAGACTGGGCTGGGAAAGTTCTTTATTCCAGTCTCAACTCCGTCACCTGCTGGCTGTAAATCTCCAGAAAGTTCCTTAACCTCTCTGTGCCTCCATTTCCTCATGGAAAAAGTGGAGGCTCCAAACGCACCCAGAGTGTGAAATGTGAGGACACACTGAAGAGAGGCCGTGTCCACGAGAAGGTTAGACAGCACCTGGCACCTAGGAGCTCTCGGTGAGGACGGTGGTGGCGTTGGCGTTGTTGTCGTTGATGGTGGTGGTGTTGATGTTTTTGGTGTTCGGGGCCCACTGGGGGAGTGGTGAAAGGTTAGCATCCATTAATGGCAGGATTCTTGGAACGGAGTCTTGGGGTTCAAGCCTACCCCAGGCTTCTCTCAGGAGGGGAGGTGGTGGTTGGGGCTTTGTGCACCCACCGAGGAGCTAGGCTCTGGGCAGCAGGGGGACTTGAGGTCCAGAGCAGGGCAGTGTCTGCCCCAGTTTGGCTTTAGGATTTGGATGCAGCCAACCGGGAAAGGCGATGGCCTGGGGGAAAAGGCTGCCCATTGACACTGAGGGCAGATCCGTCCCAGCAGCCCTGCACACTGGGAGAGAGAGGAGCAAATTTCCTTCCTGCCTCTCAATTGACATGCATTAGTGTGGGCACACTTAAGGTGATGAAGCCATCAAACCATGAAGCCTCTCGTATGAACCAACTTCACATCCTAAGGAACACTCAGGAGGACCCACCCTCCACCCAGTAGCGTTCTGAACGTTTCATGTGGATGGTTCAGTCTAATCCAGGTGACGTCCTGTTGAGGCAAGCACCAATATGGTCCCATTTTATAGGTAAGGACACTGAGATATGGAGAGGCTGAGCAGCCTTGCCTAGGTCCATGCAGTTAGTAGGGGTGCAGTGGGACTTAGCTGAGGCAGCTGGCCCTGAGGCTGTATGGCCTGTGACTTCGGCATGGCCTTGGTGGCCAAGCAGCTGAGGCACAGCTCAACTTGCAGCAGCGTTCTGGCGAGTTCCAGTGGTTTTCGGTGACTCCTAAAGCGTCTCCTTCCCTGTTGCTAAGTGACACTGAACTGCCCAGGTGTCCTGAGATGGCATTCTCTGAACTCATGTGGTTCCTCCGAGCATTTTTTTTTTAGTGTTTAAGTGAAGTCACGGCTTGAAAACATCAGCTTGCACCATAGGGAGGCTGGAGCCTTGAGCAGCCAGGCTGGCAAGAGAAGCAGCTACAGGTAGAAGGCCCTGATGACACCCTGGGGGAGACTCATCACAGAGCCATGCATGCTGGGAGAGAGGAGCAAACTTCTCGCTCACCCCATGCGGCTGGCCTGTGCTCAGGAGGTCAGGGCCGTGGGCCCCCACGGTGCACGCTCCTTCGCCGTCATCTCAGGGAGAACTGGTGTGTGCTGCTGCCTTGTTTGAACTCACTGGAATTCTCATCTTGTGCAGCGGCCCCCGTTTCTTCCCTGCTGAATTTCCATCCTTGACGTTGAAATGGATGCCACTTGCTTCTTTCCTTTCATTGAAAAGGGGGCTTATTAGGATAATGCATTTCACTCTGGAATACCAAAAAGCAAACATCAGTGAATAAAGAAATAGTGCCTCCAGCTTTCCGAGCCAGCGTTTGAGGAGGAGAATCGTCAGAAGAACCCCACGCTGCCGTCTCCGCCGCGCCCTCTGGCTCTGCTCTGATTCATCCCTTGGGCATAAGCTTTGAGGAGAGCAATTTCTCAGGCCTTCTCCCACATCTGCTTTTGTTCTCCAGGATGCAGCATGGACCCACAGCTGGGAGACCCTGGGAGCAATGGTGCCCCTGTGTGTACCCATGCACAACTCCTCATGTGTAGGAGGTGGCTGTTGGCATCAGGACAGGGACAGTCGGGGCTGACAAGGACCCAGGGCCTGGGGCCTTACACTGTCCCCTCCTCCTTCGCTATTTGCTGTGTGAATTATCTTCATCTCAATCAGGTGAAGTAGCTCCTTCAAAAAGAGAAAGTGGGGTTTGTCCCTGGTCCTGGGGGTGCACACATGCATGGAGTGGATGGCCTGCTGAGCCCTGGCCCGCTGTGCCCTGGGTCCCTCCTTGAGACTCTCTGCTTTACCCTCTCCTCGCAGAGCACTCATCTGTGAGCAGGGACCCTGCCATCCCATGGGCAGCAGCTGGTCCGATGCTAGAGGCCAAGTTGACCCTCTTGTCCTCCTCTCTCTGCAGCATGCGGGCCTAGGGACTGTAGGGGTCCTGGAGCACAGTCCCCAGAGGGCCACAGGCTGCATTTATGCTTCCTCAGAGCCACGGGGGAATGCTTTATTCCATCAGCTTGGAGGGTTCCACGCACCGGAAAGGGTTGGGATGGGTGTAGGGAACAGTCTTCTGGAAAGAATGCCTGGGAACAGTTGAAACAGTCAATGAAAAGTGAAAAGTAAGAATTTAATCAGTGTGATGGTTAAAGTTATGTGTCAACTTGACTAGGCCATGATTCTCAGTGGTTTGGCAGATATTACGTAATCATCCTCCATTTTGTGATCTGATGTGAGCAGCCAGTGAATTGAAGGGGAGTTTCCCTGGGGTGTGACCAGCCTCCAATCTACATAGATGTTCTGGCAAAGCTTGTTCTCTGGTGCCTGCATCCAGTTCGTCGTCCTCTGACCTCTGGTTTTTGGGACGTGAGCCAGTAGCCTGCTGTCTGACCTGCTGATTTTGGGTTTGTCAGCCCTGCAGCCACACGAGTCAGGAGAAGCCCCGGCCTGACATCTGACTCATGGATTTGGGACTTACCAGCCTCCATGCTGTGCGAGCCATTTCCTTGAAATAACTCCCTCTCTCTCTCTCTATATATATACTTCACTGGTTTTGATCCTCTAGAGATCCTAGCCTAAGATAATAAGTCTTATAAAAATCACAAATTCTGTAGCCTAAGCAACCCAGCAGATCCACACGAGGGAGGAATATTTCCTGGGATCAGTACTGCATGAACGGTACCTCCGAGCTGCCCCGGAGGAAGGTGCGTTGCCCTAGCCTGGTTTTGTACGTCGGCTGCCGTGGAAGCTGGGGGTGTACTGGGGTCTGAGGGTCAGGTGGTGAATGCCAATGGGCTTCACACTGCAGTGGGCTAGCTGAGCTGCAAGGGGGTGTGAAATAGGGAACTTCCATCAGTGGGGAAGGAGTCTCTCGGTGGTGCAAACCCTGTGTCCTTCTCTTGTTCCTGGGCTTCCAGTGGCTGTTGGCACAGCCGTGCAGGGCTTCCTGCAACCCTCTCCCAGGCTGGCTTCCGTGATGTCCCTCTTTCCTGCCCCCCGCCCCAGCCTCCTTTCCCAGAGTTTCTCCATTTCCCTGACTTCTACACACTGCGTTCCTCAGGGCTCTGGTCTGAACCTCCTTCGTGATTCTCTGGCCCCACCCAGCCCCACTGCGCCTTCTCCCTGTGCATCCACCTGTCTGCCCGGCCCCTCCTCCCTGTGCATCCACCTGCCTGCCCGGCCCCTCCTCCCTGTACATCCACCTGTCTGCCCGGCCCCTCCTCCCTGTGCATCCACCTGTCTGCCCGGCCCCTCCTCCCTGTACATCCACCTGTCTGCCCGGCCCCTCCTCCCTGTGCATCCACCTGCCTGCCCGGCCCCTCCTCCCTGTGCATCCACCTGCCTGCCCGGCCCCTCCTCCCTGTGCATCCACCTGTCTGCCCGGCCCCTCCTCCCTGTACATCCACCTGTCTGCCCGGCCCCTCCTCCCTGTGCATCCACCTGCCTGCCCGGCCCCTCCTCCCTGTGCATCCACCTGCCTGCCCGGCCCCTCCTCCCTGTACATCCACCTGTCTGCCCGGCCCCTCCTCCCTGTGCATCCACCTGCCTGCCCGGCCCCTCCTCCCTGTGCATCCACCTGCCTGCCCGGCCCCTCCTCCCTGTGCATCCACCTGCCTGCCCGGCCCCTCCTCCCTGTGCATCCACCTGCCTGCCCGGCCCCTCCTCCTTGTGCATCCACCTGTCTGCCCGGCCCCTCCTCCCTGTGCATCCACCTGCCTACCCGGCCCCTCCTCCCTGTGCATCCACCTGCCTGCCCGGCCCCTCCTCCCTGTGCATCCACCTGTCTGCCCGGCCCCTCCCTCCATGCACAGCAACTGTACATGCTGCTTCCTGTCTGGAGTGCTCCGCCCCTCCCCACCTCTCACCCCATCATGGAGCCCCTCCCCACCTCTCACCCCATCATGGAGCCCCTCCCCACCTCTCACCCCATCATGGAGCCCCTCCCCACCTCTCACCCCATCATGGAGCCCCTCCCCACCTCTCACCCCATCATGGAGCCCCTCCCCACCTCTCACCCCATCATGGAGCCCCTCCCCACCTCTCACCCCATCATGGAGCCCCTCCCCACCTCTCACCCCATCATGGAGCCCCTCCCCACCTCTCACCCCATCATGGAGCCCTTCCCCACCTCTCACCCCATCATGGAGCCCCTCCCCACCTCTCACCCCATCATGGAGCCCCTCCCCACTTCTTACCCCAACGTGGAGCCCCTCTCTGCTCACCTCTCCCACCCCAGCTCCACATCAGCTCCTCAGTGAAGCCTCCCCAGCCCCAAAGCAGACCCGTGCAGAGCACATATTTCAGTTTGTGGTTAGAAGGTCATCGATGGTTATTGGGTTAGTGTCTGTCCTCCTCCTGACTGTGAACAACACAGGGCTGGAAACACCCTGGTTTGGTGTATGTTGGCACAGAGTAGGGCTGTAACTAGCACTGGCTTAAAGGTGTGGGAATGAATCCTCCATGGACCTTGTGGGCTCGCCTCTGTGGGCCATGTCACCCGTGACAGGGCTGTACCCGCTGAGGACCAGCCTTTCAGGACTGCCATCTGCATTTGCCAGCACCAGGGATTTTCCCGTTCTCCCACAAGGATCATTTTTTTCCTGACCTACTTTGTTGGAAAGAAGAGTCTAAAATACACTCAGAGAGTAAAAACACCAGAGAGAAGGAAAGGAAAAAAAATATTTATTGAAGTCAGCTTTCATCTCTGCGTGTCAGAAAAGCACATGCTCTTAGCTTTCTTCGTCGTCTTACTTAGAGCGCGCTGCATCATGGCTCGGCGCTGAGGCCACTCTTCTCCAGAAGCTTCCCTGTGTTTCTCCTAAGTGTCTGGTCCTGCCCAGGTAGAGCGAAATCCCCTTACACGTAAACACGTGCACACACTCACACATTCATGCACACATACACGTGCACACACACGTGCCTCACGTGTGTGCACACATGTACACACCTCCACACGGATGTATGCACACACTCAGACACGTGCATCACATGTAGGCTCAGAGCGCTGGACCTACCGAGACACAAGCAAGTGGCTCAGAAAGTCCCTTTTGGTGTCCACAATTTTGGTGTCCACACGTTTGGCATCCATCCCTTTCAGTGTCTGTCCCTTTTGGTATCCACACTTGGTGTCCATCCCTTTTGGCGTCCATCCCTTTCGGTGTCTGTCCCTTTTGGTATCCACACTTCTTGTGTGCGCACTTTTGGTGTCCGTTCCTTTTGGCATCAGGCTCAATCCCCACTGCCGCCTCTCCACTGTTTTGTTTCACCACACATCTGTTTGGGAACCGCTGTGTGTGAGCCACGAGCTAGACTCTGGGACCACAGAGATCAGCAAGGTGCAGCCCTGCACTGAGGATGCACAGCGTCACCTGGACGACAGGCAGCCCGTCAGCAATATGGCCGACCCAGGTGTCCCAGGCCTCTCCAGCAGACCCCAAGAGTCATTCAGGAAATGTCACCCGCTTTATTTATTTATTCAGTAATTTTATCTTGAACACAATGAGGCATCGGTTTCTTCTTAGACACAGCCCTCAATGAGACCCCTGAGTGACGCCCTGACTAACCCAGTGTTGGTGTCCTCCTGGCATCTACAGATGTGATGCCCTGTGTTCCTCTGGGCCCACCTGCCCTGCAGGGAACTCCCGTAACAGACCAGGACCCCCACTGCGGCCAGTGAGACAGATCTGCTGGCAGGTTGGGCATTTGCTCCATGTGTTAGGATCCATCTCTGTTATTCTGCTTCGTGACGCCCAGGAGGGACGTCTATCTTTCTGTGAGTGGGTCCATGTTGACCCTGGTTTGTTGATTGTTTTCATCCTCAACTTGGCATTGGTAATGGGCTGGGCTGCCTCCTCTTTCCAAGCCGTTCTCCCCTTCTCTCATGGGCCCCGTCCAGGGTCTCAGCTTAGACCTGAGTTTCTGGTTGAAGTCTGTCCAGTCCATGCCTCTAATGTTTCCTAGTATTTCCCAAACAGCTTCTCAAGTCTAGCTCAGTTCTCCCATTTCCACTCATGCTGAGGGGTCTCCCTACTTGCCCCAATGTCAGCTCCCCGCCTTCTGGGCGTGTCCTGGCCTGATGGCTGGGTGGGCCTATGAATCATGAGTGGACAGGGCGGTGTCACCCCAGGGCTGGAGGATTCAGTTGCTAGACCCCCAGTGTGCTCTCTTCCTTTGCCCCGCTGACAGTTGGTACCACAGATGGAGGCTGCCACGACCCCACGACGGTCGGCACCACAGACCGAGGCTGCCCAAGACCTGACCCTGAGCAAGGATGGGGCCTTGGCTGCAGTGAACACATAGCATGAGGAACTTCATTGCTTTAGGTCACTGACATTTGGGGTTATCACCTCCACAGAACAGCTTGGCCTATCTGCCCGACGGGGGCAGTGGTAGCCCAGTGGTAGAATTCTCGCCTTCCACGCAGGAGACTTGGGTTCAACTGTCTGTCTGTGGAGGTTTTCATGTTGCCATGACGCTGAACTGGTTCAGTGGATCTTCCAGACTAAGACAGACTGGGAAGAAAGGCCTGGCAATCTGTTTTTGAAAATCAGCCAGTGAAAACCCCATGGATCACAACAGTTCAATTCACAACCGATCATGGGGCTGGTGCAGGACCAGACAGTGTTTTGTTCTGTTGTGCACGGGGTCGCTATGAGCCAGGTCCAACCAACGGCAGCAACATCTGCCTGACACACATCCTAAAACTTAAAGCTGTAAAGACACCAACAGACGCTCGTAAACGCTCTCACCCTTGGGGAAAGACGATAAATGCACACAGTGCAATGGCCCCTTTAAACCCACTCAGAACAGATAGCCATGACAGGCACCACACGTAGTGGAGTCCTGAACTTAACTTCAAGGAGATCAAGCCAGCCTGAGCTGAGCACACACAGCTCTCACCACAGCTGCTCCCCGTCTGTCATTTGTCACTCGTCAGACTAAACACCTCCTGTGGCCAGGTGTGTTTTCACCTGAGCCCTGGGGACCTGGGCCTTCATCCCACAGTAAGCGCTGGAAGCCCCACACCCAGCTAGACATGGGCAGAAATGCCCACCCTTTGGTATTGCTGGTAACATTCTAATCACGAGATGACACTCTAGTGCGGAGAAGAGGTGGGAGATGCCTGGCGGTTGAGCCCAGGTGGAGCAGAGGTGACCCTAGGTGTTAGGGAAGCTGCTCACAGGACAAGCCAGGTCTGGGCAGAGAGGTGAGCATGAGTCTCCCAGGGCTGCCATAACAGAGGACCACAGGTGGGTGGCTTCTGAGCACAGACATTATGGTCTCTCAGATATGGAGGCTGGGGGCCCACGGTCAAGGTGTGGGCAGTGCCCCGCTCCTGCTGCAGGCTCTAGGGCAGGACCTTCCTTGTCTCCACCCATGTCTGGTGGCCCCAGGGCATCCGGGGCTTCTAGACACATCTTTGGGTGGCCTCTCTCGTGACTCTCCTCCAGAGTGACCTCACGTCAGCCTGACTGAAAATGTCTTCAGAGACTCTATTTCCATACAAGGCCATGTCCACAGGTATACCCTTTTGTGGGGGGACACGATTCCATCCCTAACAGGGAGGAACCCACCACACTGTTCCTGCCCAGGTGGCTCCCGCCAAGCAAAGGCTGTTGGTTATCTCTGAGGTCCCCTCACACAGGTGCTGGCGACCAGCCTGGGTGCTGGTCTTCCCAGCTGCTCTGAGAGGTGTCACACGTCTCAGGCGTGTGACGCCTCTCTCCCTCTCTGTCCCTCCCCTTGGCCCTTGGCCCCCGAGCCATTTCTCTCACACACCTGCCGGCCCTCCTCACCTCCTGGCCCTGCACCTGCCCCTCTAGCCACAGGCACAGTTATCTAAGGTCAGAGCTCCACAGAGAAGCTGCAGCCTATTAAGATTTAAAGAGATTTAATGTAATAAGACAAGCAAGAGAAGGAGTTTAATTTAGTGATAAAAAAGTAATCAAATCTCAACTTCGTGAACAGAGAACAGCCACCCATCCGAATGGCCAATTGTTTCCAAACCCCCACAGACAGCCCATCAGGAAGCAATCACACGGGGCTGATTGTAAAAAAAAAAAAAAAAAAAAAAGTTTTTTTTTTTTTTTTATGGGACAGGAATCTCGTCTGGGGAGGACGGTGCCTGGCTCAGAGCAGGCCGGGCTGGGCCAGTGCCGCCTGGCAGTGCAGGGGCCACCTGGAGCAGATGCAAAGCTCGAGGACAATTTTTCATGCAAAACTGCTGAGCGCGTGGTGCTTAACTCGGGCTTGGAGGGTTTCTTTGTGGTCCTTTTTCAGCTGAGTCAGGCTCCGGGAAGTTTCATCTAGAGGCATTGTGTGCTATCAATGCGGCCCCCTTGCGTTCTTAGGATTTCAGAAAACTCGTCTGTAGCATTGTTTCCAACGCTCAGTTTTCTGCCCGGCGTTTCCTCCCAACTGGGTCATCCCATGAGCAGCTGTGGCCCTTCCCCCCTGAATCTGCTCCTCCCGCGGCTTCTCCTGGCAAAAGTAGGGACGGACGGGCCGTGGGCAGGGCAGCTGCTGTGGTCACAGTCCAGGGTTGATGAGGACGTCAACAGGGCTTCTCAACCAGCCTCACAGCCACCCATTGGTCTCCTTGCTGGGCACTTGTCCCATGTTATGGGCTGAACTGTGTCTCCCCAAAAGGTGTGCTGAAGTCCTAGCCCCTCTACCTGTGACTTGCACACCCAGCTCACACTCCTCTGGCCCCAACTTGGGAAGTGTGTCCTGGGGTGGGGGGCAGCTAAAATCTTGACCTCACCCCCTTCTCCTGGGGCCCAGGGTAGGCACTGTCCTAGGGCCTATTTCTCCTCACTGGCTACCTCAGCTCCACCTGGCCTGCCCAGGTATGCAGATGCCCACCAGCAACCAGCTGCCTGACTCACAGCTACCCCACGTGCGTCAGAGAAGAGCTGTGCTCCACAGGGCTTTCCATGGCCCATCTCTCAGGAGAAGATCACCAGGCCTTCCTTCCAAGGTGCCTCTGGACAGGCTTGAACCTCCAACCTTTGGCTGGCAGCTGAGCACTTAACTGTTTATGCGACCCAGAGATTCCACAGATGTCCACAGAGGCCCTGAAAATGGTGTCCACCTCACCTGGAGGAGCGACCAGCTGTGGAGCTGAGAAAGGTGGCTGCTCGCATTGCTGCATTCGACTTGTGGGCTGAGTTGAAACGCCCCAAACTGAGAAATAAAGAACAACCAGCTCCAACCAGTGGAGCTGCATTTTCCCCTTGACTTCCTTAGTTTTAAACACCAAGGATAGTACAAAGGAGCCCTGGGCACAGCGGTAAAGAGCTTGGCAGCTAACCAAAAGGTGGGCAGTTGGAATCCACCAGTTGCCTCTTGGAAACCCTACGGAGCAGTTCTACTCTATCCCATAGGGTTGCTACCAACAGCAATGGGGTTTAAAAAAATTTTTTTTAGAATAGTACAAAAAATAATCAAGTTGTTAAGACGTAGAACCAACAACTGCTAAAACCTTGGCATATCTCCTGCCAGTCCCTCGCTATTTTTCCTTTGGAGAAAAGGTACCCTATTATTTTTAGAAAAAGAAAATATGTTCACTCCAAAGAATTTAATCAATGCAGAGAAGTACAAAGATAAAAATGCAAAAACATTCCAAGTCCTATCACCTAGGAAGAAGTCCTGTTAATATTCAGCCATTGTCATTCCTGAAAATAAAGCAGAGAGAGACAGATAAAGAGAAATATGCTCGTAGAGATGTGGCCACACTACAGATGCTGTATTCAATAAAGGAGTTAAACTTTATTTACTTGAATTTAAGATGAACAAAAGGAACTAGAAAAAAAAAGGAGTCTTTGAAATGCAAATAAATATTTCTTCCTCTACGAGCTATCATTTCTTGAAAGATGGGTCTAAATGTAGTTTTAAAGAAGTTTATGAGGAACATTAAAAGCTCGCATCATCTTTTTAAACACACGATTTAATTTTAGATACGCCTATAGAACATGAAAAACGAGTGAGCTCATACCTCGCCTGTCTTCCTTCCTGCCTCTTCCTGACATTTGCCGGCCATTCCTGACTTCTGTAGTGTCCTGCTTTACAGCGTTGTTACTCGGCACTACACGATGATTCCCACGCTGGTTGGAATTGGGTATGTCTTTCAGTGGATTCAGCGCTCACCAGCAACACCATTATCCTGGCTTCTTTATTCCTGAAAAGTGGCTCAACTCTGATTGCTTTGCCAGGCATGGTCTTTTTCCGGGAAGAAGAGCTCATGGGGGCTTCTGTTCTTTCCCGTGGGAGGACCCTGGCCTCTGCCTTTAAGCCTGGCTAACGTCTCAGCAGGCACAGCATCTGGGGCCCATGCAGCCCTTCTGCTCCAGTTCTGATGTCTTTTTCTTGTTGTCTTCTGGCACCAAGGCTGATGGGGAACATCGGAGGTCAGCGTGACTGTTTTTTCTTGTAACTGATTTCTTTTTCATTGCCAAGGGGTTCTTCTTGACCCTTGGTATCTGTTATGGATTGAATTGTGTCCCCCCTAAACACCTGTTGAAGTCCTAACCCCTGTACCTGTATATACGGCCCTGTTTGGAAATAGGGGTTTTCTTTGTTATGTTGACAAGGTCATACGAGAGCCGGGGGGGGGGGTCCTAAACCTAATCCCTTCTGAGTTATTAAAAAAGCAGAGCAGACACAGACACACACGGAGAGAAGACGCCACGTGGAGACAGACACACAGCAGATACGTCCACAAGCCCAGGGGCTCCAAGGACGGCTGGAAGCTATTAGAAGCTGAAATAGATAAGGAAGGACCTCTCCCTAAAGCTGACACCCTACATTTGGATTTCTAGCTTCCTAAACTGTGAGAAAACAAACTTCTGTCCTTTAAAGCCACCCACTTGTGGTAACTAAAACAGTGTTCGATAGCTTAAGTGAGATACGTGGACGCATTGGATGTTTTGTACCAAAATTCCCTGCGATACAATACCATCTTTAGATCTGCCAGACTAGTTTGTAAAATTTTTTTTTCAGGAAAATTTCTTGAGTTATATCTTTGAATAAATCATCTCTCCCACTTTTGGGGACTCTTGACTTCTGCGAAATCAGTTTCCCTCATGGTGAATTTTCTTTCTCCTTTTCTCCTACTGATTATCTTCTCTCTCAATTGCCTTTTTCGTCTACATTTAACTCTGATTATCTCAACCTTTCTTCTATGGTAAGAACTTGATTTTTAACACCAGATAACAGGAATGGAAATAAGGATAGAGTTTAAAAAATATAACTTAGCAAGCTCTGCTGGAATTATCACTACCGGCAAGGATCCTGTTAAACCTGTGTTAAAGCCACCCAATGAATTGTCGATGAGAAACTGGAAATCCATAAAGTGCCAAAGCAATGTTAAAGGTTACTTCCAGGTTGCAAGGGCAAAAAGGTGAAATTTGACCTAAGATATAAAGGGAGCTTGGACAAGGGTAAGTTGGCGTATGCCAGGCCTCCAGCACATACACCATGGCTGTGAGGAAGGACAGGGCACAGCCAGTTCACGGACAGTGGTTGGCGTGATGAGCACACAGGGGCTAGGTAGTAGGCTGACGGCATCACTGCCTGAGTCATCACCCCTCCTCATCCCCACACCCTTTGTCGTGTGACTTGGTGCCTCATCCCACTGAGAGGTGCAGCCTCCCTGATCCTTGATGCTGAGATTGGCTGTGCGACTTGCTCTGACCAACAGGGTGTTAGTAGATGTGATGTTAGAAGTGCCTGCACACTCTTCTTGCACTCCTACACCTTTGCCATATACCACAGGGCACGCCCAGGCTAGCCTGCTAGAGAGTGAGGACACGTGGAGCCCAGCCCAGTCTTCCCAGCTGAGGCCAGCCATCCCTGGACCAGTGAGAGGGCCCAGCAAGTCCAGAAGAACCACCCTGCTGGGCCCAGCCTCATCACTGACTATAGGCTGGTGTCTTAGTCACCTAGTGCTGCTGTAACAGAAATACCACAAGTGGATGGCTTTAACACACAGAGGTTTATTCTCTCACTGTCCTGGAGGCTAGAAGTCCAAATTCAGGGCATCAGCTAGAGGGGAAGGCTTTCTCTCTGTATCGGCTCTGCAGGAAGGTCCTTGTCGTCAATCTTCCCCTGGTCTAGGAGCTTCTCTGTGCAGGAGCTTCAGGTCCAAAGGACGTGCTCTGGTCCTGGTGCTGCTTTCTTGGTGGTATGAAGTCGTCCCCCCCCCTCCCCGCCCCGTCTCTCTGCTCACTTCTCTCTTTTATATCTCAAAAGAGATTGGCTCATGACACAATCCAATCTTGTAGATTGAGTCCTGCCTTATTAACATAACTGCCACCCATCCCACTTCATTAACATCATAGAGGTACGGTTGACAACACACAGGAAAATTACATCAGATGACAAAATGGTGGACAAGCACACAAACGGAATCACGGACTACCCAAATTGATACACATATTTTTGGGGGACACAACTCAATCCATGACAGCTGGTGAGATGAGTACATGCCGATCGTTGAAAACCCCTGAGCTTTGGGGTGGTTTGTTACTAAGTACTATTGTGGCCAAAATAAACTGATTCACTGAAGAAGAGGAAATAGAAGCCGGAGAGGAAAGAGGGGTCAAAATTTGAAAGGCCTTTGGACCTCGCATGGTGAGAAAAAAAAAAAAAATTTTTTTTTTGAGAAGATTGGGGTAATGTGGTCAGCTCTGCTTTGCTCATGCGCTTGGTGCCCTCCAGACCATTCTAGGAATTCGTTCTGCAATGAGGAGGCATCTTGGGCTGGTCAGGCATTGGGCATGCTCCTGTCTGTGCATTAGTGGGGAAGTCATGCTGGCACAGGACAGGACACACAGGAGGAACTTGGACTGCAGCGTCAAAGAAGGGCTCAAAGTATCTCCCAGACGCCTGGGTGACTGAGCAGAAGGTGTCTCCCGGGCGCCCTTTCCTCAGCTGGCTGGGTCATTTCTTTCTTTCTTCCTCGGGGAGGGCAATCTCCTGCCCCGCCCCCCAGCCCCCAGCGAAGCCCTACAGCCGGGCTCCCCATTGGTCATCTCCTGAGCGAGGGGACATTACCACCTGCTCTGTTATCTCCAGAGCTAAGGGATGATCTCAAGTTTTATCTGTGAGGAAACTCACTTGATTTTAAATGATTTTCAGCCTGGAATTTAATGGGTTCTGGGAGGCTCTTGAATAAATTGCCCAGAAATAAAGACAAGCTTCTTGGTTTACAGCGAAGCTTAATCTGTCCTGACTGGAACATTTGCGGAGATTCCACCCAGGGAACGAGTGAAGGGTGAGAGCTTGCCGGCACCACAAAGGAGCTGCAGTGGTTTTAAGATTTAAAAATGTGTTTGTGTCCAAGTGTGTTGGGGCAGGTCACTTTATCTGTGAGGTTTTTTTTGTCCTTTGTATTATAACTTGTACAAAAACAAAGCATACTTTTTTTCCTGATTATGTTGGTAACTTATGCGTATTGTAGATAATCCAAGAGTCCTAGGGTGGGGCAAACGGCGAAGTGCTGGGCTGCTAACCAGAAGGCTGGAGATTCAAGCCTAACAAGAGGTGCCTTGGAAGAAAGGCCTGGGGAATCTACTTCCCCAAAATCAGCCACTGAAAACCCTGTGAAGCACAGTTCTGCTCTGAGACGCACGGGGTCGCATGAGTCAGACCTGACGCAACCACACCTGGTACTGGTGGTAGATGATCTGTAAAACCGAGAGAAGCATAAATCAGAAAATGAGCGTTGCCCATGAGGATATCACCCATGATAATCACAATTCACATCGTGGTGACGTGCCACTCTGCTTTTCTGGATAATTGTTGTTGTTGTTAGGTGCCGTCAAGTCAGTGCTGACTCACAGCGACCCTACACACAACAGAACGAAACACCGCCCAGTCCTGCGCCATCCTCACAGTCATTGTCATGCTTGAGCCCATTGTTGCAGCCACTGTGTCAGTCCATCTCATTGAGGGTCTTCCTCTTTTTCACTGACCTTGTACTTTACCAGACATGATGTCCTTCTCCAGACACTGGGCCTTCCTGATAACATGTCCAAAGTATGTGAGACAAAGTCTTATCCTTGCTTCAAAGAAGCCTTCCTGCTGTACTTCTTCCAAGACGGATTTGTTCATTCTTTTGGCAGTCCATGGTATATTCAGTATTCTTCACCAACACCATAATTCAAAGGCGTCAATCCTTCTTCGGTCTGCCTTATTCATTGCCCAGCTTTTGAATGCACAGGAGGTGACTGAAAACACCACGGCTTGGGTCAGGCGCACCTTAGTCCTCAAAGTGACATCTTTGCTTTTTAACACTTTAAAGGGGTCTTTTGGAGCAGATTTGCCCAATGCAATGTGCCGTTTGATTTCTCGACGGCTGCTTTCATGGGTGTTGATCGTGGATCCAAGTAAAACGAAATCCTTGACAACTTCAATCTTTTCTCCATTTCATGATGTTGTTTATTGGTCTAGTTGTGAAGATTTTTGTTTTCTTTATGTTGAGGTAGAATCCATACAGAAGGCTGTGGGCTTTGATCTTCATCAGTAAGTGCTTCAAGTCCTCCTCACTTTCAGCAAGCAAGGTTGTGTCATATATATATTGCAGGTTGTTAATGAGTCTCCCTCCAATCCTGATGGCCCATTCTTCTTCATATAGTCCAGCTTCTCAGATTATTTGCTCAGCATACAGATTGAATAGGTATGGTCAAAGGATACAACCCTCACACACAATTTCCTGACTTTAAACCATGCAGTATCCCCTTGTTCTGTTCAAAACGATCTGTGTACAGGTTCCTCATAAGCACAATTAAGTGTTCTGGAATTTCCATTCTTCACAATGTTATCCGTAATTTGTTATAATCCACACAGTCGAATGCCTTTGCATAGTCAATAAAACACAGGTAAACATCTATCTGGTATTCTCTGCTTTCAGCCATGATCCATCTGACATCAGCAATGATATGCCCTGTTTCATATCCTCTTCTAAATCCAGGTTGAATTTCTGGCAGTTCCCTGTCAACCTACTACTGTAACCAATTTTGAATGATATTCAGCAAAATTTTACTTGCGTGTGATATTAATGATATTGTTCAATAATTTCTGCATTTGGTTGGGTCACCTTTCTTTGGAATAGCATAAATATGGGTCCTGTCCAGTTGGTTGGCCAGGTACCTGTCTTCCAAATTTCTTGGCATAGACGAATGAGCACTTCCAGTGCTGCGTCCATTTGCTGAAACAGCTCTATTGATATTCCGTCAATTCCTGGAGACTTGTTTTTCACCAGTGTCTTCAGTGCAGCTTGGACTTCTTCCTTCAGTACCATCAGTTCTTGATTATATGCTACCTCCTGAAATGACTGAACTTCAACCAATTCTTTTTGGCAAAGTGACTCTCTGTATTCCTTCCATCTTCTTTTGATGCTTCATGTGTTGTTTAATATTTTCCCCACAGAATCCTTCACTATTGCAACTCAGGGCTTGAATTTTCTCTTCAGCTCTTTCAGATTGAGAAATGCTGAGCGTGTTCTTCCCTTTTGGTTTTCTAATTCCATGTCTTTGCACGTGTTATTATAATACTCAAGCTGCCCTTTGAAATCTTCCATTTTCTCAAGCTGCCCTTTGAAATCTTCCGTTCAGCTCTTTTACTTCATCATTTCTTCTGTTTACTTTAGCTACTTGATGTTCAACAGCAAGTTCCAGAGTCTCTTCTGACACCCGTTTTGGTCTTTTCTTTCTTTCCTGTCTTTTTAATGACCTCTTGCTTTCTTCGTGTATGATATCCTTGATGTTATTTTACAACTCTTCGGGTCTTCAGTCATTAGTGTTCAATGCATCAAATCTGTTCTTGAGACGGTTTCTAAATTCAGGTGGGATAGACTCGAGGGACATACTTTGATTCTTGCGGACGTGCTCTGGTTTTCTTCAGCTTTAACTTGAATTTGCATATGAGCAATTGAAGATCTTTCCTGAAGCCTGTTCTGAAGGATGATGTTGAGCTTTTCCATCGTCTCTTTCCACAGATGTAGGCGATTTGATTCCTCTGTGTTCCATCTGGTGAGGTCCAGGTGTACAGTCGCTGTTTATGTTGGTGGAAAAAGGTATTGGCAACGAAGAAGTCGTTTGTCCTGGAAAATTCTATCATGTGCTCTCCGGCATCGTTTCTGTCACCAAGGCCATATTTTTCAAATACCGATCCTTCTTCTTTGTTTCCAACTTTCACATTCCAATCACCAGTAATTATCAATGCATCCTGATTGCATGTTTGATCAATTTCAGCCTGCAAAAGCTGGTAAAAATCTTTAATTTTTTCGTCTTTGGCCTTAGTGGTTGGTGTGTAAATTTGAATAATATTCGTATTAACTGGCCTTCCTTGTAGGTATATGGATATTATCTATGACTTTACAGGATCAGAATTTTACAGAATAGCTACATGATATTTTACAACATTCCTTTTAAAATGTTATATATCCTGAATATCGTTACATTTTTTCATAACAGGATTTTAATGACCAAAGAGTATTCCATCATTTGGGTGGGCCACATTTATTTAACCAGTCTCTACTGTTGGGTATTTATCCTTTTCTTCATTTTTTAGTGTGTGAGTTGGCTTGGACTGTGTCTCAGTGCAGGAAGAGCAACCCAAAGGTCTCAGTGGCTGACAATAAAGTGGATTATTGCTCACTCATGCCCCACACCGGTCATGAGGACCAGCTGGAGCTGACGCTGGACTGGGCGGGCCATTGATGGTGTCATGGCGGGGGAGGACAGTGCCACTCAGTGTCTCCAGAAGCTTCCACTCTTATTTCCTCGGCCCAAGCAGACCCCGCCCAAGCCTGCTGCCAATGGGACAGGAGCATACGACCCCCTCACACAGAGTCACAGCAGGTATTTGGGAAGAAGAACACAGCCTGCCACATAGAGACGGTGCCATGAGGCCATCCCTGTACAGATGTCACTGTGCCCGTCTCCATGTGTTAAGCAGAATCACTACAGGCCTAACTGTGGATCAAAGGGCATGCGCATTTTAAAAATATTTCCAAATTGTCTTCCAGAAAAGGCATGCCTGAAGACAAAATTAAAAAACAACGAATAAAGGAAAGTCAACTAGAGAAGGAGGGCATCTGTTGGTGTGTAAGGAGGGGCCACGTGTATCCTGAAGGGGCCCTTTGTTGAGGAAAACCCGCCACTGAGCCTTGGTGGGCTGTCTGGCTGCAAAGTTAGGGACAGTAGTCCCCAGGACCACCCTCACTCCTGACACCAACTGTGTGTCCGGGGGACCCCAGGACCACCCTCAGGTCTGATGGTCATTAGAAGGACTCACAGGACTTGCTGAGAGCATTACACTTGTGGTTATTACAGGGAAACGATACAGAGTAACATCAGCCAAGGTAAGAGTTGGGGGCCAGACTCTGGGAGGGTCCAAGTGCAGAGCTTCCAGGCTCGGCCTGTTTCAGCCGCTCTTTGGTTGTAAGCAACACAAAGCCCAGACACCTAATACCAATTGGGAACTTACTGTCTCCTTTCTGAAAAGCCCAGGGGGTGGGTCTTTCAAGCTGCAGGTGTGGCTTGATCCAGGTGAATGAATGGCACCACTGGGACGTGGCTTCTTTTCCCTGTTCTGTTCCCCATACATGGGCTTCATTCTCACCTAGCATTCCCCTTTGGGGGCATGATGGCTGCAGAAGCCCTACTCCACATCCTCCCAAGTTTTAATCCAGTGGAAACAAGGGAGCCGTTTCCTGGCAGCTCCTATGAACATCCTGGAATTCAGCCTGAATAGACACACTTGGGTCAGGTGCCCACCCTCCACACTAAACCCTGGGCCTGAGGGCACGGCATGGGCCGATGGGCTTGGGCTCAGCCATACACCTGCCTCTGGTTGAGTCCACAGACCCAGGTAGAGAACAGATGGGGCTAGATTCCTAGAAGGGAAAGTGGGGCTCAGTTACCAAAACAGGGGGAATGGGTGATGGGCAGCCAAACCCAACCCCAGAGCAAGAATAACTGGAGCACAGCCCTTTCGCAGGCTGTATGTGGGTGTCTCAGTGGTGGTGGTGGTTTTTCCCAGGGCAGGAGCGGGGTGGTGGTGATTGGTCTTAGTGGTGTTGCTAAGATGCCGAGACTTCCTCTGAGAGGGTTTGTACTTACTAATCTGTAGAGAACAGCTTTACCTGGGTTTCACCACATCTAATACCAGTTGGGAACTTCCTTGCTTTCAGCTGTGGGGAAAAACTTGTGAAATTTTTCACTGCAGGTTAGTAAGTAAGCACAGGCTTCCCTCACTCACTGGGTCATCCATCTCTGTAAGGGATTGTAAATTTGAAAAAAGGCTTTGATTCTGTAGGAAGGTGCTGTAGGGTTGGGAGAGAGACAGATGCCAGTCATACCTAGAAGTAGAATCTTTGATGTTGTGAAAAAATGTGAAATTGTTCACTATAGATGATCTGGTAAGCAAGGTAAACACTGTGCTTACCTTGCCTATTGGAAAATCTGCCCCTGTGTGAGGGTGTGGCCTCATGGCCAGTGCATGAGTTTTGGGCTGACTGCCAAGTGCTGGAATGTTGTCTCATTCCTCCTGGGGGCAGCGTGCCAACTAGTCCCCAAAGCTAGCAGGTGGGACAGTGCTGATGGCTTCCTCAGCCCGGCTCCTCCTCCACCCTTGGCTGGGCACTGGTGGGCACTCGTACTGACCCTGGGTCACCAGCCTCACAGGCCCCGGCCTCCCCTGCTCCACACCTGATACCCTTCTTTCTGCCCCTGGACATTCACCTGGCCAAACCCCAGATGTGGGTTCCCTCTCTGGTCCATACCTGACACCCCCCTTTCCACCCCCAGATGCTCACTGGCCAAGCCCCAGGACTGAGCCTCCCTCTGCTCCATGCCTGACACCCCCCTTTCCACCCCCAGGCGCTCACTGGCCAAGCTCCAGGACTGGGACTCCCTCTGTTCTACACCTGACAGCCACCTTTCCACCCCCAGATGCTCACTGGCCAAGCCCCAGGACTGGGACCCCCTCTGCTCTACACCTGACAGCCCCCTTTCCACCCCCAGATGCTCACTGGCCAAGCTTCAGGACTGGGATTCCCTCTGTTCTACACCCGACACCCCCCTTTCCACCCCCAGATGCTCACTGGCCAAGCCCCAGGACTGAGACCCCCTCTGTTCTACACCTGACACCCCCCTTTCCACCCCCAGACGCTCACTGGCCAAGCCCCAGGACTGGGACCCCCTCTGTTCTACACCTGACACCCCCCTTTCCACCCCCAGATGCTCACTGGCCAAGCCCCAGGACTGGGACCCCCTCTGTTCTACACCTGACACCCCCCTTCCCACCCCCAGATGCTCACTGGCCAAGCCCCAGGACAGGGACCCCCTCTGTTCTACACCTGACACCCCCCTTTCCACCCCCAGATGCTCACTGGCCGAGCCGCAGGACTGGGACCCCCTCTGCTCTACACCTGACACCCCCCTTTCCACCCCCAGATGCTCACTGGCCAAGCCCCAGGACTGGGCCTCCCTCTGCCTTCAGGATTGCTCAGCCATGCCACCTTTGGACTTGCTGCCTCTGGGCGGGGCTCTGCAAAAATTGATGGCTTATGTTTTAATTGAATGTGGAAATGTGCTCCATCCAAGCGGCACCGTTATTATTTGGTGTTGAATTTCAAGTAAAATAAAAATTAGAATTCCCACGGCTGGCTCACCTGCAATCACAGGTCTCGTCTGCTTGCCACAGTGAGGCTCGTGCCGTGGAGCAGCCATGCTAATGGCTCAGAAATGTAATCATATTTATAATTAGGAACATAAATCAGCTTTTGTGCGGCTGGATCTCCATGCTGGGTGGTGTGTGTACTGTTGTGTGTGCATGTGTGTGTGTTCTGTGTATGCATGTGTGAGTGTGCATGTGTGTGGTGTGTTCCTGTACATATATGTGTTCATGAGTGATATGAGAGTGCACGTGTGTGCATACATGTACCGTGTGCATGTGTGTTCCTGTGCACACATGCATGTGTGCACACATGTGTGCATGCATGGGTCCATATGTTTGACTGGAAAGCACAAGGGTGTGAGATTCACACTGAGGTGCGTGGGGGAGGGGGGAAGAGAGGGGAGAGGTCCCCAGAGTCAGGAGATGGCCAGGGCAGTCCCTTTCTGAGGGTGACCGTGGTGGGGCGGGGGCGTTGAAAGCGCTGGCTGGTGCAGGGCCCAGAGAGTCCCTGGCCCAGTGCTCCAGAGAAGCCTGCACTGCCAGGGATCAGCATGATGTCAGGAAGCACTGTCGACAGGCAGAGCAAGCAAACCCTTCTGAATAAAGAGAGGCTGTTACAACTCCTTATCTCTCCCGCCCAGGTGGGAACAGAAATATTTCTAAGGCAATTTTGCTCTTCTTCTTCACTGCTCCAACATGCCCATTCATCCTGGAGCAGGGCAGGGTTTACTGAGTAAACACAGCACCTGACGACTGCATCAACAGGGTTTCGTCGCAATTACCACACTTAGCCCAGGTATAATCTCCATCATTGAGGAGGGAGCAATCATGTATTTACCTCGTAATTTGCAGTAACGGCTTAAACAGATATACCATCTCCTCCCCCGACAGAAAGCTCCCACACCCTGGAACAGCACGCATGGCTCAAGATACGGGTGGGTGTGCGTATGTGGGGAGTCGAGGAAAGGTGAGTGGTAGCGGCCGAGAGTCAGCCAACCCCCCCAACTCTTCTTGGTTCAACCCCGTATGACCCTTGCCAGAGGATGTTCCTGGTGTTAACTTTGCCCACCCACCCAGCCCCTGCTGGGACCTGCCCCATAGCACCCCTGGCAAAGCCTCCTGTCAGCGACTGTGGCTCACGTGTCTTCACCTGCAGTTTGTGGAACAGGTGGGTGTCTGCTCAAGCAGAACTCACATCTGCAGGAAGGCAGGCAGCTGGGTCCTGCTTGTGTGGGTACAGGGGACAAGTCACCTGGACAGGCCATCTGCGCTAAGGGAAGAATCACCTCGGTGGGCCTCTTCAGTCATGGTGACAAGGAGGTGAGGTGTGCAGGCTCCCACAGTCCTGAGCAAGGACCATCGGTGCCTCCTTCTGGGGAACTTGGTGCTCAGGGCTCCTTGCAGGGGAGGAAGTGGTGACATAGGCATTGAGCCTGGTGTCTTTATAAGAAGAGAGGAATTCGGGTGGGTGCGTGGGTGGCAGTGCAGGGAGGACATTCTCCACTGCGCCCATTTTCAGATCTAGAACCTTCTCAGCCATGTTATCAGGAAGGGTGTCATAGAAAAGAACATCCTGGTTGGTAAAGAAGAGGGTCAGTGAAAACGTGGGACACCCTCCATGAGATGGACTGGTACAAGAGCCTAAAAAATGGACTCAAACATACCTTCGATGATCAAGGTGGTGCAAAACCAGGCAATGTTTCATTCTGTTATACGTGAGGTCACCATGAGTCAGAGCCAACTGGATGGCAACTAACAATAACGTTTTCCCAAAAAAAAAAAAGAAATCACAAAGATAACTTCGTCTCAAGAAACTTGAGTAAGAAGGTGTACAGAAGAGTGTGAAACAAATCTGCCTGTTGGACCCCCAGGTGAGCCATGTGGGGTCAGACCGGGGACGGACTTCATTGGGTTTTTGTCACTACTTCCATGTCAGCCAAAGACGCAGTCTCCACCCTCCCCCACTCTGGCCCTGCACCCACCCTGTAATCTCAAGGACGGAATGGTATATACTGGTTTTTATACACTGGTGTCTCCTGCTACTGCCCTCTCCAACGTTTTTTAGATTCAATGTTATCAGACGCCCACAGGCAGAGTATATTTTCCTCAGATGGCTGCCTCAGTGTCTCCCCAGACAGATCAATGTTTCCCCAGACGCCTGCATCGGTGTCTCTTTAGACAGCTATATCACTGTCCCCCAGATGGCTGCATCAATGTCTCCTGAGACACAGGGTCGGATTATCCAGTAAGTAAGGTAAGCACGGGCTTATCTTGCTTACTAGATGACTGTAGTGAACAATTTCACATTTTTTCTCGCTACATCGAAGATTCTTCTTGTAGATATGGCTGCCATTTGTCTCTCTCCCAACCCCACGGCACCTTCCTACAGAATCAAAACCTCTTTTCAAATTTACAGTTTCTGACCGGGATGGATTATTCGTTGAGCAAGGTACACATGGACTTACTCGTGCTTATGTACTATCTGTAGTGAACAATCTCACATGGGTTTTAGCACATCAGGAAGCCAGCACCCACCCCCAGCTGTGTGAGTGCGCCATGTTGGAAGGGCCTCCAAACCTCCAGCCCAGCTGACCCCACCTGGCGCAGAGGCAAGCCTCCCTACCAAGCTCAACAGCAGGTTTGTGAACACAACAAACAATTTTGTTGTTGTAAGCCACTACATTTTTTTTTTATTAACTTTTATTAAGCTTCAAGTGAACGTTTACAAATCCAATCAGTCTGTCACATATAAGTTTACATACATCTTTCTCCGTACTCCCACTTGGTCTCCCCCTATTGAGTCAGCCCTTTCAGTCTCTCCTTTCGTGACAATTTTGCCAGCTTCCCTCTCTCTCTATCCTCCCATCCCCCCTCCAGACAAGAGCTGCCAGCGCACTCTCAAGTGTCCACCTGATATGATTAGCTCACTCTTCATCAGCATCTCTCTCCCACCCACTGACCAGTCCCTTTCATGTCTGATGAGTTGTCTTCCAGGATGGTTCCTGTCCTGTGCCGACAGAAGGTCTGGGGAGCATGGCCGCCGGGATTCCTCTAGTCTCAGTCAGACCATTAAGTATGGTCTTTTTATGAGAATTTGGGGTCTGCATCCCACTGATCTCCTGCTCCCTTGGGAATTCTCTGTTGTGCTCCCTGTGAGGGCAGTCAGCGATTGTGGCCGGGCACCAACTAGTTCATCTGGTCTCAGGATGATGTAGGTCTCTGGTTCATGTGGCCCTTTCTGTCTCTTGGGCTCTTAGTTGTCGTGTGACCTTGGTGTTCTTCATTTTCCTTTGCTCCAGGTGGGTTGAGACCAATTGATGCATCTTAGATGGCCGCTTGTTAGCATTTAAGACCCCAGACGCCACATTTCAAAGTGGGATGCAGAATGTTTTCATAATAGATTTTGCCAATTGACTTAGAAGTCCCCTCAAACCATGTTCCCCAGACCCCCGCCCCGTTCCGCTGACCTTTGAAGCATTCATTTTATCCCGGAAACTTCTTTGCTTTTGGTCCAGTCCAATTGAGCTGACCTTCCATGTATTGAGTGTTGTCTTTCCCTTCACCCAAAGCAGTTCTTATCTACTGATTAATCAATAAAAAACCCTCTCCCTCCCTCCCTCCCTCCCCCCTTCATAACCACAAAAGTATGTGTTCTTCTCAGTTTTTACTATTTCTCAAGATCTTATAATAGTGGTCTTATACAATATTTGTCCTTTTGCCTCTGACTAATTTCGCTCAGCATAATGCCTTCCAGGTTCCTTCATGTTATGAAATGTTTCACAGATTCGTCACTGTTCTTTATCGATGCGTAGTATTCAGCCACTACATTTTGAGGTTTGTTATGCAGCAATAGAAAGCTGACGGAGCCTCTCCAGTGGATTTGGATGGCCTGAGTAAATGGTACCAAGTGCCCCAAGGAGAGCTCAGCTGGAGCGGAGGGTATTTGGGTAGTGACCTTGGATAATAAGTTCACGTGTATGATTGAATGATTAGCTGGAAAAAAGGAGGGATGTCATTTCCATTGTTTCCTGAGCTGACGAAGGTGTGGACAGCTGTTGCCCGTGTTTGGAAACAGGTCTTCCCGCTTCCCCTCACCAGAAACCAGGGGTTAGAAGAGACCCGCAACCTGCACTATCTCTGCGATCTACTTCTCCAACTCCTTGGCCCAGTGGGGGCAGGGCCAGGCCCTCTGACACTGAAAGGCCCGTGCGTACACTGCCAATTAACATCCCAAGGAGGCCCCTGGGGCTACGTCCTGGTTTCCGCCTGCCCCTGTCCTTCATGCTGCCCAGGGACAGAAGAGGCCAGGAGCTGGAAGGAGCTGGTGTCTCTCCTTCATGGCAGCTGGAGCTCCTTGGCTGTGTTGCACCTGAGAACCTGCTTGTTACGCCCAGGCACAGCATCCTAGCAGCTTAATTATGGGCTTCATTTAAAGGGAAGATCAATAGCCAGGATAATAAAAGCTCAAAGATAATGGAAACAATTAAACGGCTTTGTCCTAGGTGACATAAAGGATGTCCTGTCTGATAAATCCTTCCTTGAAGTCGAGCTTCCTGGCTCCTCACATTGGTAATGTGAGTTGAATTAAAAATAACTGTACATCCCTGGCAGCACGAAGACACAGGCAGGAGCTTCAGGAAGAGTGACCTCTCTGCTCAGACAGCTGCTATGCTTTGGGTGCAAAACCCTTGTCTTGGGACCAGTCCCCATGTAGGGAACCAGAGATCCAGCCTGCTTCATCTACGTCTGTGTGGGCTGTGTCTGCCCCTTTACTCCTTCATTTAATGAACATTTTATCTGGAAACACCGCCGAAGGATGAACAGTCTTGGTCTTCAGGGACCTTCTGGTCAAGCGAGAAGGACAGGCATTAATCAAAGAGTCACACCATTGCATTTCTGTAGGAGTCCCGGGGTGGTACAAGTGGTTAACACACTCGGCTGCTAAGCAAAAGGTTGGAGGTTCCAGTCCACCCAGAGACACCTCGGAAGAAAGGCCTGGCGATCTACTTCTGAAAAATCAGCCACTGAAAACCCTGTGGAGCACAGTTCTACCCTGACACAAATAGGGGCACCATTAGTCGGAACTCACTTGGTGGCAACAGACATTTCTATAAACCTGGGTAAGTGTGATGGAAGGGCAGAACACGAGGCTACAGAGAGGCAAACAGAGATCCTGACATGCTCTGGGAGGGGGGAAGTGACGTATGAGCTGAGGTCTGAAAGCTGAGCTGCAGTGGATGGGACGGAAGCGAAGCGGGGAGAAGGTGTCACACAGCAGGAGTGGCTGGGAAAGCCCTGGGGTGGAGGGGCTGGCATGTCCCGGAATCAGAAGACTGGTGTGGGAACAGCACGGCGAGGAGGGAGGAGAGGAGCGGAGGTGAGGCCTAGGAGGCGCAGGGCCAGACCGCAGGCTCCTACAGGCGCTGGCAAGGACTCGGGTCTTTATCCTAAACGTGAGCTACCAAGACTGCTGGCGGCCAGAAGCAAACCATACTCTGGCCAGAGGTCCTGCAGGACAGAGGGACCGAGACATGGGATGGAGAGGTGGTGCTGGGCGACTTCCATACCTGGTTCCATCACCTTTTGGTTCTCCTCCACCAGGACCCTTGCCAGCATTTGAGTTTAGGAGCTAATAACCACCCCCCCCCTTTTTTTAAATTAAGCAAGTTCAGGTTGAATTTCCCCCACTCACCATCAAGATCCCTGACTTGTACATGGGAAGACCAGTGCCCAGCTTCCAGCCCTGCTTCCTTCTTGGAGCTGAGGCCCCCACGCCCAGCTGCTGACTTACCCCACATGGCTCAGCCCTCTGCAATCACCTTCCTGTGTGACAACCAGTATGGTTCTGGCCCCGCCCTCACCCCAGCCCATCTTCTTCCACGTGTCTCTGGTCTTGGGAGTCCCAGATGTGGCTTTGCGGGGCCCGAGGTAGACACTGGTGGACTGCCAGGCGGGTCCTGCTTGCCTGGCCGCACTCTCTCGGCGCTGAAGGTCCTCCAAGTGGCCCTGCACCTGCTACCTTTGTGTGCGCCAACCCAGCCTCCTCACGTCACACCTGCCTGCCATCCGCCCCACCTTTGGGAGCAGCCTCTGTTCTTCTGGAATCTCCAGGGAGTTCTCCTGGGTGGGGAGGAGGCCTTGGCAAAGGCTTTTTTTTTTTTTTTGGTTTGTGTTTTTTGAAGGACTAAAACAAGCTGTTATGTGTCACTGGAACATATGAGAGGAAGCACGTATTTTCCACACACAGTCGCTCTGAAGCTCAGACCCTCAGAATGCAAAGTTTTAGAAAGTAAACACTGACAGATCCAAGTCGGAGCGTGCCAGATGGTGGGCCTGAAATGGTGGAACCAGCTCCCTCAGAAGCTGGAACGTGATCCAGCAGTGATCACTCTCTGCTGTGCCGGGAAGTCCTCAAACCATCTCTCCCCCCTCTCCTCTTCCCCCAAATGCCTCCCCAGGAGGTCCAGGGGAGGGGGAAAGGACCTCGGGGCTCAAGCCAAGCCACGGTGATGCCGTCTCCCAGGGAGGGAGATGTGGGTGCCAGGGTGGGGTCTCAGGACCCATGGGGGGGCCTTCCTAGGAGCACAGAGCCTGGCACCGGGGTCTCCTCCTCCCAGAGCTGAGGAGGGTCTGGAGGAACCCCTGCCAGGGCAAGCCCAAGCACAGGAGGAGGAGCCTGATGGAAGGGCTGCAGGGAGAGACCCAGGTCTGAAGTCTGCCCTCAGAGGGGCCATTCCAGCAGCAGGACAATGGATCCATTACCTACCCCAGCCCCATACAGGAATCTTTCTTGAGAATATCAGCTGCACCAGCGAGGAGGGTGTGACAGGTCCTGGAGGTCTTGAGGTTCCGGGTGTGGGTTATACAAACCCAAGGAGAGTGGCTGCAGAACTTCCCTGGAGGAGGGTGCTGGGGGCTTCCATCAGCAGAGGGGGGCTGGAGGGCACGTCCTGACGCTGTTTTTGCAGAATAAGAATGCTTGTAGCTTCAGTTGTTAAAGTCCCATGGGAGTGGCCTTGGGGCACTGATGGTGCTGGGATGACGGGGATCGGAGGACCCCCAGCAGCATCACTGAGGCCAGGATTTTGGGGGATTCTTGAGGATCGGCCTTGCCCCAAACTTCGTGTTTAGAGGTTCATTCTAGGTCATGCTTCAGGTCCCAACATGCCTGAAATAACTTCAAGTAAATCTGAAGTTTCATCTTAATAAAGAGGACAAAGACTCAGTCTGGAGAACAACTCTATTTTTCCAGTTTCTTTTGGTTGCAGGGGAGAGCAATTTGAAGTAACATAAGCAAAGGGAGGAATTTCCTGGTACCCAGGGCAGGAACCCATGGCCCACCTGCAGGAAGTTCAGGGACGTGCTGTGTTGGGGCTTTTTCTTTAGGGTCTGCTGCTCTCGGCTTTTCAGCTCTATTCTTTCACTCTCGTGGTGGGAAATGCTCCACAGTCCACAAGCCCACAGGACCTACCACCTGGGGAGCCTCACTCTCACTCCCTGTCATAGAGTCAAGATCCCCGGGCAGCACTCTGATTGGCCAGGCTAAGGCCAGGAAGGCACCCCTGGACCAATCAGCATGGGGCAGTGTTTGGAGTGGAGACTTGCACCAGACCCTCACGGAGGTGCTATCACCAGAGGAGAGCATGAGGGCTAGGCTTACATCGCAGTACCCGTGCTCACCCAGCTCTCCCGGGGACCCTCCCACTCTGTCTACACCCACAGATGCTGGCACTGCTGTCTTCCTGGAACCAGCCACGTGTGCCCACACTCTTCTCCAGTGACAGCTGCCCCTTGGTTTGGAGACTCTTTTCCATTCTGTGTGATGATTTCCTCAGGCCTGTCCAATTAGAGCCCACATTTCCCCGGACATGTGACCCCCACCAGGGCCAATGAGATCCCAGGAGCCTCTCTCAGAGAGGGTGGGATAGTGGGGGTCACTGCCTCCACGGGGTGT